>NW_020954563.1:545141-891567 GCF_900497805.2 Vombatus ursinus | reverse complement strand
TGTGTGTGTGTGTGTGTGTGTGTGTGTGTGTGTGTGTGTGTGTGTGTTGTGTTGTGTGTCGGGTGTCTTGCCGGGGAGGGAGCAAGCCCTGAACAATTTGGTAAACAGCTTGTGCTGAAAGATGACTATCTAGGTTTTTTGTTTTCATTTGCAAAAATTTTTCTATCTCACCATCAATAAACCAGTTAGTCTGGAAGCTCAGAGATGAAGAAAATTGAGTTCTGTTTCCCTAAGGTTATGGTGTTAAAATCTGTTCTCCTTTGTCTCATATACTGATGATTATTCTATCAATTACATTCATAAACACTTTGCACTGGGCTGGATTTTTTCTAGCCCTCTGTAGGGAATTGGCCATCGGATGTGTTTTTCCTTAACTCATTCACTGCAATTGTTTCTGACACCTTTCCCATCGTATAGCTCCACAGACCTTTCCCCTAAACAAGGTGGAGCGGCAGCCAGCAACACTTGGGGAATTATCACATTTCCAAAATGACAGTGAATTTTTATTTGAAAAGTCTTGCTGTGGCAGGCAGTAAGCCAGAGGGAGAGGCCAGTGGGTTTCCAATTCACCAGTCCGGTGGGGGCTAGTTGCCTTACTGGCCCATATCTGGCCTCAAAGCAGCCAAAACCAAACTTTCAAGGGACACAATCGGCCTGGCAGGTAGCAGTGTCATTTCAAAAGCAGCTGGCTTTAAGGTAGGGAGGATGAAAGGATGTCTGGTTGAGCTGGTGATTTTAGGGGCTGGATTTTTCACAGAGTCCCTGTGTTCTAGAGAGATTTCGCTCCATTTTGGTTCTAGGAGTTTGACTTAATTTATGCTGATTCACCCAATGCTAAGGCCCCTGGGCACATTTTTAAGTTTGCAAACAACCGAAGAGGAGAGGGAAGTGATTGTGAATAATTGTTATGAATAATCTACTTCTTGTCCTCTTGTTGAAAGAAGCAGACATTAGCCAGCTTCCCTTCCATCCACCCAGCTTGCAACAGCTGTGCCTTGTACTGTCTCCTGACAGTGGAGAGAGGGTCTCAGATGCAAAAACAGGTTAGTAGGGTCTCTTCCCATTGACAGGGTTGAAGTTGAGGGATAGATTCAGGGAGAGTTTTAGTTGTTGGGACATGAATAATAGACTTTGATTGTAGTGTTTTCTAAAAACCAGCAAATGTCTGGCACATTTGGGGGAAGATTTATTTCCCGCTTGGTGGAAACTTGTGTTTCACTCTTTGTATTTTGGCTGAGTTAGTTCAGAGGGTTAGCAATGGTGTTTATGGGATCCGACTTATATGCTTGAGCCCTATACAGGTGATTAGCGTTCTGTTCCTTGACTCCAAACTACTCTAGGAGGAAGTGTCTGTTGTTGATCACAAGGATGACTGCGCAGGAGAATGGGATGGACCTATGTAGCTCATCCTCAATGCTGGGGAAACAAAAGCATTTGACCTATTAAGGGTAGGTCAGTAGGAACATTACTATTAATCTTATGTTCCCTCCCCCCCTTTTCCTAAAACATAGCCTAATATTTCAGTTTGAAAAATTCCTTTATAGCTGTTGGTCACTCTAATTCCTGATCTTTTGTAAACTCTTTGGACTCGCCTTTTGAAATAGCAAAGTCTACAGGCCAAGCTAAGATAGAAGGCTAATCTGCAATTTTCTGAAGAGGGCTTCCAGTTTTTAACACAGTGTTGGGTTTTGGTACTTTGATGTAGTGATAAAAGTCAGAGGAGTTAGAAGACGTGGATTTGAATGCCAGCATCAAAGCTCATGAGCAGTGTGACCTTGGGCAAGTCCTTTCCCCTCTGTGAGTCTGTTTCCTCATTTGTAAAATGAAGATAACAATTATAGCTTTAAACTTTGTAAAGCATTTTCCATTATCTCATTTGATTCTCATACCAACCATTATTAGCCTCATTTTACAGATGAGGATGGTAGAGGTTAAGAGACTTGCCCAGGGTCATAAAGTTAGTAAATATCAGAGTCAGGATTAGAGTGCAGTCTGAGTCCAGGCATAGTGTGATAATCAAATGAGATAGTATAGGTGAAAGTATTTTGTAGTTATAAAATGCGATAGAAATAAAATCTTCCATCATTCTTGGGGGTTGTCAGGTAGAGAGGATGCTTTTATATTCCCCATTCACTTCATTGCTTGAGAGTGCATTTAGAAGGGATTTTTTCATCTTCCTCAGAGGCTATTGAATTAGACCAAAGAAGACACATCTCTATGAAGCTGTTTGCCTCTAAATCCCATACCAGTCTTGTCTTTCTAGTTTCCTCATGGAAGGGACTCCCATGAAAGAATCTCAGAAAATAGACTCTACTTCAGCATTCCCCTTCCTACCGCTGCCACTTGCCAGTCCTGTTCACCTACAGAAATATTTCTGGAGAGAGAGATGAGAAAGAGAACCTGACCAGCCTACTTTCCCTCTTCCTTGGGTTGTTCCTGCATTATAGAGTGGGAAACGGAATCAGAAGGGAATTTCTGATTTCATCTCTACCACTGACCTTAGGGAAGTCATGTCTCCTCTCTGGGCCTTGGTTTCCCTATCTGTAAAATGAAGGGATTAGATTCGATGATCTAAGGTCCTTTTCAGCTCTAAGAGCCAGTGATTCAAACAAAGAAATACCCTCAGCAAAGATGCTAATCCAGGAGTCCAAACTCATAAGCATTTTGTAGATTTCAAGGTTAATTTTGGCTCCTTGATGAGCTGAGACCCAATTCCTCTCACAGTTTATGAATTAGTTCGTTTGGACTGGTAATTTACAGGGCAAATTTGAGCTGATTCTGCCACTAATATGACAGTAATGAGGGTCAGAGAAATTGTGTGCTCCAGTTCGTGTTCAAAAAGCAGTCATCGGCAGCTCTGCCTGTCAGTTCTGCATTCAGATGCACTTCAGGCATGGCACTTTCATTGGGAAAAGGGCAATTGCATAATTACGGGAAGAAGTAGACTCATCGGCCAGAACCCTGTCCAATATCCAAAAGCCAAGCCGGGTGTGGGCCAGATGGTTTCTAGGTATTCGCAGTCCGCACAGACAGCCAGCTTTTCATATTGTTGGTGATGAGATGGAATGTTAAGCCAAGGGAAGCTAAGAATAATTGTAGCTGGGGTGCAGGAGAACTGAGTGCAGAGGAGAGAGGCCAAAGGGATTAAAAACTCTGAGAAGACTTTTGGGGAGGTGGGAGAGATGGAGGGTGGAGAAGAAAGGACTGGAGAAGGCACAGCAGAGCTGTCTTCAAGAATTGGAAAGTCTTGAATATAGAAGAGGTTTGTTCTCTTTGATTCCAGAAGGCAGAACCAGGTCCAATGGATGGAGGTTAGAGGGAGGCAGGTTTCAGCTGAATAAAAGAAGAACTTTCCATCAGACAGATCTGTTCATCAGTGGAAGAGCTGCCTTATAATGTACTGGACTCCTCATTCCTGAAAGTGATAAATAGAAACTGGATGACTGTGAGGCTATGAGAGGATTTTTGTAGTGGGTGGGAGATTGGACTAGAATCCCCTTCCTTTATGCCTTTTCCAACTTTGAGATCCTGTAAGAGGAAGAGGCATGAAAACCAGAAAGGCAGCATAGAAGAGAAGGGAGGCAATCAGCCGAGGGCAACTGTGATGGCTGTTAATAAGAAATTATTCTCTGAAGGTACTGATGATACCTGGTGGGTGCCTAAACCATGTTATCCCTATTAGTGTGATTAATTAATACTAGCAGTTTAATTATTAATGATACCTCTCTTTGCTGTTGACAGTACTTAACAAGACTCAGTTAAGCTATATTAATAATAATCCTATGCATTTGTCTCAGTGCTTTCCTTCTCAAATACTTTCCGTTTTCTATCTTTCTTAAAACAACACAACAGGGAGAGAATGCAAGGGAGGCAGAGCAGGTATGAATCTTATCATTTTACAGATGTAGGAACTGAGATCCAGGGTGGTGGAGTGCCTTAGCCAAGGTCGTGTAAGTGGATTCACGTGTTCAACCGAAGCCTGACTCATCAAGGATCTAGGTAGTAATGCACCAGCACCCTCCAAGATGCTACTTCTTTTTGTAAAAATGTTTAGGGACTGGGGACCTGAATCTCCGCTAGGGGGACTGTGTATATGTGTGTATACATGCATGGGTGTGTGCATGTGCACATGTGTGTCCCTGTGCACACATGCACAAGATGTTTGTGCGATTTGGTTTGTATGTCTGAATGGCTAGGTATTTATGACTAGGAAGGAAGGGAGAAGTGAGATTACGTGGGTGTTACCAGGGTTTGTATGGTTGTGTTTTCAAGTAGGTTTTGTGTGTCTTGATTTGTTTGCCTGTGGGTTTGGATCTGTGTGGCAGTATGTTTCAATTCAATTCAATGAGCTTATATATTAAGTATTATGTTATACAAGGTACTGTGCTAGCTGAAAGAATGGATAACACTCCCTGGTCTCAAGGAACTTACATTCTCCCTGGGAATACAACATGTAAACAGTCATGAAAATATTAGATAATTTGAGGGACAGAGAATTATCAACTAAGTGGTTAGTAATAGCTGATATTCACATAGTACTTTATGTTATCTCATTTGTACCTCAAAACCAGGTAAGTAATAGGAGTCTGTGCCCAATTTGCAGGTGAGGAAACTGCCTCTTAGAGCTTATGTTTTCTAAGCTGGCCCAGGAGATACCAATGATCCAGGCAGGCAGAAGTTCTTCTCTGAAGAAGTGCTGGGTCCAGGCTTTCATAGTCAAAGATCCCTGGCTCCTTATCATAGTCCCATCCTTCCCTTCCAGAGGCTGTTCCTACTGGACCCCCTTCCAGGGGTCCTTGGAACTTGACCCAGATAACTCTGAGAAGGCTACTCTGTCCAGAGTCTGCACTTCCTCATTAACTCAAGTCCCTCAAATTACCTTTCCCATGCTCTTTATTTTTAATTTTTTCCCAATCCAAAAGGCTTCCTTTCCTCCCTCCCTCCCTTTCTTCTTTCATTCCTTCCTTCCTTCTTTCCTTCTTTCCTTCCTTCTTTCTTTTCCACCCACCCTCCATTCCTTTCTTCCTCCCTTCCTTTTCAGTAGAGACTTTCCCTTCCAACAAGCATTTATTTTCTCTCTTTCCTACTCCTCCCCTTCTCACATTGAGAAAAATCGCCTTGTCACAAATATGCAGTCAAATCAAACAAACTCCTGCGTTGCCCAGGTCCAAAAATGTATGTTGCATTCTGTACCCTGAAGCTATCCCCTCTCTGTCATGAGGTGGGTAGCATACTTTATCATCAGTCTTTTGTAAACCTTGGTTGATTATTGTATTGATCAGAGTTCTTAAGTCTTTCAAAGTTGTCTTTACAATTCAACTAGTGTTTCTTAAGGACCTACTATGTATTGGGCACTGGCATCACTAAACAATCTCTGCTCTCAAGGAACTGACACTCCCTTGGGGGTGGGGATCCAACATGTAACAGGTAAATGTGTGAGTGTATGTACATATATATATATACACATATATATATATACATACATGTATATATACACACATATAATGATTTGAAGTAAAGAATCCTAACAACTTGGGGGTTCAAGAACAGCTTCTGTTAGGAGGTGGCCCGTGAGCCCTTGAAGGATATTAAAGAATCTAAGAGTTAGAGGGAATATATTCCAATTGCATTCCCCATGCTCTTTAGAATCTGGGAATGAAAAGCGAGAAGGAAAGAGAGGCTTGGAGAACATCAGAGTAGAAAATCTCCTTACATACCAAGTCCAAAGTTTTCATTTTACAGATGAAGAACTGAGGCCAAGAGAGGGAAAATGACTTCACCAAGGTCCCACAGACCATTAACTAGATTGGAATTTTAGCCACATACCCTGTGTTCCATCTGGGATTCCTATAAAGGGACCTACAACTTCATCCTCACCAAAGATATTCCTGTCCTCCTCCCACTTGCTGGTCCAAAGACAGACTCAAACCACATGGCTCTGAATTAATCATCAGAACCATACAGCAACAGATCAACAAGTCTGTTTTAGTCTTTTCATGTGGATATAAATATATAATTATCAAGGACTATACCTACAACCCTCCCCCTGCCGCCACCCTCGCACAAGCACAAATAAACACAACGTCCAACTATCAACAGATGCATGGTATAGTTAAGAGTGCTAAGTTTAGAGTCAGAAAGACCTGTACTTGCTAGCTGTGTGATCACGAGCAAATAACTCAGATTCAGTTTCTTCATCTGTAAAATGGGGATAATAATAACACCTACTTCGCAGGGTTGTTATGAGGATCTAATGAAGTGTTATGTCAGTATTAGCTATGATGATGATGATGATGATGATGACGATGACTATGACACCAAGGGTGATGTGTTCTGGACCCTTTTGGCATCTGATTGAAGCCTATGGAACCCTTCTCAGAAAAATGTTTTTAAATGCATAAAATAAAACATGGGATTACAAAGGAAACCAATTATATTGAAATGTAGCTCTCAAAACATTAAAAAACAAAAATAAGTTAACCCCCCAACCTTGTACTAGATGATAGCTAAGAGCCCCCTCAGATTTAAAGTCTTTAACAACTTAGAGCAGAAAATGGGAGGCGTAGAAGGTTTACTTAGAGATAATTTAGTTCTCCATCTTCCAGAAGAAGAAAGGGAGGCCCTAAGAGAGAACTGGGTGGTGGGTTTGGAGTCAGAGAACCCCAGGTGTGAATTCTGCCTCTGCTTCTTACTACCTGGGTGACTTTAGGCAGGATGCGTAAGCACTCTGGGCCTCAGTTTCCTCATATATAAAATTATGAAGTCATAATTTTGAAGTCAACGTCTTTAAAACCCCATCTAGCTTTAGAACTGTGATTCTCAGGATAATAGATTTAGAGCTGAAAGGTACCTTAGAAGTCACCAAGTTCAACCTCGTCATTTTACAGACAGGGAAATTGAGGCACAGGGATCTTAAATGATCTGTTCAGTTATTTTCAGTCATGTCCAACTCTCTGTGACTCCATTTGGGATTTTCTTGGCAAAGATATTGGAGTGGTTTGCCATTTTCTTCTCTGATTCATTTTACAGGTGAAGAAACTAAGGCAAACAATGTTAAGTCACTTGCCCAGGGTCATGAAGCTAGTAAGTGTTTGAGGCTGAATTTGAACTCAGGAAGATGAGTCTTCCTGACTCCAGGCCTGGTACTCTATCTACTGTGCAACTTAGCTGCCTATTAAATGACTTACCCAGGTCATATAGCTAGTAAGTGTCTAAGGCAGGATTTGAACCCATGTCTTCCTGACTCCAAGTCCAGCACTCTATCCACTAAGCAATGTTGCTTTTTCAAGTCAGTGGCCAGTACTATTTCCACCATCCTTCTCATGGCTACTTGGTTATACCCTGATACAGATTGGGGGAGGTGGGTAGAATAAGACAATACATGCTGTGTTTTGCTTGAGATCTTATTAAAAGAGTAGGGGGAATACCACTCTTACCCACTCCTCCAAAATTGTTTCCTATTGTTTGGGGAAGAGAGTGCATTTCCCTATCTTCCAGCATCCTTTCAGGGAATAGTTATGCCCTTCATGTGCCTGCCCTCCACACCTCCCACAGCTCCCTCCCAGAGCCTGGGGAGCTATGATGAGGGTGTGTGTATCTGTTCTCTGGCTCATGGAATTGTGTGTATGTGTCTAGGAGTGGGTGACCAGGTAGGCATGGCAACAGGGGTGGGAGTGTGGGAGTTTGTGTCATGTGTGGGTGTATGCCTGTGTAATTGTATCTGGGTGTATGGGTGTTTCAGAGTGTGTGTATTTAAAGGTGTGTGTGTGTGTGTGTTATTAGAGGTATGTGACTTCAGTTCCTGGATCTGTGTGATGGGAGAGTGATGGTAGTGACTGAGGTGTGTGTTTGATGGGTGTTTGTGACTATGCAAGCATTCTTTTGGAGTACTTAGCTCACTGGATCTTAGTGGCTATGTCTGGGGAGTATTCTTGGGTCCATATATTTAGAGTGTGTGTACTCCTGAGTACACAGGTCGGAGCTGATTTTTATACTTTCTGCCAGCCTTTCTTACCACTGGCTTTCCCTGGGTACACTTGGCTTGAGCTTCATCACTGAGAGTGCACGAGGGGAGCAGCTGTGAGGTCAGTGCTTAGAGCAGAAAGGAACAGGCATTTTTCAAAGCTGTCAATTAGTGGAACTGGGGAGGCATCCAATCCTCAGGCCCTTAGCAAGTCATCAGTGGAATCTGTATCCATGTCTGTATTTGTGTCTATCATGTCGTATGTGTGTGTGTATCCTGTGTCGCGTGTTGTACATCTCTCTCTACATATATATGTATACATGCATATATACACACATATATCCTATATTTGTTCATTATTCATTCATTTGAAAAGTCTTTATCAAGCACCTGCTCTGTGCCCACTCCTGTGTTTGGCTACTATATGGGAGAGACAAAGACAGAAAGAAATGCTGTCAATTCATAATCCTTTAAGAGCCCATCCAGGAAAAATCTGAAAAGATGACAAAATCTTAAAGTTTTTTTAAGGGACCACGAAATGACATCTAGTATAACCCATGCCTGAATGAAAATGCCCTCTCCTATATTCTTACCAAAGGGTATTTAGGATTTGGTCAGAGACCTCTTGTGGAAGGGAACCCATTACCCTCTAAGGCAGCTAGCCATTCCAGTTTTAGACACCTTCTTGTGCCCCAAGAAAACAAGAACTTGTTCTGGAAAAGCTCACTGTGCAGTTGGGGAGGCAGGACTGGTCCATATGAAACATTTAGAATTCCGTTACTTAGATTGAAAATATTAATTTCCCAAGTATGGCACAGAGAAAAGAACCTTTTTTAAAAATTATTGGATTGCAAGCTCCAAATGATTCAACAGTGTGACGTAGCAGCCTCAAAAGCTAATGTGATCTTAACACTGCATTATTGGAAGCTTAGTGTCCAGAACCAAGAGGATATTTGTCATGCTCTGCCTTGATCAGTTCATATTTAGAGTATTGGGTCCAGTTGTGGATAACATATTTTAGTGAGAGCCTGTACAAAGGAGAATGAGCAAATTAGAGTTTGAAACCATAGCATGTAAGGATCATTTGAAAACAACTGGGATTATTTAACCTTGGAGAAAAGAGGGTGGGAGACAAAAATGCATGTGGGGAGAAGATACATGAGTGATATCTTCACATATGTAAAGGACTATGTGAAAGAGAGATTAGACTTGTTCTACTTGGTTCTGGAAGGCAGAAGTAGAATCAGTGGGTGGAAGTTACAGGAACATACATTTTAGCTGAACATAAAGAGAAATTACCCAACAATTTGAGTTGCCCCAAAATGGGATGGGCAGTTAGTTATAAGCTCAACGAGGTCCGCATTTGTGTCATACATATCTTTGTGTCTCTAGCACCAGACATGGTAGAAATTTAATGAATCTATGTTGTTGTTGTTCATTTGTTTCAGTTGTATCTGACTCTTTGTTACACCATTTGGGATTTTCTTGGCAAAGATACTGGAGTGGTTTGCCATCTTCTCCAGCTCATTTTACAGATGAGGAACTGAGGCAAATAGGGTTAAGTGACTTGCCCAGGGTCACACAGCTAGGAAGCATCTGAGGCCATATTTGAACTCATGGAGATGAGTCTTCCTGATTCCAAGCCCAGTGTTCTATCCATTATGCCACATAGCTGCCAAAATATCTATGTACCTAGTACCAATCTTACCACTGAACTCTAGTCCAACATATCTAGCTGTCTGGTCTACATCTTTTGGGTGTCCTGCCAGTGCTTCACACTCAACATATCCTAAAAGGAGCTTATCATCTTTCCTGCTAAATCACCAAATGGCCTCAATTTTCCAATTTCTATTGCTGGCACTGTTATCTTCCCCAGGACCAGAGTCTTTCCTTCCCCTCACTTCCCACATCTAGTTAGATTCCAAATTCCACCAATTCTATGTCCAGAACATTTCTCTCATCTACACCCTCCTTTCTACTTCCACTGCCACCATCCTAGTTAAAGCACTAATAACTTCTCATCTGGACTATTGAATAGCCTTTAAATTGGTCTTCCTACCTCAAGTCTCTCCCTCTTGAGATTCAGCTTTCACACAGCTGCTAAAATAATCTTCCTATAGTACAAATATGACCATGTCACTATCTTGCTTAAAAATCTTCATTGGCTCCTCATTACTTCTAGGATAAAATACAAATTCCCTGGCCTGACAGTTAAGGTCTCCTACTATCTGACTCCAACCTTGTTTCATATTACTCCCCTTCATACTCTGTACAATCCAGCCAAACTATACTAGTAGCACTTGCCCAAACGATATGCTGCCATCTTTTGCCTGCACAACTTAATGCAGGCTGTTCCCCATGCCTGGAATGTGCTTGTTCCTCATCCCTGCTTTTCAGAATCTGTCTTTTCTTTCAAGGGCCAGCTTAGGTGTGACCTCTTCCATAGAACCTTCTCTGGGCCCTATGGTGTCAAGTGTTCTTTCCTCAAGTTTTCCTATAGCTTTTCATCAGAATCTCCTTTGACTCCAGTACTGCCTACCGTATGAGGCTTATTTCTACATAAGCCATAGCTTTCTTTCTCCTCCATATAAACTCTCTCTCTCTCTCTCTCTCTCTCTCTCTCTCTCTCCCTATATATATATATATATATATATATGTATACACACACACACACATACATACATATTTGTATCCTCAGGGATGTGGTAGATAGGATTCATATTAAAGGTAGGTTTTTAGACTAGATGATAGCTATGGTGCCTTCCAACTCTAAGACTCTAGGATTTTATGGTCTGAAGAGACAGCATATGGTTGAAATCAATGAGCAGACTGGTACTAGGTACTACAGCAGGAACAGTACTAGGACCCTAAAGTAGTAGGTTCAGGAGGCTGGGTGCCTGGGAGGTTGGTGATGCCACTGACAGAGAGGGAAATCAAAAGGAGAAGGAGGTTTTTTGGGGGAAGATAGCAAGTTAAGTATTGGACATGTTGAATTGGAGGTGCCCTTTGGACATAGGTGGAGATGTCCCAAAGACAGCTGGAGATGGAGTCATCCATACAGAGATGACAGAGGACGTTATGAATGGATGAAATTGGCTAAAGAAAGAAGATGTCATTGGGAAAGAACAGCAATATTGCTGGTGCCCTCCCTCACAACTCCCCTCCCACCTGATACCCTCCCCCCATTGCCAGCCAATTTCTTTGTATTTATTTGTATATATTCTATTTATATTTATTCTGTATCTCTCATCTCCCTTTAAAATATAAGCTCCTTGCAAATAGGTATTATTTTGCTTGTAGCCCCAGTCTCTAATATGGTTCCTGACGATATAGCACATTGCAGAATAAATGCTTGCTGATTGATTGAGACGACCTGACTGAGACAGAAACATGTGTGAATACGTATACAGATATACAAAAACTATAATATTTCTCTGCCATATTAAAGATATCTTTCAAAACCTTTAACACTCCACTCTACCCCTGCCAACTATGGAATGGTAATCCAGTGAGATTCTGCTTTGCACAGGTTTTACTGTTGAGAGGTGAGAGATGGAATGTCTTGTTTGAGGAATAGCCAGGAGGCCAGGAATAATGGGTCACTGAGAACATAGTGGGATATAAAGTGTAAGAAGACTGGAAAGGTGGGGGGATGATTTGCCCAAGGTCACACAGGAAGTAACAAGAAGACTGAGAGATCTTATGTCTCCTGACTCTCTCTGGGGGAGATATCTGTCCCTCTGTGGCACATAGACATGAATACGCCCCCTGCTCACAAACTAATTTCCCAACAAACATCAACATTTCAAACAGCTTGGTTCTAACGGTGCCTGATTCACAGTTAGAATTTCAGATGGGAGCTAGTGTTGGGCAGTAGAAAGAACGCTGGATTTCTAGTCAGAAGACCTGGTTTCAAATTCTGCTGTTTCCTCCCTCTATGGCCTGAGGTAAATCACGTAAATCTCTCTGGGCCTCAGTTTCCCCATCTGTAAAATGAGGAGGTTGTTCTACATGACCTATAAGGTCCTTTTCAACTCTAAATCTATAATCCCACAGACTAGCTAATTTGAGATCAAATTGGGTCTGGAATCTGCTGTGGGATTTTTGTTTTCTTTCTTGTTTTCTTTTTTAAAATTCATTTCCAGCCTTTGCAGAGCAATTACTGACTGCATGAGCTGTTTGTTCAGACCCTGCCATCAGCTCCAGGAAAGGGTCTCTAATGGAAACCCTGACAGACCTTTAAATGGGAGCCGCCAGGCCCACGCTGCTGAAATAATGTTTATAATAAAGCTGAGAGCCAATCTCCCATCCTCCAGGGAGCCCCAAAGAGCTTTCTTCGGCTCTGATTCGAGTCTGGTGGTCAGAGGAGGGGGAAAAGGGCCCAGAGAGAAAGGTGGGAGGGACAGTGATGGCTTCGTGAGGGCCTGGTAGAAGGTAGTGGGGTTTCAAGGAGGAGAGTGGCGCTGGTGCTACGTGGCTGTCCCTTTTCTCCCAAGAAAAGGGGCCTTTTATGAGTACAGAAATATCCTCCTTGCCACAGAAGTCTAGGCTCAGGGCAGTGTGGAAACAGCTTAGCACAGTCGAAAGAGCACTGGACAGTCTGTCTCTTTGTCTCTCTCTAGCTCTTTCCCCCTTTCTTTCTCCTCTCTGTGTCTGTCTCTTCCTCTTTGTCTATCTCTTCTCTCTGTCTCTCCCTCCTCTCTCTCTTTCTCTCAGGCTCTCTGTCTGTGTCTCTCTCCTTTTTCTCTCTCTGTCCTCTCTGTTTCTTTCTCTTTGTCTCTCTTCCCTCTGTGTTTCTGTCTGTCTCTCTCTCCTATCTCTTTCTCTCAGGCTCTCTGTCTCTCCCTTTCTCTGTCTCCTTTCCACTTCCCTCTTTTCATCTCTCCTCCTCCCTCTACTACTACTACTACTACTGCTACTACCACACGCATATACATACATATTTATTTAAAAGAATGCTGAACTTGAAATCAGAAAACCCTTGGTTTTGGTCTCAGATCTGCCATTTCCTGTTTGACCTTGAGCAGGTCACTTTCCCATTGAACCTCAGTTTCCTCACCCATAAAATTAGGGGGTTTGGACAGATGACCCATAGGGTCCCTTCCAGCTCTATGAATCTATGCCAGGAGCTAGTCTCACCTATAGGTTAGGTAGCTAATGACAACATAGAAATCCAGGGGCCTCAGAAGGCAGGGACTCGGGACCACGACTTTTCCGTTTCCTCTCTTACCGTCCCTTTAAGAGGGAACAAAATAATCTTATTCCTCAGTTAGATAAGAGGCTGAGAATGTAAATCCTGCTAAGAGAGGACACCCAGGGACATCCCCTAAGGATGTAAATGATGAATCACAGAGGCTTTCCTCTGAGTAGGCATAGACAGAGGGAAGACAGCAAGAGATTCATCACAGTGTAGTGAGAAGAGAGTATTAGATTTCAAATCAGAGAACCTGGATTCAAATTCTACTTCTCCTGATTGCCACCTGTATGAATCTGTGTGTAGAATGAAGGAGTTAGACTAAATGATTTCTGCTGTCCTTTCCAGCTCAGAATCTAAGATCCTTCAATCCCTGGCTACCCACAGCTAGGAAGGGCCCAGAATGGGGAGACCTAGGAATCCTAAAATCATAGCTAGGTGTTGTTGTTCAGTTGTCTTTCCGTCATGTCTGACTCTTCATGATCCCATTTGGGGTTTCCTTGGCGAAGATACTAGAGTGGTTTTCTGTTTCCTTCTCCAGCTCATTTTACCAATGAGGAAACGGAGGGAAACAAGATTAAGTGACTCTCTCAGGGTCAGCTAGTACCCTAGCTACTAAGTAGTAGCTAGTCAGGACACAGCTAGTAGGTGTCCAAGGCTGAATTTGAACACAGGAAGGTGAGTCTTCTTGACTCCAGGCCCAGCACTCTATCCACTGTGCCACCTGGCTATGTATATATATATTATATATATATATATCTATACACACACATATGTATATATACTCACACACACACACATACATATACACATATACTATATATGTGTGTTTGTGTGTGTATATATATATACATACATACATACATGTATATACACACACAAAGGTTTGTAGTAAGCTTTCAGGCTATTTATCTCTCCTCATTCTTGTCTGACTGAGCTTTTCCATTGCGTGTTAGTAGGGCTTTTTAAACTGAAACCTGAGTGGAGTTAGGAGCAGGGAAGCTACTGCTCCCAGATTTAGGACTGATGGACAGATCGCTTCTCCTCTGAACAGGAAGAAGTCTGCCTCTGGAGATGGGGTGCTGAGCCTTCTGCTCGGCTACTTGGTTAGTTATGCCAAGAGTCCCACCTCTATTCTATACCCTTGAGTTCTGCGAAGTGTCCCGGCAGCTAGGTGGCACCATAGAGCACAGAGTGCCTGGCCTGGAGTCAGGAAGTTCAGATTCAGCCTCAGAAACTTGCTAGCTGTGTGACCCTGAGCAAGTTGCTTAACCCTGTTTGCCTCAGTTTCCTCATCTGTAAAATTAACTGGAGAAGGAAATGGCAAGCCACTCCAGCTTCTCTGCCAGAAAAAACAAACAAACCCCAAAATGGGGTCATGAAGAGTTAGATATGACTGAAAAATGACTGAACAACTGCTACATAAACTATAGTTACCTAGAATGGCAGAGTTGGATGGTCCTTAGAGATCTCATCTAGTCCAAGCCCTTTATTTTGCATCATAGGAAACTGAGACCCAATTTTCCTTAGAGAGAGGAAGAAGCCTGCCCAGGGTCAGAGCACCAGCTCTTGAGTCAGGAAGTTCCTAGAGTCAGGAAGACCTGAGATCAAATCTGACCTCAGACACTTACTGGGAAAATCACTTAAGCCTGGTTTGCCTCAGTTTCCTCATCTATAAAGATGGAGAGAATAATAGCACCTACCTCCCAGAGTTGTTGTGAGGATCAAATGCAATAACAATTGTAAAGCACTTAGCACAATGCCTGGCTAAGCACAATATAAATGTTTATTATTATTATTATTATCCAAGAAGTCCATGGCTGAGCCAGGACTAGGGCCTGAGCCCCATTCATACTACTTTCAGCTTACTCTTTCTTACATGTCGATCTGGTTATGTTACTCCTTTGTTCAAAAATTTTCAGGGGCTCTCTATTGTCTCCCCAAAAAGTTTCAGACTTTTTTGCCAGGTACTGAAGACTTCCCCCAGTCTGGTGCCTCCCTACCTTTCTAGTCTGTCCACTATATGTTGTACACTCCAGCCAAACTAGACCACTCCAGCCAGCAGCACAATTTGTGTCTCTGCAACCTTTCACCTTTGCTCTGTTCAGACACAATTCCCTGTGTTTTGAATCTCCCCCCTTCCTCTCCTCAACTGTTGAATTCTTTCCTATTCTTTAACTTAAAGCTCACTTCCTTTGCAGGACTGACTCTGCCCCTTACTAGCCATATGAATGACTAAATGAATGAAAGAATGACAAAGCTTTTTATCAAGCTCTAACCATGTGCCCAGCATTGTGCTAAGTGCTGAAGATTCAAGAAGAAAAAAAAAAGAGAGAGACAGTCTCTGCTCTCAAGGAACTTGTGCTCTAATTGAGAGAGACAACATATAAAAGAAAATTCAGCTTCAGGAAGGAAGAAAAGGCCTGGAAATCCTAAGGATGTATCCTTGGGTCAGGTGTCAAGGCTCAGGGATCCCTAGGTTATAACAGTAGGTCAGATGACAGTGTGGGGATTGAGGAGGGGATCATCTGGGAGATATAGAGGCAGGGTAGATGATAAGGCCTGGAGGATGTTAGGAGACAGTGGCAAGGCTGATGGCAAGCTCTGATGGTCCTGTATCTCTCCAGGAGGAGCAGAGATACTGAGTCCCATTTCATCCAAGCTGTGTGAGTAGTCAGGAGCCTGGGTAGGTTCCATGTATCTGGGACTAGGTGAAGGGACAGAGGAGGAAGATGGAGAGGGCAGCAGGGGAAGGGAAGGGCACCCCTAATGATGGTACGTTTCTGCCTCTCAGCTGTTCCAGTTATGAAGTGAATTGACCAAGGTCACCCAGGTGGTAAGTAGCAGAACTGGGAGAAAAAAAACCCGACCAGATCCTTTGATTCCAATTCTGTGCTCTTTCTGTTATGCCCCCATCTTTGTGTGCCTTGCAGCACCCAGCATATAGTAGGCACCCAATAAATATTTGTTGACAGATTTACTGTTCCATTGTGTACCATCGTACACAAACCTTCCCATGTCATTTTTCCTACTGAAATGAGACACAAAGCATCCCACCTTTTTCTTGATCTCTCTTCTTGCCCTCTACCTGTGCCAGCCTTTCTCCCACCTTCTCAATGTCACTTCCCAGCTCTCTTCCCATTCCTCCGGCACCCTTTGCTTTTACTCCCACTGGCTTCATCTCCCCCTTCCCCCACCCAACTGCCCTTCCTTCCCTATGATTCTTCTCTGGTTCTCAGTAAAAAAAAAAATCTCATCTTTCTTTCTCAATCACTCTCTTCCTTCCCCTTAGGCAAGTGAGACTTGAGCTGCCTCAGATTTCCTTTGTGGCTGGGCCCTGCTAGAATCCTGGGTCAATTTTTTCCCCTGTGTTTGCAGTGGGCTTTTTGGGTATTTATTTCTCCTTCTCATTCTTGCCTGGCTTTGAGTCTCTCTCTCTCTTTCTCTCTCTCTCTCTCTTATCTTTCTATCTCTGTGTTGTTGTTTCTGTCTCAGTCTTTTGCTGTTTTGCCATCTTCTCTGTTTCTTTGTACCTATTTTTATTTCTCTATTCACCATTTTTTGGTATATTTTCTCTGTTTTTGTATCCTCATTTCTCTTCCTTTCTTTGTGTACTCACTGCTCTGTCTTTGCGGTCTTTTTTGTCTGAGTTCCATTTCCCTCTCTTTGCCTCAGTTTCTCTCTCTGTGCTCCAGTTTCTCTCTGTCTCTCCATTACCTTCCCCTCCTTCTGTATCCTTCTCTTTCTCTGTCTCTCTCTTTCTTGTTCTATGGCTTACTGTATCCTTCCTTTCTCTCTTTGTTCCCCCTTTCCGTTTGTGTTCCTCTCTTTCTCTGTCCCTTGTCCTCCCCTTCCATCTTTTTTTGAGTATGCCCACTGTATTACTTTCTATATCCCTCATCCCTTTCTCTCTTGTCTCTGTGTCCCCCTCTGTTGCTGTCTCTCCATGTCCCTCTCATTTTTTTTGTCTCTCTTCTTCGTCTGTCTCTTTCTCTGATCTCTCTGTGTGCAGCACTGTTTCCCCCTTTCTGCACCTGTTTCTCTCCTGTGTGCATCCCTCTGTGTATATCTTCCTCCCCCACAACCCCCATCTCTGTATGTTCCTCTGCCTCCCATCCTTTCTGTCCCCCTTCTTTCCTTCATTCTCTCTGTGCACATCTTTCTTTCCATATGCCTTTCTTTGTGTGTCCTTTTAGCTCTCCTTGTGACCCTTTTTTTCTCTTTGTTTCTCTTCCTGGATCTTTTCTTTCTCCTCCTTGTTTCTTTCTTTCTGTTTGTCCCTCTATGTGTTTCTTTGTCCCTCTGTCACCCTTTTTCTTTCTGTCTCCCTTTCTTTGTATTTCTTGTACCCTGTGTATCCACCCTTTGTCTCTCTTTGTGTCTTCCATATCCCATCCCAACTGGTATATCTACAACATTGGATATTCCCCCCTATTCTCTGTGTATGCCTTTTCCTGATTTGCTTGTGTCTATTTCTCCTTGCCCCTCTCCCTGTCTTTCTCTGTCTCCTCTCTCCATTCTCCATACTTCTGTCTTTCCTTCTGTCCCTCTCTTTCGAAGTCCCTTCCTCCCACTCCCTTACTCTGTCTTCTTCTCTGTGTATAACAAATATACATTCACACATTTCACTCCTACTAGTCTCTCCCTAGAGCCAAGTCCATTCAGTAAGAAGGTGGGAAATTCCACAGGGAAAACCAGTTCAACTCCCCAAACCCTGCATATGCCAGAAAATTTTCTTTCTCCTTAAATCTCCCTAGATTTGTAATTCCACGGCTGTCTTCCTCAATGTGCCTGTAGCCTCGCTGAGGGCCCCTCCTCCTCACCCTCCCTCTCCTTCCTGGTAACAGATGCAGGCCAGTACTCAGGGAGCAAGAGAGCTATGGCATCTCCAGGAGGGAGATATGGGTCCCCTCAGACATGGGGTCTGCCTTTCCATAGGACAAATAAGGTGTGGGTGGGGATGACAGTTGTCCCAGGATATGGTGGGGGAATGGAGCTCATTGCCTGGTTTGGGGGCACCCAGAGCTAGCCCTGTTGGCAAAATTTGTCTTCCCTTTTCTCCCCTTCCCCTACCCTGGGCATTTATCCCATTCTTATCTTGTCATAGTTGGAAAGATTCCTGCTGGTAAGAGGTGAAAAGCAGATAGGAATGGTGGTTTAGTAGAAAGAGCCCTGGTTTAGGTATCAGGAGACCTGCCACTGGCACTTCTAAGGAAGTTGCTTTAATCTCTCTGAGTTGGTTTCCTTATCTATAAAATGAGTATAAAAATACATGGATTACCCATAGTCTAGAACTTCATGGCAATGTTGGGCAAATCATGCTGTAGCCATGAGAGTTAATCTTGTTACTCCAGTGGATCTGTAATCTCTTAAGTATGGATTTTCTTCCAGTGATGCAGATCCCAGCCCATTTACCTTTTATTCATCTATGCAGCAACTCTTGTACTTGTCCCAGCCATAAATTCTCAGTGGGTTAGGGGTAGCGGAAGAGCTACCCAACATGTTGTGGGGGCAGGGGGCTTCCTCTAGATTTCTTTTTATTGCATAGATACTAGTGGAGCACGTGGGCTGTCCATCCATTTTTTCTAGCGTATCACCATGACTGTCCCACCTCCTTCTCTGGTCACACATCTCCCTGTTGACATCCTTGACACTATTTCTTCTATGTTATTCTTTGTTGGTAACATGCTTCAGTCTCCTTGTGCCCATCATGGGCCTCTCTATTTCCTTTGAGTGATCTGCAACTTTAATCATTCAGAGGCTGTGGGAGTCCATGGCTTGTACTCATGCAGTGTCACCAGAAGAATATTGATGCTAAAAAGATTAGCTTTTATTTCAGGGAGAAGTTAGAGGTCATTAAAAGCATCACATAATTGTCAAAAGGCAGTCTAACCTGTTCATTCCTCTACTTCTGTTCATTTCTGAGTCAATTCATTGTTCATCCACTGTAATTGATGTCCATCTAATTGTATATTTTAGTCTTGACAACAGATATTCTCCAGCCACTTGGTTTTCCCCATAGTTTGATTATAGGATAATTTTACTGAATTCTTTTAAATGATTGTGGATTTTGTTTAGGAGGCTCTCTAATGTTTCCAGGCTTGGTGCAATCAACATGGTGTCTGTCATCTTCAAACAGGAACACCTGGACGACTTCACTATCTACAAGGAATCCATGTTGAATTTGGACTCTACATTGGACATCCTCCACGACAGTAGTAAACCTCTTTGGCTATCATACATCTCCCTGTTTGATGCTTCATTTGATGTTAATAATCAGAGAGTTGTTGAACAAAATTTCTTCCTTCAGGAAACTTCATATGAATTCAACCTATACATGGGAGACAACTTGGCAGAGAAGATTCTTTAAAGGAACATTTTTCTGTATAGCATCAAATGCCTTTTTATGGTCAATAAACAGTAAGAATGGGAGGATCTTGTGTTCTTTACACCCTTTGGTCAGTTGTATGACTGTAGAGGTGAGATCTATGGAATATTGTTTGCAGAAGGTTGCCTGTTCCTTTGTCTTGCCTTCATCAAGGATGTCCTTGTTATGTGTGTGGATTACTCTTGTAAAGATTTCATAGAGATGTAAAGAATATATTATATATATATATAGATAGATAGATAGATAGATATAGATATAGATATATAGATATATGGCAGTTACTGATAGTTTCACAATCACTTTTTTAAGGAATAATAATTTGCCCCCATCCTTGTTGTTATTATCATTGCTATTATCATCATTATTGTTAGGTTAGCAGATATCTATGGTGTTAGCTAATAACTTATCCTGTCACTTTACAACTGTGGAAGTTAGCAAGGCATAATAAGAAGAACACTGGTCTTTAATCTAAGACCACTGGTTGTCCTTGGAATCCAAAGTCCTGGGTTCAAGGCCCAGTTACAATACATATTAGCTATGTAGTGTTGGTGATATCACTTCTCCTCTTGGAGCCTCAGTTTCCTCAGTGGTCCAATGGGGAATAATGGTACTTGTACTGAGGACTGCACAGGTCTACTGTAAGCAAAGTATTTTGTAATCCTTATAATGTCATAAAATATACACTAGTATGGGTATTATTCATGGAATCACAGTATCATAGCGGGAAGGGACCTCAGAGATAGTTTAATTCATATCGTGCCTTAATAGAAATTTCTTCTTATACCATCCCCAGAGAGTAGTCATTCAGCCTTCTTTTGAAAACAATCTGGTGATGGGGACCCCACTGTCTCTCAAGGGCTTTTCCACTTTTGGAAAGGTCTAATTGTTAGGAAATTTTTCCTTATGTTGAGCCAAAGTCTGCTTTCCTGTAATGTCTATTTATTGACCTTTGTTCTTCCTTCTGAGGCAGAGTAGAATAAGTCCAAGCTCTCTTCTAGGGGGATTCAGATAACTTAAAGAAAGCTGTCATGTTCCCTTAGTTTTGTCTTCTCCAAAGTGAAATATTCCCAGTCTCTTCAGTTGATCCCTGTGTATCTTGGCTTCTAGACTAGTCATATGGTAGAATCCATGTCTGCTAACAAATATAGCTCATATTTATGTAGCAGTTGAGAGAAATGATTACTAATACTCAATGATTTGGGGAGATCCAGAGTTCCCACCCCCCCTTTTCTAAAGTCCTGATTTTAAAAATTCAGTCCCTTGAAGGACATTGCTGATAATGAGATTGGACTATCTTTCTTGTTCAGACTCCACCCAGGTAAGGTAGCTATTGTGTTCTACTTGGCTTGAGTGGAGCATAAAGTCTTGGAATAGATTGCCCCAGGCTGGGATTAATTTAAGAAATAAATGACTTAATCAACATTCTGGTCCACCCTCTCATTGTGATAATATTCATTCTCTCATTAATTGTTAACCAATCAGGGTTGATTCCCATCCTGGGGAACGCCTACTGTTCGAAGGGTATATCAACTTTGAGCCAGCCGCCATGCTTCTATTTGGTCTAAGAGAGAGACAGCCAAATGACCATCTTTTTATTAAAATGCTGGCATTATTAATAAAATGATTAAATTACTCAGAAATTATGTCTCTTGGACCTTTTTAAATGCCACACAATTTTATAAAACATCCCCTATTCATTATCTCATGTCTCCTTTGATGCCACGGCAAGTAAGGAACCTTGTTGTGTAAGGGACCACCTCCTAACTACCTAAAAGAAGAAGATGGGCCTGACGATACAGATTGAGAATAATATATATAAAATATTTTGCAAACTTTAAAACATTATATAAATGTTAGTTATTATTATTATCCCTATTTTATTTTTATTATTATTACCCTGAATTTACCTGAATGATACCCTAGGGCATCTAGTAATTGATGCCAAGATCACAATGATAATATGAGTTTTACAATGGCATGGTGCCAGCCAGTGCCCTTTCACCCATGTCTCAACTCCACCTGATTGGGGCTGCCCTGGGCTCCAAAGTTTCTTTTTGTGGCTGCCCTCACCTCCTAATCCAGACTATGCTGCTCCCCCACCCCAGCACATTCTTTTCTCTCATTAATTCTGGAGTCAAATGACCTTGGTTTGAATTCTAGCTAGGTTTCTTATGACCTTGGGCAAGTAATTTAATCTCTCCAATCCTGTCTTTTCATTTGTTAAAAGAGAACATTGAGCTAGGTAATCTCTAAGGTCCATTTCAGGTCTAAATCCCATGATCCACCATGGTATCTCATACTGCTTCCGTACCAAGAGCACTTCTGCTCTTCCACAAAGAGGGAGGTTGCAAGGGCCCCAGAAATCATATTCATAGGCACTTTGATCCCCTCAGAAAAACCCTTAGAGATCATCTCATCAACCCCCCTCGTTTTTTATGTTTAATTTTATTTTTTCAATTCACAAAGCTCTTTTTTCTCTTCCTTCTACTTCCCTCCTTATTAAAAGAAAAAAAAGAGCAAAACCCTTGCAACAAATATGCAATTTAAAAGATAATTTTAAAACAAGTAAAATAATAATGATAATAATAGCAACTATTTATATAGTACTTGCTATGTACCAGGTATTATGCTAAGCACTTTACGATTATTATCTCACTTGATGCCCAAAACACCCCTGGGGGGGGTAGGTGCTATTATTATCCCCATTTTATAGATGAGGAAGCTGAGGCAAACAGAGGTTAAGTGATTGGCTCAGAGTCACACAGTAAATTAGTGACAGAGCCAGGATGGGACAAAATCCTAACTCTCAGTGGAGTATTCTTCTCACTAGTCTCCTTTTGCTTTATATCATGGTGATTTCTATTTTTGTCTTATAACCCCCTCCTAGGTTGTGGGCTGCTTTTGGGCAGAGACCAGGTCTTATTCATCCTGGCTCCTCCCCAACCCATCAGTAAGTGTTTGTTGAGGGAGTGAGTGACCACTGCTGTACTGCCCCTGGTCCAGTCCATTCAAGGAAATGTTAACCTCTACTATAGCGTGTGGGAACCTTGTTGTACGTACCAGTTAGAGTTGAGCTAACCCATAAACAGCCCATCTCTGTTTAATGCTTCAGCACTTCACGGTATGGGCCCTCCCACCATCCATCCATCCCCTCTTATCCTGGACATGTCTTGTCCATATGTTTCCATAATTCCTCCATAAAGGATCCACCCAAATGTGCTGCAGGCTTTTCTCTGGTTCTTTGAATATTTCATGGGTACCAGTGCAGCAGGCAGGCTGTTCATCTCTCTCTGCCAACACGACCAGCCTGCCTCCTTTTCCTGTCATACGTGTCCTTGATGTCTCTCCTACTACTTTTCACGCACCAGCCATCCTTGGTAATGGGGCTGCAGCCGACTTACACCCACCCTGGGGTCTTTCCATTGCCCTGCAGGTCGCCTGAAGTTGTGATTCTTCTAAGATCGTGGCATTTCATGATTCACAGCTATATAACATCTCCAGGAGAATATTGGTGTTAAAAAAGATGGGCTTCACCGGCAGTGAGCAACACTACACCTGCGATGTCTTAATGGGCTTTTCTATGCTTTTCCTGTTGTTTCTCTTCCTCCCATTATCAGGCCCTGCCCCTTGGGTCACTGTCCTTTCTTATTTGTTCATTCTAATTCTCTCCCTACGCTGAGGAGGAGTGCTTTCTGGGCTTTTAGTTCCCTGGGGAGGTGGGTTCCCTTCTGCTCAGGGTCCCAGGTACACTTCCCTCAGGTTCAAATTAAAAATACTTTCCTGCCAGCTTCCTGACCTGCTGAGGAGCTCATCTCTGGGGCTCTGACCATAGTGGTCCTTTGACTGGCATTCTTCCTAGTTCTGGCCATTTAAGCCCTTACTTCATTTTCCCAAATTAAACTGCCAGTATATGCTAGCTGGTTCTTAAAAGAAATCCTTGCTTATGCCTAGCAGCAAGAGAATTAGAATAGCAGCCAAAGGACCTGAGTTCAAACCCAGGCTCATGTATGAAAGCCCTGTTTAATCATGGTAGCAAGAGAATTATATCTGGAACCAGAGGACCTAGGTGCAAATCTAGGCTCATCTCTGAAAGCCCTGATTAATCACAGTGGGAAGAGAACTAGGTTAGGAGCCAAAGGATCTGAATTCAAATCCAGGTTGGGCTATGTATTACTTGTACTCATGGCAAATCATTTCTCTCTGAGCTTCAGTTTCCTCTTCTGTAAAATGAGACAAATGAACTAGCTGTTGTTCAGTTGTTTTTCAGTCATGTCTTACTCTTCGTGACCCCATTTGAGGTTTTCTTGACAAACATATTGGAGTGGTTTGCCATTTCCTTCTTTAGCTCATGTTACAGTGGAGGAAACAGAGGCCAACAGGGTTAAGTGACTTGCCCAGGGTTACACAGCTAGTAAGTGTCTGAGGACAGATCTGAACTCAGGAAGATGAGGCTTCCTGATTCCAGGCCCAGTGCTTAATCCACCATGTCACCTAGCTTCACTTAACTGGACAAGAGCAGGGGTTTTTAACCTGGGGTCTATGAACTAGTGGTTTTTTTTTTTTAAATATTTAATTGCCTTACATTGTAATCTTATGTATTTTACTTTATGCACTTAAAAACATTATTTCGAGAAGGGATCCATAGGCTCACCGTAGGATAGGCTTGGGCAGTGTGCTTCTCTTTCCCAGAAATAATTAGTAGTACATCACTGAAAAGTCATTGCCAAGGAGATCCGTGACACAAAAAGGTTGAGCATGGCTGCCTGAGAGTATCCATAAGATATGTCTCTTTCATCTTAAACTATTTAAATATTTCTCCCATAAGTGAAGGATCTAGGTCATGGTCCCTTTCTGACTTAGCAGGCAGTGAATTCAGCATCCTGTATAGCTAAGCCAATTAGCCTGTCTGCACTTAGCTAGGCTGTTCCTTGGACAGCTAACACACAGTCAGTCTGTCATTGGGCTCAGCCTGTACTTGAAGCCTTCTCAGCTTGATAAGACCTGCCAGAGCTCACCTTCTGCCGGCAAGAGCCTTCAAGAGCCCACAATCAATGTCATGACATAATGAGGTATTGGAGGATGATTTTTAGGGAACGTTCAGTGACTTATGATGATAAGAGCACATGGAGGCTCCAGGACCACCTTGAGCATTCTCACCTCTGCAGGCTTGATCTTAGCTTGGGTGTATTCCGGGTGCCTGCTCCCCTCATTCCTGCTGACCTGGCTTTGACATCTGACTACTCAGCTTTAACTTGCATTCTCCAGGCTTCCAGGTTTCTAGGTCAGCCTAACTTCCATTCTCTGATTGTTTTCTGCCCCCACCCCCACCCCACCCCCGCCCATCTGGTGGTGGCTCCTGCCCCAAAACCTGAGAAAAGCTGTGCAAAGGCAGCCACTGTGCAAAGGCGAGCCCTGTCTCATCCCACCCCTCTGGCTGGTCAGCAGTGGGGCTCTACTTACTTACTCATTCCATTTCCTCCCTCCTGCTGTTGGCATGTGACACTGTCCTGAAGCTTCTTCAGCCTCTCCTCATATCTATTTCCATTTCCTCTTTTGCTCCAAGCTTTTATGTTATGTGTTAGCTGACAGCTTGCCCCAGCTATTGTCCTCGTCTTGAGCGTGTCCTAGGTTCCTTACCCTTTAGGATCTAATCCAGTGCTTCTCCAACTTATTGGTCTCAGAACCCCTTTACACCTTTAAAAATTACTGAGAACCCCACCCCTGCAAAAGGGCTTTTTTGTTTATGTGGTTATATCTATGGATATTTGCCAGAGTAGAAATTAAAATGTTTTAGTATTATTGTGAAAATAGTTTTGACCTCACAGATCCCCTGAAAGGATCTAGGGGATCCCCAGGGGTCCCCAGGCCTTACTCTGAGAATTTCTGGTCTAATTTTCTTCATTTTACAGATAAGGAAGGACACAAAGGCCCCAAGAGGTAAAATGACTTCTCCAAAGACATTGTAAGTAGTAAGTGGGGGACCCAGGAGACTGTGTGGTTTAATGAAATAAGCACTAGATTTGGAGGCCAAATATCCAAATTAAAATTCTGATTTAATCACTTACTGCCTCTTTGACCTTAGGCAAACCACTACTTTTACAGGCCTTAGCTTTCTCATCTGTAAAATGGAAATAATAATACTTCTACTGTATTCCTCATATGGTTGTGTGAGGAATGTGCCCAGAAGAATTTGAAACATCTTGTAAGTGATCTCTTTGTTTTCATATGGTCACAGGTCCTGTGACTCTAAATCTTGTGCTCCTTCTACACCACCATGTCATAGTCTCTCCAAGACCTTGTAACCCCTTCCCTCCTTTTCTTCTCGACTCCATGACATCCAAGGTCATCACCAGAGGTCACTAGAGTCCCCAAGATAACTTTCTTCTCACCTCTGCTGAAAAAGGCAGAGGCCAGGATCGGCTTGGGGCACCTGTGCTTCCGCTGCCCAGAGACAATGACTGGGACATCTCGGAGAATCCTTTTTTTTTTTTTCATCTCCTAGCCTGCTTCACCAGATTAGAGAGAAAGTGTCCTCTTTTTCAGATACAGATGCTCAGCTGCCAGCTGACTAGGTAAGAGGGGATGGAAGCATGACCATGGATTGCAGCAAATGACTCCTGAGTGGAGAAGGTTCAGGGAGGTCATTTAGTTTCTTCCTCTGCCTCCAGGCAGGATGGTACTGAAACAGATGAGGAATCTTTAATACTCTCAACAATTCCTTTGGGAGATGGGGTTGGGATGTGGGTAGAAGGACAGAATTCACAGCCTCCCATAGGGAAATCACAGCCCTTCTCCCATCTCCCTAACTTCACTCTTTGGGTCCTTCAAAAAGAGATTCTGCTCTAGGATTTTATTTTACTATCTTTCCCTCCTTACTTTATTGATTCAATAAAAGGGGAAGACCTTGCTTGACCTTTCTTGGTCACCCCTTCCAAGAGTGATACTACTCACACATCTCTAGCTTTTTACGGTTTACAAGGCCCTTTCTGTACAACAACCCTATGAGGTATGTAGTATAAAGATTATTATCCCCATTTTACGGATAAGGAAACTTGCCCTCAGAGGAGGAAAAGCAGTGTAGTAGAGTAGAAGAAGTGCTGCATTTAGAATTCAAAGGAGCTGGGTTTGAATCTGGGTGATGCTACTTTCTAGCTCTATGATCTTGGGTAAGCCACTTTCTAAACTTCATTTTTCTCCCTCTTTAAAATGAAGATGGCTTAGATTAGTGATCCTCAACCTTTTCTGTGTGTCATGGACACCTTTGGCAGCCTGGAAAAACCAATGGACCACCCCCTCTCACAAGAATGTTTTTAAATAATTGAAGGAAATAGTAAATTTCAGTTAGAGATTAGTGAAAATAAAGATGTGATTTTTTTTCAGATCCAAGTTTATGGACCCCCTGAAACCTATGCACCTGTGGACCCCAGGTTAAGAATCCCTGGCTTAGATGATCAAAGCAAGTACTATTCAACTCAGAATCCTAAGGGATTGCATGATCTTCCCATGATTACTCAGGCAGGAAGCCTCAGTTGGGATCAGAATCCCAGCCTGATGCTTTTCCCACAACATTTTGTTCACCTAAAAGGTAATGACTCTCACTACTAGAAAATCCTTTCTCAGTTCTAACTGAGGTCCAGGTTTCTGGACCTATCTGGGGATAGGTCTTTCCTGCTGTAGGGAAACCTGTCTCTACCTATTGCCTTAGGAGGAAGAAAGATTCATCTTGAGCTGAGAGGCAGATAGGGTTGAATCCAGTTTGGCCACTGGTTGAGAAGGAACATGGGTAGGTGGAGGGGATACCAGTCACCCGGAGAAATTTCAGCTCCACAGACAAATCAAGAAAAGAGTTCTCTCTGCTTGCCCTGAACTTCAAGCCATAGCAAATGCTGCAAGTATCTGGAGTACACTTAGAGAAGTGTAGCTAAGCTAAGATCTTGACATCTCCTGGGCACAACCCAACATTCCCTGGGTGTGGGGGGAAAGAGAGCTCAGGTGTGGAGGCAGGGGAATGAATTGTCAGGATCCTTTATGTCTGACAGGTGGGAGAATTCATTCTGGAGAGATGGAGAATTCCCTTCTCCCTCTGTGCTATTTGGAGACTCATTTCAGGCTGGGATGCCTTCCCCAAGAGACTGGGCCATGAAGCTGAGTGTCCAGGGCATCTGAGTTAGAAATCTCCTCCCCATCATCCAGTTTCTTACACTTGTGTTTATCCCATTAGTGTAAAACTCTTGCATCAGGCTTCTGGAGGTTATAGAAGTGATGGAAGTACCTTATCATAGAGTCATAGGGTCACATATATAGAGCCCAAAGGGGGACTTGGAAACCATCTAGTCCAGACCCTTCACTTTACAAATGAGGAAACAGGCCCAGAGAGGTGAAATCATTTGCCCAAGGTCAAATAGGTGGTAAGCATCAGAGCTGGCATTTGAACCCAGGTCTTTTGACTTCAGATCTAGTGCCCTTTCCCACTGCACTATACTGCCTTGTATATAGTAGATGCTTAATAATTGCATACTGAATTCAATTGAAGAGGGCTCTGTGTTGGAGGATGGGATGTTTTTAACAAAAAAGGCTTATTTCTACCCTGTTCTCTAAAAGATTTTGATCTTGGGTTCTTCTTCTCTATTGTCTCCCCACCTCATCTTCTCCTCCTTCCAAATGAGGCAAGAGGTAGGTTGACTTAGTGGAAATAAGACAAGATTTGGAACTAAAGACCTGGATCCAAACCCCAGCTCAGCCTCTTACTAGTTTCATGCTTTTGAGTAAGTTAGTTAACCTAATACCTTCAGTTTCTGTAAAATGGGCATAATACTGCCTGCATTATCTACCTCTTAGAACTGCATAGAGGATCAAATGAATAATGTCTATACATATTAAAGTGCTTTATAAATGTCAGCTTCCATGTCATATATATACAGGGCCTAGTCCTAACATTGCATCTCTGGGCCTCAGTTTCCTCCTTTGCAAAATAAAGAGGTTGAACTGGATGATTGCTCAGGTCCCTCCTGGTTCAGGCATTCTATGATTCATGCAGTTGGTGAGTTGGGATGCCTGCATGCCTGGTGTTCTGCTTCTGTACTGCCAGAGATGGAAGGAATAAGAAGAAAAAAAAAAGAGACCCTTTGGGTCTCTGCCTTGGGGGAGTTCACAGCCTGGCAAGGAAGACAAGACTGACATTTACAAACTGGTGAGATAAAAGTATATGCTCCAATGTCTAGTATGAGAAAGGGGAAGCAGAGATGGAGGTGGTTTAGAAAGCCCTTCTGGAGGAGGTGTGACTGGGGATAGGTTTCTGGAAGCCAGATAGATCCTCAGTGGATGCTTTGAGATCCTGGTTACAGAGGTCCTGAGATCTACCCTGGAGGAGCAGGACCCAGGAGGCCATCATTCCTCCCCTGGATTTAAGGAAGAAGGCACCTCTTCTCCATAGAGGAGCCAGACAGGACCCACACCTTCTCCCCCCCTTCCCCTGGTCCCCAGGTCCATACCCGTCTCACCTTGCCTCTCCTGGCACGTCGGCAGCCAGGGCTGCAGCCCGAGATAGTGAGACAAGCCCGTATATCTCCAGTTTACGAGGGCCCCGGGCGGTCCCAACGGGCGCTTTCCATTCCGTTTATCTGTGTTTTCCCCCATTGAGCTGGTTTTATTTCCCCTGATTTTTGTTTCCCGGCAAGATTTACTGTGCCTGGTTTGCTCGCTTTATGACAGGCACAATGCCATAAAACACTCCCCTCCCCCAATGGAGCGGAGCTGATGCCCAGCTGGCGCCTCACTCCCTGCTCCTCCCTTTGCCTTAAGAACCAGGCAGCAGTGGGGAGGACATGGGGGAGAATGGCAGACCCAGACTTCCTCCTGTTATTTGGGAGATGACCCTTTCCATTCCAATATTGCCAGTATTTACTGAGAGCCTACTGTATCTAGCCCAGTGGTATTATAAAAATCATGAGAACATCTTTCTTCCTTCCTGCTCCTGCATCGAATGTATTCCTCAGTTGCTTCCAGCAATAGTATTTTACGATTCTAACCCTCCTCAATCTACAGAAGAAGAAACTGAGGCCTGGAATGGTGAATCGATTTGCCCAAGGTCCCAGAGGGAGTCACTGGTAGAGCCAGGGCTAGAATCCTAACTCCCAGACCATTGGTCTCTTCATCATGCCACCAAATCTATACTGTCAAGAAACAGTTGAACTGGGAAAAAAAGACTCTCACCTGGAAGGCCTAGAAAGTAACAGTACGGGGGACCTTCTAGAATTAAATGTTAAAATGTGGTGCCTAGAACAGCCCATAACTTTCCTGGTGTAACCTAATGAGGGAAGAGGACAATGGGACATGACCTCCCTTGTTAATAGAATAATTGGATTCTATTAAGGCAGCCTTATTTTGCCTATTGATATATTTTATTGAAAATTCCACTTTCTAATTTAGAATCATAAAATCTAGAATATCAGAGCTGGAAGGGAGCTTAGAATCAGTCAACATGCATTTATTAAATACCCACTATGTACCAAGTATTGTATTAGGTGCCGAGAATACAAAGACAAAAGTGAGACAGTACCTTTGCTCAAGGAGCTTATTATATTCTAGTCATTGGAAGCAACCTAGATGAATAGATAGGTAGGTAAATAGACAGGTAGATAGATAGATAGATAGATAGATAGATAGATAGATAGATAGATAGATAGATAGATAGGTAGGTAGGTAGATAGATGACATAGATAAATAGGTAGACGGATGGATAGATGGATAGGTAGATAGATGGATAGGTAGATGGATGGATGGATGGGTAGATAGATAGATAGATAGATAGATAGATAGATAGATGGATGGATGGGTAGATAGATGGATATGTAGGATAGCTAGCTAGCTAACTAGATGGATAGATGGATAGACATAGATAGAATATCTAAAACATATAAAGAATAAAGAGAGGAACTAGACCATAGGTATTTTCATTGTTATATTCTCAGAGGAGGAAACTCCCTTTACCAATGCAGGTTGATGCCTTCTCTGCAATTTATAATCCTAAAGAGTTACCTAGAGCCGAGGTGTCAAACACGGGTAGCAGGCTGCATTAAGACCTATAGTAATTCAGGCCTCCCAAGTGGGGCCTGAATCAGATTAAAATGTAATTGGGAAATATTTAACAAAGAAAATAAAAATTCAATAGAACATAGATGATGTTAATATGTGGTTTTCTAAGTCAATATGTGGCCCCCAGGAATCTTTAGGTATGGTTTAGTGGACCCCATTTCTATTTTAGTTTGCCACCATTGGCCTAGAGCACTGAATGATTTGCCCAGAGTCACATAGCCTCTCTTCTGAATTTCCCTATTACTGTTAAGGATACCACCATCCTTCAGTCTTTCAACTTTGCAACATCAATGTCATGCTCAATTACTCTCACTCACCCCATGTATCAAATCTATTTCCAAATCTTATAGTTTCTTTCTCTACAACATCTCTCACATACATCCTCTTGTCTCCACTCACATACTTACCACCTTAGTTCAGGCCCCCATCAATGCTTGCTTAGACTATTGCAATCAATTTCTTTTATTTTTCTTTTTTTTGGTAGGCAATGGGGTTAAGTGACTTGCCCAGGGTCACACAGCTAGTAAGTGTCAAGTGTCTGAGGCTGGATTTGAAATCAGGTCCTCCTGACTCCAGGGCCGATGCTCTATCCACTTCACCACCTAGCTACCCCTGCAATCAGTTTCTAATTGCCACCCCCCCACACATTTTTCCCTGCTCCAATCCATCCTCTACTCATCTTCCAAAGTAATTTCTTTAGGGGCAGCTAGGTGGTGCAGTACATAGAGCTCTGGCCTCGGAGTCAGGAGGACCTGCGTCACTTAACCTCGATTGCCCCACCAAAAAGCAAAACTGTTTAAAACAAAGTAATTTCTTTAAAATGTCTGTCTGATCATTTCATACCCCTGTTCAATAAACTTCAGCGGATTCCTTTTACCTCCAGGATCAAATATAAGATCCTTTCATTGGCATTTAATACTCTTTACTACATGGCGCCTTCCTACCTTTCTAATCTTTTTACATTCTGCTGCCCTCCATGTATTTTGTTATTTAGTCATACTGACCTATTTGCTGTTTTATGAATACAGTGCCTTTGTACGGGCTGTTCCCCATGCCTAGAATGCTCCCCACCCTGACCTCTAACTCTTAGAATTTCTGGCTTCCTTAAGACCCAGCTCAAGTGCCATTTCTTTGAGGGGGCCTGTCCTAGTTCCCCTGAGCTGCTGATACCATCCCCTTAAAGTTAGCTTTCACCTACTCTGTATTTATCTTGCATGTTCTCATTTTTATATATTGGCTTCCTCATTGGGGTGTAAGCTCCTTGAGAGCAGAGACTTTTTTTTTTTTTTGCTTTTTCTTTATATCCTCAGAACTTAGCCTGGTTCCTGTTACATAGTAAGCATTTAACAAATGCTTTTTAGTTGATTGCTTTATGGATGTGTTAGAAGGATGACTTGAACCCAGGCTTTCCTGGTTCCAAGGCCAGCTCTACCCACGATGAAAAAATTGTCTCTTCAAAATAGATTCAAGGCAGTTTGAAGGGAAAGCACTAGCAGCTGGGAGATCAGGAAAGGCTTCCTATAAATGATGGTGTTTGAACCAAGCTTTGAAGTAAAATAAAGGCTTCTAAGAGGAAGAGGTATAGAGGCTATGCATTCAGGGCACCGGGGACAGCTAGTACCAAAGCAAGGAGAGGGTGATGGAGAACTGTGTGGGAGGAGGAGAAAGAAGGCGAGTTTGGATGAACAAGAGCGGGGCAGGTAATGTATCTGAAGGTTGGGAAGCTAGGCTGGGGCCTGGTTGTGAAGGGTGAAAACAGAATAGGCCCATGCTAGCATGGAGCTGGGAATATACGATATTTGGAGGGATGGAGGGAAGGATTGAGAGAGAGAGAGAGAGAGAGAGGAAGAAGAAGAAGGAGGAGGAGGAGAGAAGAGAGAAGAGAGAGAGAGGGAGAGAGAGCTCACAAGAGAGTGCCAGTGCATTTCTGAAGAGCTACCTTTGTGCCAGGCCCTGGGCTAATTTATGGGGATAGGAACACAATAGTCCTTACCTTCAGGTAGCTAACATTCTAATGGAGGAAGGCAACACATACGGGGGAGCAAGGAAACAGAGGGGATGGGAAGGTAAAGGAAACCATAGAGGGCAAGGTGGTGGAAGGGGAGGAGGGAGGAAAAAAGCTGTCCAGAGAGTGAGTGCCTGACTGGAGTCCTTCCTGAAATGCTGGTCTAGGGGAGGGAGTCACCCCTGAAGAAGGGAGGGCCTCAGAACATTTCTGGAGGAGGGAGGGTTAGGGGAGGGGGTTAAGGTGTCAGGCTGAGGGAGAGAAAAAAGGTCCAGATAGCCTGGGTGAGAGATGCCCCAGGCAAGAAACAGAGGACAACAGATAATATACTTATGGCCTAGTGCTAAATGGTTAGGAGTAAAGGAATTTGGAGAAGAGAGACATCAGGGAAGGCTTCCTGGAGAAGCTGCATTTTTCGAAGGAGTGGGTTGGATTGGGATAGACAGAGGGTTGGGCTTACAGCTTTTCTCAAAAGGACAGGGGCAAGGAATCTTCCCATGGGAGTCAGTTGGCTTTGCTGTAGCTCATGGTCACGGATTACATGCCTCACCCTGTCTAGTTGCCTGAAAACGAGTACCCCAGGGTAGAGGGAGGCGGCCCCTGAAGTAGACTAGGTAAGAGAATGCAGATGGCTCTGTGCACAGCATCCCCTTGGCCAATGAAACAGCTCACCGTGCATGTCCCAGTGATAGTGTAGACAAAGACTGTTATTTGTTGGGGTGGGTTAGGGAGGGGAGGGAGGATGGGGGAAGAGTTAGTTTCTCTAAGCTCCTAAAAGCATTGAAGGAGGAATAGTATGAGAGACAGTATGCTGGACTTTGAGGCAAGGAGACCTGGGTTTAATTCCCGGCTCTGACACTTAACTAGCTTTAGTGAAATCACTTCCCCTATCTGAATCTCATTTTCTTCATTTTTGAAGTGGGGATCATTACCATCATTGTATAATCTGGATATTATCATTAATAGATATTATAATTTTAAGTGATACTTTATTTTCCCCAATTATATTTTAAAAAAACCCATTTTTAACATTCCTTAAAAAAATTTTTTTTAGTTCCAAATTTTTTCCTTCTTTCCTTCCCCCTCCCCTCCCTGAGACAGTAAGCAATCTGCTATAGGTTATACATGTGCAATCATGTAAAACACATTTCCATATTAGTCATTTGATATTATAATTAATAACAATCTGGGGATATAATCATCATCATTGTCCTTCGCCACCTACCTCTCAGGATTGTTGGGAGGAACGAGTCGGGTAAAGCATTCTGGAAACATGAGCTATAATGCAAGTAGCCACTCACTTAGGGGGAGGACTGGAATGATTTGCCAGCGTTCATTTTCTCCCTGTGTACCCCCCAAGGGATGCTGGGTCAGTGTCTAATCCTGATAGCTGAAAATGGGGAAGATATCTGAGTCTGTGTGGGTTTGTGATTGGGCTGCCCTATGCCTGGAACCCTAGCGTGAAGGGCTGGGGCCTCTGGGACCACATTCTCTGTGGTCATGGTCATTGCTGCCCTCTCAGCTGGAGTTTCTCCCACTGTCTGTCAATTCATCCCTTAATCTATCATCGGCAGCGTCCTCAGTCTCGCTTTCATCACTAATCTATCAGTGGCAGCCCCGAGGTCTTCATCAATCACTAATCTCTCAGGTATGGTATTGCCTGTTGTCTGTCAACCTGAGACTTCTGAGATTGGCCGAGGGGGAGGGGGTGCTGAGGGAAGGCAAATCAGGCCCTGCCAGCCTTAGCTTGGAAATTCGTGATGTTGAAGGCCATCTGCATTCTCAGTTCCATCTGGCACGTTCTGAGGACTGGAGGCCATAGCTTCCTGAAGGCATACAGGCAGCTGATAGGTTCTATCAAATCCCCTGTTTCTGCCAGCTTCAGCTAAACCTTCTAAATTTGCAGGTGATACCCATTGTCTGAGGCTCAGCTTGTTTCGGGGCTGTGGTATGCATTTTCAAAAACCAAGGGAGAGCTAGGGGCTGGCTTCTGTCCCCTATTATCTTATTCTTTCTCTCAATTCACATGTGAAATAGGGTTTATATCATAAGAAAGAAGGGAAGATGAATAATTTCTATCACACCCGCTATGTGCCAGGTGCTGGGCTAAGTGCTTTACAAACATTATCTCATTTGATCAGTCCTGAGGTAGGTGCTGTTATTATCCTTATTTTATAGTTGAGGAAACCAAGGATAAGTGACTTGCCCAGGGTCACACAGCTAGGAAGTGTCTGCGACCTGATGTGAATTCAGGCCTTCCTGGCTCTAGGCCCCATGAGCTATCCATTTCATCACCAGTTGTGGAACACAAGATTTAGAGATGGAAGGGACCTTATGAACCATCCAGTTCATTGAATGAGGGTCCTCAGAGGTCATCTAGTCCAACCTGTAATTGATCAAGAATGTGCTCTCCAAAATATTCATCAGTACCTTGTATTATATACGAGGCATTTCATAAATGCTTATTGAATTGAATTGTGTCGAACACTCTGCTCAAAGACCACCAATTGGAGTGAGGGGAGGGACCCCATTGGTGGCTTATTCCACTTTGAGATAACTTTAATTGTCAGGAAGTTTTTCCATATATTAAGCAAAAATCTGTCTCTGTAGCTTCTATCCATTGCTCCTGGTTCTGCCACAGGATATGTAGATACTTAATAAATGCTTGTTGAATTGAGTGCCTTTCTTAATGAAGTCTTGGAAAACGTTAACTGTATTTTTTTGGCTACCATATATATATCACACTGTTGATTACTATTGAGCTTGAAGTTCACTTAGACCCCCAAATCTTTTTCGGATTAATTATTGTCTAGCCCTGTCTACTCCATCCCGTGTTGTGAAATTGAACCCTTACCACCTAAAGGAATACAATTGTAGAGAGCAGAATAGGTAGATTTGAAGGTTTAACCCTCTTCGTTTTATAAACCAGGATACTGAAGCCCAGAGAGGAGAAATAACTTGCCGCCATCACAAATGTAGTAAGCAGCAGGATTCAAACCCAGACTCAAGTCCACAAGCAGTGCTCTGGCCAGGGGGGCACACTGCCTCTTTCTTGGAGACCAGAAGATGGGCAGGATTTCAAGGGCTCAGGAAACCCCAGCGCCATAAATATTCCTCCTCTTTTGGCTCACTGGTGTCTGAAGTTCTTTTAATAGGGCTTTATTGTCTTTCTGTCTCTGTCTCTCTCTCCCTCTTCCCTCCTTCTTTCCCTGTTTTTTCAACTTCTGAAGACCCCTGCTTAGGCTTCTTTATGTGCTAGAAATAGGGGTAGATGCTGAGGGCTCACCAGAAAGAGAGGGACCACTTCCTTGGAGACCCAAGCCAAAGCCTGAAGGTGAGGGCACAGATTGGGGGGGTGGGGTGGGGTGTGGCAGGCAGAGTGGAGAGCACACAGTGAAGGTCCAGAAGGGAAAAGAAAAGGGAGGGACAAATATCTTAGCACATCCCTATCTGGGATATATTGTCCCAGGAAACCCCAATGTCATAAATATTTCTCCCTTTTCAGCTCATCGGTGTTTGAAGTCCCTTTAATAAAGCATTCTCTCTCTCTATCTCTCCCTCTCTCTCTCTTTCCTCCCTCTCCCTTCTTCCTTTTCTTTCTCCTTTTCCCTCTCTCCTTCCTTCCCTTCCTCCTTCTCTCTCTCTTTTTCTCTTCCCCCTCTCTTTCTCTCTGTTCTTCCCTCTCTCTCTTCCTCTCTCTCTGCTTCCTTCCCTCCCTCTCCCTTTTTCTCTCCCTGTCTCCTTCCTTCCCTTCCCTTCCCTTCTCTCTCTCTCTTTCCCTCTCTCTCTCTCCCCTTCTGCAACCTCACCTCCATCCCCACCCCAGAGACTAGGTTTACTGAAAATCTCAGAGTAGTTTTTGACAGCAGAGGTCACCCCAAACCTGATGGTATCAAAGTAATGAAGAGAGAACAAGGCCACAGACAGGCTGGGGGTATAGAAGGCAAATCTCATTAGTAGGCTAGTCCTGATTGGCAGCCTGGACTATACATCCCAGACAGAGGTGTGCTAAGTTCCTTGCCCTTGTCCATTCTTTACTCTGCTGGGCCTTTTCTGTGTCCCCTCCACTCCATCCTCCACCCCCAATCTGTCCTCTCACCCTCAGGCTTTGGTCTGGATCTCTAAGGAAGTGACCCTTCTCTCTTGTGAGCCCTCAGCATCTACCCCTATTTCTATTTCTAGCATATAGAGAAACCTAAGTGGGGGTCTTTAGAAGTTGAAATGGAATTTCCTTTATTAATCAGGATTTCTCCCAGAAATCTTTCCAATTTTTGAAAAATGTTACTGTTTTAATATCACAGATAATTCCTCTTAAGTCTGCTCATGCCTTTGCATTGAACTTTGCCCTTTTCATGAAGGCATTTAGGCTGAACCAACCAATATAGCAATTGTGTCTAATAGCGTATACCACATTCTACACCCATAGTTCCCCACCCTTCTCCTAATCATCTCTTTTGGTGTCTTTCTGGAAGTAACACGATGCCTCTGAAGTCTTGGAGACAGGAGACCTAAGTCTCTGATCACTAGTGCCCTTACTTAATCATGACACCCAGCATTGAATATAAATCCTATGCAGTCTGACCAAGGACTTGGACTTGTCACTACTTGACCTAGACCCCAGACTTCTGATGAAAGGAACAATGACCTGAGTGGCAGTCAAGACAAGAGAGTCCTCTTTTTGGATTTGTCACTAACTTGCTAGAACTAGGCACAACCTCTCTGAACCTCAGTTTTCTCCTCTGTAAAATGGAAGGGTTGAGTTACAAGATCTCTGAGGTCCCTTTTAGCGCTCAAATTCTGTGATTAATGCAGCCACAGATCCCATTAGCATTTTTGGCTGCCCACGTCACAGTGTTGACTCATATAGACTTTGTGAGCAGCTCAGACCTAATAATGAGATTAAGACTTGGATTTAATCTCATGGTTCCTGCCCAGGGGAGCTCACAGCCTGACAGAATACACACAGAAAAGCTTACAGTCCAATGGGGGACAGGGAACACAACACACACACACACACACACACACACACACACACACACACACACGAAGAATATTCATGAAGTAGCAAGGACCAAAGAAAAGTAAGATTTACACAATGCAGGCTGAGTTTACTGGTGCCAAGGGGACCCAAAGCACAAAACGGCTTAGAGCTGAGCAGGGCTAATCCAAAGAGGCTTCCTAGGGGAGGGAACTCTGACAGAATTCTGAAGGAACAGAAGACTGTGGGGTCAGGGGATGGGAGGCAGTCATGGGCAAAAGGCACAGAGGAGACAGACAGTAGAACCATAGTTGAGAAAAAATAGGCTTTCATCTGTATGATTGCAAGGCTAAGTAGGAGATAGAACAGTCTATTATGACTCAACTTTGTAGAGTTGGGGTCATGCTAGAGCAGAAAGTCTGGGGTACAGAGGAGAGAGGACGCTGGCTGGTGAGAGACAGGGTTGGGGGTGGGAGGGGTGAATGGGAGGAATGGCCTTCAAAGCCAGGATGAAGAAAACCTTAAGAAATGAAAGAGATTTCTTTTTCAGAAAGGCTTTGTAAGGTGATTGTATCATTTTGTCTTCTTGAAGGACGGCTCAGAGGATCACAGAGATGTCTTGTGCACCAAGTCCTGCCAGGTCATTTTACAAATGAAGAAACTGAGACCAAGAAGGATCACCTGATTTGTCCAAGGTCACACAGGGCAGCTAGATGGCACAGTGCACAGAGCGCCAGGCCTGGAGTCAGGAAGGCTCATCTTCCTGAGTTCAATTCCAGCCTAAGACACTAGCTGTGTGACCCTGCACAAGTCACTTAACCCTGTTTGCCTCAGTTTCCTTATCTGTAAAATGAACTAGAGAAGAAAACCACCACAGTATCTTTGCCAAGGAGAACTCAAATGGGGTCATGAAGAGCTGGACATGACCAAAAAATGGCTGAAGCAACAACATGGAGGATGTTAGGAAATAGGTGGAGGGAAGACTGGATGGGACAAATTGTGGGAGAATCCTGAGTGCCTGGTCAAAGAGCTTAGAGTTACTATTGTTATTACTTTGTCATTACTATTGTTGTTCATGAAAGGGTTTAAGAGTTTGGATGGCCCCATGTAGTTCTTCTCTAGCAATAGAACCAAAAGTCAGAGACTGCATCCTGCTGACTGGTGAGTCAGAAAGAGCATCATTACTATGCGGAAGGATGAATGGATGCAAGGAAGGGAGGATGGATCATTAGGAAAAGATGAGGAAGAGGAAGGGGTAGGAACTTGCTAATACACAATACTGCATGTCTGAGCCTTGGTGTTAGTTTGCACCCATGCCTGGAACATTCTCCCTCCTCTCCTGCACCTCTTAGAATGCCTAGCTTCCTTTAAGCTTCAACTCAAGTGCCTTCTACTGCATAAGACTCTTCCCAGTCCCTCAATCACTGGTGCCTTTTCCTGAAAGGTTTCCTTGTATCTGCCCTCGGTGTGTTTTTGTAGATATCTATGTAGGTACATCAAGTTCTTTGAGGTCAGGGACTATTTCAATTTGTGTTTGTATTCCCAGAACCTACCACACGGTCCCTAGCACAATGTAGTTGCTTAATAAATATTCAATTGATTAAGTGATTCATAGATGACAAACTGTGGGGCCTAGATTCAATGGGGAGGAAAATTCAAATGCAAAATATCTGAAGAATCTTTTCTGGTCCCAGCCTCAGCAAACTGGTGTAGAAACCTTAGAAAATAAAGAAGACTTCTGTGGAACATTTTATAAGATTCTCTGGGTGTTCCTCCTGTCCTGGTGATATGAGTGTCGGAATTGGAAAGAATCTTGGAGAGCAATTCCTTCATTTGGAAAAGGAGGAAACTGAGGCTTAGAATGGATGAACCCATCAAAGTTACACATAAAATTAGTGACAGACCCCAGGACTAGGCGTCAGATCTACTGACTCCCTGGTCTGTGTCTTTGCCACTACACTGTGCAATACTTGTCAATACAGGGGGTCCCCAAAGGCTTTGTAAAGTCTAAATAGCTTAAAACTACATAAAGACTTTTGGGATGCTCTGTATTTGTAGAATTATAGGATTTTTACAGTTAAAAGTGACCTTAGAGATCATTCAATGTAATACTCATTTTTCAGATAAGGAAACTGAGGCCCAGAGAGATTGAGTGATTTTCTTAAGGCCACATAGTCAATAGGTGACAGAGTTGGTATCTGAGTCCAGGTTTTCTGTCTCCAAATTCAATTTCTTCCCATGACTCCATTTTATCTATTGCACTGGAAATGGACAAAGAGGTGGTGGCTGTGATATTGGAAAAGAAGGAAGACAAGAGGTTACATTGAGATCTGGGTATCCCAGGCCCCAAAAGGCATCAGGCACATCCCTTTGCTTATCAGTGGAGCCAGTTTCCTCTTTTAAAGCCCCAAATTAGATGAGGTTGGGATTCACCCAAAGAGCAGGCTCCTGTGGCTGACCATCGCAATGACTCAGCTCCGAGGTTAATTAATACATCGCTCCCCCAATTAAAAGCTGAAAGGAAGAAGATGTTTGATTCAATCAAGTTCCTGTCCAGTTCCTCTGCAGAATCCTAATTTGTGGGAGCAGATTTTAATTGTGTTCCCAGCAATTTAGATACAAACCTGGGCCCTCCAGCTAAAGAATACAATTGTATCCTTCTCAAAAATCTATAATTACATGTGTCTCTTGGGGAAAGACTGCAAGGAATATCGCCTAGGAAATTCAGGATGAAGGTTTGTCATGGGGTAAGGGAATGTCAAAGAAAGATGGTGATATTTATATTCAGAGCTCAGTTCCCAAGATGATAGTTGATATTTAGTGTGTTTTGGATAGGGATGGAGGTGGGGAAGTGGTTTACAGTCAGGCCAAAAGTTCTTAACCTAGATAAGAAATCTTTTCTCAGGTCTTCCCACCTCCATTTTTTCCACTGCACCCTTCATATTGCTTCCAGAACAATCTTTCTTTTATACAATTCTAATCCTGTCTTTTCTCAAAAATCTTCAGTGGCACCCCATTGTCTACCAAATAAATTTCAAAATCTCTTGGTGTTCCAGACTCTTCACAATCTGACCCCAATCTATCTTTCCAGCTCTATAGTCTATTACTTCCCTTTAAGTATGATGCTTTGCCCAATTGAATTGCTACCTCCCTGATCCTGGGCAAGTCATTTTACCTCATTGGGCTTCTGTTGTCCAACCTCTTTGGGGATACCTTGTATTTATTTGTAGAATATCTGTTGCCTTTTCTTTAAAACAAGGAGTGTGACCTAGATGTCTGAGGTTACTTCCAAGTCTAAATTACAACCCTGGCCTTATCTTTTCTGTCCTCCAAACATGTTTTGACTTGTGTTATTCCTTGGGCCAGAAATGCCCTCCCTCCTCTTCACCCCTTGGATTCCTTGTTATTCCTTAAAGCCCAATCTTTATGTTATGTGATCCCTGAACACTCTCCAGTCAATCTGAGTGACTTCCCCAAACATACTCTTTCTTTTCTCCTAGTGTTTACTCATGCCATTCTTTCCTATCTCCTGCTCCTCAGTGCTACCCATCCTTCTGATACCAAGTCAAATGCAGTCTTCGTGAAGCCTTCACTGATTCTTCCTGCCCTGGAAGTGATGTCTCTGTCCTCCAGATCTCCATAGCATTCATTCAATTTGTATCTGTCTTATGACATTAATCATAGCCTACTTTGTATCATAGTTATTTCATTCATTCATCCAACAAATATTTTCTGAGCAACTATTATGTGCTAACCAGGCTCTGGTTGGCACTGAAGGAGATTTTAAAAAGTAAGATATAATCTTTGCCCCCAGAGAGTTTATAGCTTAATAATATTTTGAGGCAACTAGGTGGCTCAGTGGATAGAGTACTGGACCTGGAGTCAGTAAGATCTGAGTTCAGATTTGACCTCAGACATTTACTGGCCCTGTGACTCTGGGCAGATCACTTAACTTCTGCCTTAATTCTCTGGAGAAGGAAATGGCAAATCACTCCAATGTCTTTGTCAAGAAAACCCCATACGGCATTATGAGCAGTGTTCAGTCAGATACGACTAAACAACAACAACAATATTTGTGTACGTGTTTATCTTACTTAAAAACTGTAAACTCCTAAGGAGATAATCCTTAGGAGATGTCTGTTTTCCAGTCCCTGTTCTGCCTCTTACTGTGTGGCTTGGAACAAATCATTTCTCCTCTCAGGGCTTCAGTTTCTTTGTCTCTAAAATGAGAGATTTTGGACCATGTGATCTCTAAAATTCCTTCACTTCTAATATGCTATGACTAGGAATTAATTGACATATGAATAACTTTGGTTAAACTGATTATTGCCTAGGTCTCAGTTTTCTTCTCTGTCAAATGGAAATAAAAATATTTGCCTTATTTACCTTGAAGAGTATAATGAGTTATACTTACACAGAGGCCAGGATTTGAGTTCCCATCATTGCTGCTTTCTTATGTGTGATCTTGGGCACATTATTAACCCCCTCACCAATCAACCCCTGGGCCTCAGTCTTTTCATCTGTTAAACAAAAAGGCTGGATAAGATAGCATCTTAAGGTCCTTTCTACTTCTGAAACCTCTGAATGCCTATTAAATAAACCCTCTGAATGTAAGAGATAAATGATAAAGAATTTCACCCCTTCCAGGGTAAAATATTTGCCCTCATTTCCCTCCCATCTCAGCGGATTCCTTGCAGTGGTGAGGAGACCCAGGGCTCCAAACTTGGGGATCCAAGAATCTCTTGGGTAATTAATATGACTCTTCCAGGGCAGGGCTGGAGCCCAGAGACTGGGCATGGGGAAGCTGGTAGTCAGCCTGGCTGGTAACTAGACAAGCAGGGACTGTCTCCAGGGACTGTCAATCAGTATCGTTCATTGCCCCAGAATTCACATTTTTTGACAAAAGAGAGAGGGATGAGGAAGCCTGAGTGAGCCAGATTCCCTCATTAAAAAGCCACAGTTAAGCACTTCATTTTAAGGACCCTGGGTAGGAGTGATTTTTTTTTTCCTCCTAAATCATACATTCCCTTCCACTCCCCATTGACCTCCCTCCTCTCTTTCTCCCCTCAAATGTGAACTCAGGGACTTTGCTTCACTATTCCTGGGTGGGCAGAGTGAAGTAGTGGAAACAGCCCTGAATTTGTTCTCCCCTGATAGTTCTTATCGCTAGAGATCCTGGGTCCACAGTTTCCTAACAGGAGCTCCAGGCAAGAGTGGGAGGGAGTCCCTGGGGGCCTGGATTAGCAAGGTCCTCCGCCTTTCCTTCCCCACCCCCTTTCCCTGCCCTTTTCTATCGTCTTTTCTATATCTGTCTCCTGTTCACATCCCCTTTCTTCCTGATCCCTCACCTTCTCCCTTCTTTTCTTCTTCCCTTTCCTCCTTCCCTTACTCACTCTTCCCCTTAGTTTCCTCTTCCGCACCTCATTTCCTTCCTCTTTCAATTCTGCTCTCCCAGAGCTTCCTTTCTTTTTCTTCAGTCCTGTTGCCATCGCCTTTGTGCAGACCCCTGGCACCTCACATCTGTCCCTCTGGGAGAGGAAACAAGACCTTTGTGGAGGTGCAGGCATGTTGCTTTGTCCCTCCGATGTTGGCTGTGAACCTATAGTAAACACCAGGACCACCAATGATGTGAGCAGGGGATTCTCTGGGTAAGAAAACAGCAGTGTCTGACATTGGCCAGAGATGGAAATTTGTGTCAGCAATTGGCAAGCTAAGTAGAATCGGGGTAATTATAGAATGTGGTTAGGAGCAGGTGTGTGACAAATATTGGCCCAAATGTAAGAAACAGTACTAATTGAATCCATTTATTCAACAAATATTTATTGAACACTGACTGTAATAATCCCTTACATGTTCGCAGTGCTTCACACTTTCTTAAGTGCTTTCAAATCTGTTATGCCATTTGATCCTCAGGACAGCTCAGGGAGGGAGGGAGGGAGGGAGGGAGGGAAGGGAAGGGAAGGGATTATTATCCCCATTTTATAGATTAGGAGAGTGAGGCCCAGAGGCTAAGTGATTTGTCCAAGGTCACACAGCTAGTAAGCATAAAGACTTGAGTTGATTAATTGGCAGAGGGGAAGGAAGGGAAGTAGAAGAATCAGACATATGACAGGTGAATGTGACAGGCTGGGTTAAGTCTCCAAAAGGCAACTGTTAATTGCCTTCACAGCATAGCTGACACCCAGGAGGTGACAATGTAAATCTGTTACTTTGAACAGTAAGAGGCAAACCTAAAAGACCTGGAGGCTATTAGCCTCAGCTGTAGGGTGGGATGGTGTGAGCTGTCCCATTTGGGGGGGCCTGGGTGCCATCTCTGGTACAGACTATGGAGTATCTCCCCCCAAGACCTCCCTAAAGCCCTCTTTTCCCATTCCTCATCCAGCTATGTTTGTGAATCACTGTCTAGGCACCATATTGTTGGGCACTGAAGATGCCCTCTGGTCATAGAGAAACAGTTTCGTTACTAGATTTAATTCATAGACCATGGAACAGCAGAGCTAGAAGATGCCTTGGAACAGAGAATTTCAGGGGGTGGTAGGGGCCTGAGAACATGGAATGTCAGAGTTGGGAGGGACCTTAGAACATGGAATGTCAGAGTTGGGAGAGGCCTTGGAACAGAGAACACAGCGGAGCTGGAAGGGACTTTATTTTATGAGGAGCTTTGACTACAGACAAATTATCTGATTTTCTTCCCCCTCCTCCCAATCTCCATTTCAAATTAGGCAAACCATGTGACATTTCTTATTTCCAAAATGTTACACAAATTGTCATACTTCTGTGTTTCTTCCATTCAGATAAATCATTCTACCTTCTCATTTCTCCCCCTTCACTGACTGGGAGACCTGATTTTTCAGAGTCCCTTCCTGCCCTGTAAGTCTCATAGTCCCAATCACTGGCGTTCTGATTTGGGACCACCTTCTCTAGAGAGGAGAGGGTTAACCCAGAGACTAGGAGCCCTGCTCAGATAAATGGGGAAGTTGAGGTGTCTCCTTTTTTCTTCCTGTGTTTGAAAAGGGCTTTTCCTCTGCTGCCAGCTTCAGTTACTAATCTTAATTAGGTTTTCTTTGTACTGGAAGGTTATGGAAAGGCAGAAAGCATGAAGAGAAACCAAATACCTGTGTGAGAGGAGGGATGGAGTATCTCTGATTAATCCTGGGCCCTTCTTGGGGATCAGGTTTCAGGTTTTTACCATTAGCTACTGAGTGGGTTTGTAAAAGCTTCTGAGCTGGGCAATTGGAGTTATTATTTGTGCTATGCCTAGATGGTATTTAGAGATGGGGGACCAGCAGGGGACAAAATCCCAAGAAAGGCAGAATACAGCTAGAGAAATTTCTTTTGGTCCCAAATGAACCAAGCTGGCTGCCTTGAACTGAGTCTTTGCTGAATTCTTCCTGCTTAGAAGGACAGCTCTCCTAGGAGGCTTCAAGGTAGAACAATGGACCAGACTTTAGATCCTAGCTCATTCACTTGCTAGCTGTATGACTTTAGGCATGTCACTAAACCTTTGTGAAAACGTTCTCTTGCCTGTAAAATGAGGGGTTTGGCTTGCCTAGGTTCTTTCTGGTTCTCACATTCAATAAATTTGTGATTTCATTTCCCAAACAGTCCAATCCAAGCAACAACGGAAGGAGGTTTGTGGAGGGGAGGGGTTGAGGATGGTATCATAGATTGCCATACTATACCTGGGAAGAAGACAGACCCCTTGTTTTAACCCCTGTATGACTTGTGCATTTGGGGAGGTGGAAGGGTGTTTTTATTTTTGTTTTTGTTTGTTTTCTCAGGAGTGGGAATGAGGCTGTACTGAAACACTTGTGCCTTCTCAGCTGGTCCTAGGATATAAATTTAGAGTTCTAAGAGACCTTAAAGGACCTTCATTTTACAGATGAGGAAACTGAGGCTTAGAAAGATTAAATAATTTACCCAGGGTCAAATAGCTAGGAAGGGGCTGAGACAGGATTCTGACTCAGGCCTTGTTGCCTCCAAGTCCAGTGCTCTGTCTACTGCAGGACCTACCTGCCTCAAGGGAAATACACATTTCCAAAATGGCAGGCCAGTGTTAATAATGCACAGGGTATAGATGGGAAAGATGGGAGACGTGATAAAGTAAGCAGATAGAGGCCACATGATGAAGTGGACTAGATGTCCGGACATCTGGGTTCTAGTCCTTCTAACACTTGACTACTAAGCCATGTCCAGGAATGATATAGGTATACTGTCTTCTCAATATTCCTCCATCCCCCTTTGAGTAACCAACCTCAAGAAGCTGGCCCTTTACCTGCCAAAAGCCCTCTGTCACTTTGTGCCCTTGGGCTGCCCGTTACCCTTCCTTGAGGGTCCAGTATTGCCAGAGAGGAAGGGGAGGGTCCAATGGTAATGCCTGTCTGGAGAGGTGCTAACATACTGAGGTACAACTGGCTCAGGCTCTGTGCAAGCCTGTGCCTGATGCGTGGACCCATCTCTCTCTTCCCCCTCTCTGGTAATCATCACCATTATCATCCCTCATGTGTATCCCTCACTTTATAATTTAATTCAATTCAACCAACATTTATTAAGCACCATGTAAGGCAATTTCATACCCATTATCTCCTTTTAAAGAGTCACAGAAAGTCCAAGATGGAAAAGACCTTAGGGATCTAATCTGCCTCCCTAATTTGGGAGTGGGAGGAGGCTGGGCCCCAGAGAGGTTAGGAGCCTTGCTCCAAATCACACTGCTAATTAGAAGGCAGGGCCAGTAAAATGTAAGCTGCTGAAAGACAGGAAAGGTTTTGTTTTTGTCCCTGTCTCCCCAGTGACTGGCACAGGGACGTGAGCAGGTGCTTAATCAGTGCTAATTGAATTGAATTGAGCTAAGCAAGGCCTGGAACCCCGGGTCTTCTTGATCCTTCATCTTGAGCTTTGGGTAGTGGAAATGTAGGCAGGGCAGGTAGCATCTCAGTTTCACAGGAGAGGAAACTGAGGCTGAGAGAGGCTCATTCCCTTAGCAAATGTATATGGTGCTCCCATTATGCAGTAGCTATTCTGCTTCAGGCTGTGAGGGAGACAAAGATGAATAAAACAGATGCCTTGCTCTCAGGGATGCTTCTCCCTTGCTAGACCACAAACAGAAAGAGCTGAATGTAATCCAGGGGCAGTATGATATGGTAGGAGGAAGACCAGCTTTGGAGTCAGAGGATCTGGGTTTAAAAGCCTAGCCCTGCTGCTTATTAATTTAGCTGTGCGACCTCAGACAAAATGCTTTGCTTTTCTGGGCCTCAGTTTCCTCTTTTGTAAAATGAGGGGTTGGGCTAGATGATCTCTGAGGCCCTTTTTGGCTCTTAATCTTGTAATTAGAAAAGCGTGACTGCCCAGAGGGTGGGTGGGGGCTGGTGCATGGGGAGTCGTGTGGGGGAGAGAGCAGCTGGCTGCTGGATGCCACATTTCCTTGGTGACCCACACGTCCCCAGCCATCTTTCCAGGGTGAGATAATCTCTCCGGAGAAGATGAAAAGAATTCTAATTACATCTTTGAACAATATTTGTTTTGAGAGAAGAAAAGCAAACCATATGGTTCGGAAGGAGAGTTTGGGGGCTGCATTAAATGGGGATTTGTTTTCCATTTAGACATCCAGGCAGGAGGTGATCTGATTGGGGGTGGGGTGGGGATTATTTTGTGTTGGGGTTGGATACGGGAACGATGTGGAAAGGGATTGACAGTACCTACCTCATGCTGTGCAAGCTTCAGGCCTCCTTTGTTCCCATGTTTGCTCAGAAGGCGGAGAGGGCCTGCAGAGGATGTGACTGCTGTGGCCTTAGCCACAACCTAGACCCCCAGGAGTTGTAGGGGTGGTGGTGGGGAACAAATAGTTGGCTTCTAGGTGATGATAAAGGGGAGCCGGCCCTGAAGGAGACCACCATTGCCTAAAATCTAACTGGATGATGAACCCGCTTGGAGGAAGAGGAGGGAGCAGAGCAAGAAGATTTGGTCCCCAGAACCTACCTAGGGAGGCCCTTTGTATCGTTCTTGGCTGTGTCGGCTAGAATCCTGGCTGGCCACTGTTTCCTGACAGGTAGTTATTTTCTGGACTATTCCACAACAGATTAGGAACTGAGTGGGGACTATTTCCCGATGGGAAGCTGTTTTCTCCCTGTTGACTATTCTGGACAGGCGGCTCTTTCCTAGCCAGCCTTCATTTCTGGACAGGGAACTGAATATTCCCTGACAGGAGTGACTGTTTCCCTAACTGGTCACTGTTCTTAGACAGAGAGCTGTTCCCTGACTGGGGTAACTATTCCCTCACCGGTGACTGTCTCCTAACAGACGGCTGGTCTCTGATGGATTCCTTTCTCTCTGCAGCCTTGTTCACAGAGACTCCCCATGACATGACTGCCCGGAGTGGTGAGGATGTGGAGATGGCTTGCTCCTTCCGGGGCAGTGGCTCCCCCTCTTACTCCCTGGAGATCCAGTGGTGGTACGTCCGAAATCACAAGGACTGGACAGACAAACAGACATGGGCATCTAACCAGGTAACCTCTCACAATGCCCAGCAGCATCCTTCCTCTCATCCTTCCCTTGGGACATGCCTAGTCCTTCCTGTTGACCTTGGGTCTTTGTTGCTTAGACGTCAGCTTCTACTACTCATTAGGGTCATAGGATCACAGGATGTGGAACTGAAAAGGATCCTAGAGGTAACCTAATCCCAGAGCATCAAATTCAAGTAGAAACAAGGTAAATAAGGATCCCTGTGGTCCACATTCCTGCCATTTTGGAAATGTGTGTTCTCCTTGAGGCAAGTAGGTGGTGCAGTAGATAGGGCACTGGACTTAGAGGCAACAAGGCCAGAGTCAGAATCCTGTCTCAGCTCCTTCCTAGCTATTTGACCCTGAGTAAATTATTCAACCTTTCTAAGCCTCAGTTTCATCATCTGTAAAATGAAGGGGTTAGACTCAATGGCCTTTAAGGTCCCTTAGAGCTCTAAATTCGGTATCCCATGACCCACATATTAACATTATCTATGTTCTATTATATATTTTTATTTACTTTGTTAAATATTTCCCAATTACATTTTGATCTGGTTCCCTACTAGGGAGTGTTGGCAGCTGCAAGGTGGCCCTCCCCCCATGCATTGGACACCTCTGATCTAATCCAACGCTCTTAATTTACAATTGAGGAATCTGAGGCTAAAGAAGGGAGAAGGGACTTGCTTGAGGTGACACAGGAGGAAAGTAGCAGATTTGAACCCAGGTTCTCTGTTTCCAAATCCATTGCCTTTCCACATTTCTCTTTTGTGGAGGTCTGACTTCCAAAGGGGCTGAGCTGGGAGGTACATGAAGGGTTCTCTCTGACCACCTTCCTAGGGGTCAGTCCCTCTGCTCTGTGATCCCAATAATCTTCTCCTTTAGAATCAGGGGGGATTTGGGCAGAAGCATCACCAGCCTAATGGTTCAGAGGTAAATTTGTTAGGCATTTACTGAGCAGCTTTGGGGGAAATAAGGGAAAGAGAAGACATAGTCTTTTCTCTCAAGGAACTCAATGTCTTTTGGGAGTGACAAGGTATGAAACGATGACAGGATAGTAGAGGATCAAGTGCTAATGTGCTATGAGCAGCTACCCAAATGACTGAAAGTACTCTGGTCCTCGGGAAGCAGGGGGATCATTGTGGCTTGTGATATCTGGCAAGGCTTCTTGGAGGAGGCACGGTAAACTGGACCCTGATGGGTGGGTTGGAGGAAGATAAATGAAGTAGTGAGGGAAGGCATTCTAGGCCAGGAGAGGAATGTGGACAGAGCCACGGAGGGAGGAGGGAGCCTGGGGCATTCAGAGGACAGTGACTGCTTGTTTGGAACAGAACAGTTATGAAAAACTTTGATAGATTCATTCAATAAATACTAAGTGCCTACTGTGTATACTTTGTGAAGTTCTGGACAAGGCAGGGACTGGGTTCTATGATTTTACGGTATAGAGAAACCCCAGATGAGGAAACACTCCTTACCCAGGCAAGCCTGCCTCTTCTCTTCAACTGATAAAGTTGCCAAAGGCTCTGGAAGTCCAACCACTTGCCCAGAGCTATACCACCAATATGTGTCAGGGCAAGACCTGAACCCAGGGCTGCTCAGCTTGGGGGGCCAACTTGCTTTTCAGTCTCGTAGGGGAAAAAACCCTATAAACACAGATAACTAATTTACAATAACATGTGGATAAGGGCAGTACGGAGTTACAAAACAAAGGGCTATATGAAGACCAAGGGAGAAGGAGATAAGGAGGCTTTGTCAACAGGCAATCCCAACTTCATGAAACTTAGGTGAAAACTAGGTTTATGACAAGAGAAATGAACATGCATTTGGAACCCAAAGAGTTGACAATCCATACAAAAGTTTGCATATTTATGACAGTACAGTAAAGGGAGGAAGAGAAAACACAAATCTCTACCTAATTGGCATAGGAGGGGGAAAGGTCCAGTAAAGGTGGGAAAAGGACAGAAGCCCTCCTAAAGGGGAGGAGCAAGGCGATGCCAAAGCAGCATTCTTTTCCCTTGGGAACTGCTAGACCATGAAGATAGGAGGGTCAGCTTATCTTAAGGTTCCAGTTACACAAGCAACTTCTCAGCCTAGTGCAGACTGACTGGCACCTGTCTTTACTCCCAAGGACACATAAGGAGTCCAGCTTGGGGTGCAAACAACACATTATGTCAGCTGGGTGGGGGGCTTCATCCTTGACACACTCAGGGCCTCCTGCATACTCTGGGTCCAGTGTTTCTGGGAAATATGGCAACTTAAAAGGGCAAGTCCAGGGGACCCCTTAACATTCCTTAACAGCTTCCTGGCAGAGACGGTCTTTAAACTGGGCTTTCAAGAATAGGTTGGAATCCAGAAGTGAGGTGGGAACAGTACAAGGAAAGACACAAAACTGGAAAGAACACAGGGTATATTCAGGGGACAGACCTTCATCCAGAATGGCTGAATAATAATAGCAGCTAACATTTATATAGCCCTTTAAGCTTGGTAAAGCACTTTATATTTATTATTTCATTTGATCCCCACAAAAACCCTCTGAAGTAGGTGCTATTATTATCCCCATTTTATATAGGAGGAAACAGACTGAGAGAAAAGGGACTTGCCTCAGTAGTAAGTATAGAAGCAGGATTCAAACAGCAGGTCTTCCAGCTGGGTGTGATGGCCCATGCCCGGGATTCCTCCCACTCTAGAGGCTGAGGCTGGTGAGTTCAGGAGTTCTAAACTGCAACGGGCTAAGCCAATCAGGTGTCTGCTCTGCTAAGCATTGATATGGTGACACCCCCTGCCCCCCAGGAGAGGTGGGTTGGCAGGGGCGTTACTAGGTGGCCTAAGGATGGGAGAACTCACTGAGGCTGGAAACAGTAGTGAAAGTTCCTGTGCTGATCAGAGTGGGATTGGGCCTGGGTCAGTCTGTTAAAAAAAAACCAAAACCCAAAACCCTTAAACAAAGCATTTGGTCTTCCCAACTTCAACTCTTGTGTTCTACCCACCATACCACCTAGCTGCCTATTAGGAAAGAAACAGGCATTTGTTAAGTGCCTACTATGTACCAAGTACTGTGCTAAATACTTTACAAATATTATCTCATTTGATCCTCACAACAACCCTGGGAGGTAGGTGTTTTTATTATCCCCATTTTACAACTGAGGAAATTGAGGCAAACAGGAGTTAAGTGAATTGCCCAAGGTCACACAGCCAGTGCCTGAGGATGGATTTGAATTCAAGTCTTACCAACTCCAGGCCCAGTGCTCTAGCTACTTTGCCACCTAGCTGCCTCCAGTTACCTACCCTATGGCTATCAATAGGGTAGAGAGTGTGGAAGGGAGTCCTAAAAGAGGCAGGAAAGGAAGATTAGTGATCTCATCCTCACGGGTGTACCCTCCATTGATTCAGAAGGAAGGCCCTCCATGTTTTCTCATCCTTCTTGCCAGTAAAATCCATAATAAAAATCCATCCAGTGCACTTGTGTCCTTCCCTCGGTTCTTATAGTAGCTCCAGGCTATGAAGGTAGTAGTGGAATTGTCAATGGAACAGATGCTTAGCAGACATTGACTTTGAGTTCCATGATGCAGATACAGCCAAAGAGAGGAAATGGACCCTGCTCTCAGGGAGCTTATAGTCCGAAGGTGAGGGGAGGAGGAGGAGGACAAGAGCATAAATGCTGTGAAATGGGAGTGGAAGAAGTGAGGAAGTCCAGGCCTAGTGCCCAGAGCTGCCATCTGTTGTCTCTCACAAACGGCCCTCTTTCCTCTGATCACAGGATCATAGGAGATAGAACTGGAGATCATTTAGTACAGGAGATGGCAAACGATGGCCTGTGGCCATATCCGACCCTCCACCACATTTTGTAAGAGCCATTCTTGGCTCTTGGGCCATAGACAAACAACTAGCGGAAATGACCTCCTTAAGCTCATGCAGGGAGTAGATGGTAGAGGTTCAGATCATATGTATCCTGGATAATGCTGCAAGGAAAAGGTTTTGTTGGGTATAAAACATGACTTATGATTGGTATTTTGCTGGGGAGCTATGGTGGGAGAAGTGGGTTTATAGGTGAGAGCCGATCAACCGGGGATGGGGAACCTTTGACCTTACGGCCACATGTGTCCCTCCAGGTCCTCAAGTGTGGCCCTTTGACGAAATCCAAACTTCACAGAACAAATCTCCTTAATAAAGGGATTTGTTCTGTAAAACTTGGACTCAAAGGGCCCCACCCAAGGACCTAGAAGGCCACTCGAGGCTGCAGGTTCCTCACGCCTGTGATAGACAGTTGGGAGCCATGTCTTTGTGTTCAGGAAAATTCATTCCTGTCCTTTGAGAACTGCAGGTATGTTCAAAGAACTCGGCTCCTTCTCCCACCTCTGGGACCCCCCAAACCACAACCCCAAACTGAAGCTTGGGAGCAAGGCAGGAAATCTTGGTCACTCGTGCCTAAACTGGAAGTCTGACTTTGAGATTCCACTGACCTTGAGGATTAGGGAATAAGGGATGGAAGGAAACCAGTTGACCCAACTTTACCTAGACAGTACCCTTTTTTAGCTCTGGGCCCTAGAGGTCAGGTCTTTTAGTTCACCCTCAAGACAAGAGGTAGCTGAGAGTAGTGTAGCTGCTAGTGGTATCAAGGTGGCTTGATGGATAGAATGTAAGACTTGAAATCAGGAAGACCTGAGTTCAAATCCTGCCTCAGATACTTAACTAGCTATGTGACTCTGGACAAGTCCCTTAACCTCTTTTATGCCTCAATTTCCTTATCAAAATAGCACAGGGTTGGAGTGTGGATCAAATGAGTCAACATATGTAAAATGCTCTGCAAGCTTTATAAATATAAATCCTAGCTATTCTTATTATTAGTGTAGGGACAGTAGTCTTAGACTTGGGGTAGAAGGACCCCAAGCCTGGGGAAGGATGAGAAATGATATTCCACATTTCTTTAATACTGTGGAAGTTTTCCTGGCAACAACCCTGTGAGGTAGGAAGCACCAGTGTTATAATCTTCATTTATAGATGAGGAAACTCATGAGGCTCAGAGATGTTAGCTGACTCACCTATGATCTTGAAGTTGGTAAGAATCAGAGCTGGGATTCAAAATAGGGGAGGCCTCTTCTACATTTTTAGCATTACATGATTGATCTCCTGATGGCCAAGAGTGGAGCACCTCCCCATGTCAACTCTTTCAATTTTCCATCTTGTAATTATTTCCCATCTATGCCATATATAGCTTTTTTGTTTGTATTTGTCTGCATATTGTCTCCCCCATTAGATTGTAAACTCCTCAAGGGCAGAGACTATCTTTTGCCAATTTGTGTATTCCCAAAGCTTAGCACATAGTAGGTGCATAACAAACATTTATTGAATTGAATTGAACTCTTCCAAAGCCAATCAACTCTATTGATTGAGGAAAGGTGGGGGGGAGGACTCCAAGCTATTTGTGAGATAGAAAGAGCTAGGTTGGTATGTTGCTCTCAGGATTCAGATCCAGGGGTTACCTGCATGGAACAGTGGAAAGAGTGAATTTGGAATTGGAGGACCTGAGTTCAAAACCTCTGTGACCTTGAGCAAATTGTTTAACCTTCTTCATTCGAATAAATGGTCACTGGGGTCCCTTCTAGCTCTAAATCTGCAAGCCTGTGAGAAGTCTGTGGTCTGCGTCTGCAATTTTTCTCTTCTTCCTGCCCACCTCTACCCTATTGGACATTGATTTGGGAATGTTTTTGACTAGGTCTCTTTCTTTACTCTCCTTATCCCCAACACTGACATCTTCTCACCGGGAATTTTGATAACATCAGCAACAGGATTTGTTGCCCTATCCATATGTTCCTCTAAGTAATCCAGGGCTTATCTTCCCTGTTATCCCCTCCTCCATCTTCTTCCTTCCCCCTTCCCTTGACCCTGTCCCTCTTTGCTCTCAGCCTCCCTCCCCCTGTGTTGGATACAGAGGCAAGGTTTCTCTCTTCTTTTCCATTTCTGCTCACGTAGCAATAAGGCCTCCGCAACAGTAAGCAGGAAGCTTTGGTATCTTCATGCAGATTTATTTTTGTGATGTTAGTTGACCATACAGGGAGAGATGGTTGTGCATGGGCTGGGCCTTATCTTATGCTAGTGGGAAGAATGGTATTAACGCCAACCTCCCCCCATGAGACTCTGGAGTGACAAAATTGGAGGGGTTCCCCAAGGTAACCCTGGATCTCTACATTTCTGAGTAGCATGGTGTTGTGGAAGGAGACCTGAATATTAAGCCTGAGGTTTCTAATTCAAATCCCAGCTCTGCTATCTCTGTGACCGTGGACAAGTCACTTCCCTTCTCTGGGGTCTCGGTTTCCTCCTCTGTAAAATAAGGGTGCTGGATTAAACAATCTCCAGGGCCCCTTCCAGCTCCAAATCCCATAATCCTATAATAATAATAATCATTAGTAACACTAATCCCTTATGTTTGTACAGCACTTTCAGCTTCTCAAAGTGCTTTCCCATGAATTATCTCTTTTGATCCTTGCAATGGCTCTGTAAGCCAGGCAGTACAGATGCTACCTCTCCTCCCCTACTCTCCCACCCCGTCTCACTCCAGTTTTGCAGGCAGAGAGAATGAGGCTCAGGTGATTTGTCTGAGGGGATCCCTTGCATTCCGAGTCCAATAGACCTTAGAGGAATTACAAAAATAACTAAGATATGGTCCTTGCTTTTTAGGAGGCTTTAGTCTCATGGTGGAAGAGAGGTAAGGTTGTAGGCCTCTTAAGCTCATACAGTGTAGATTCAGTGTTAGAGAGGATCTCAGAGATCATCCAAGCCCAGGCCCCAATTTTATACAGATGAGGAAACTGAGGCACAAAAGTGATTTGTCTCTCTTCCCACAAGTAGTAAGTAGCAAAGCCAGGATTCAAACCCAGGTCTTCTGACTTCTAATCCAGAGCTTTGGCTCCTACACTGCCTTCCCTCTCTCTGAGCCTGTTTCCTCATCTGTAAAATCCAGGTAATGAGATTTACACTACTTACCTCCCAGGATGGTTGTGCTATAGAAACGTGTGCCATTAAGCTGATAATGGAATACAAATTAGAATATAAATTCGTAAGAGGAACATAAATGGCCATGGATCAGAGGCAGGAGGGATTGCCACCAGCTGGGGGAATCAGGGGAAGCTTCATGGAGGGGGTGGCTTTCAAGCTAGACATCTCCAAAAGCCCATTCCCTGCTAGTGTTGTTGTATGTGCTCTGTCCTGCAGCTTGCTGGGCTGAGCCAGTCCCCATGGCTGAGGGAGAGTCAGAGTGAGTTTCCCACCCCTGCCCCCTCCCCCATCTAGCCATCTACCAGCTCATCCACCAGTCTGAGACACACTGCCCACCCAACCCAACCTTTGTGTTTAGATATAGGCACGTTCCTACTCAGATGTGTGCACAGATACACACAAATATACACACAGACAGAAATATATACTTATGTTCAAAAGAGCCATAATTACATCGAGCCGGGGCAGGAAGCAGGGCACAGTGGAGAGAACGATGACCATGGAGTCAGAAGACTTGGATTCAAATCCGGCCTCTAATACTTATTAGCTGTGTGAGCTTGGGGAAGTTCCTGAGCCTTCCTGAGCCTCAGTTTCCATCTGTAAAGCCAGAGAGTTGGCCTTGAGGCAGCTTTAGGTCCAGGAGTCTATTATCCTCCATATATAGGCACAATTATACTCAGCTGGGTATAGCATGCACACACACACACACACACACACATATTTATGCTTGAAAGAGCCATGATCTCATCTGGGTGGGGAAGCAATGTGGTTTGGTGGAAAGGACATTAGCTCTGGAAAGGACATGGCTTCAAATCCCTGCTGTGATGCTGATTGGCCATGTTCCCTTGGGCAAGCCATTTGAATTCCCTTGACCTCAGTTTATCAATTTGTAATATGAGGGGCTTGGGCTGGATGGACTCTGAGGACTCTTTTATCTCTAGATCTATGATCCTGTCATCCTCCATCGGCAGGGCACCACCACTTGTACCTTAGTGTTGACAGTTTCATAAATTACTATGGCCCAAAATATTCATCTTTGGGGTCCAGCCCTCTGGTGGTAAACCTCTCCACACTCAGAAGGACTAGTTCTGTGATCATACACACACACACACACACACACACACACACACACGCACATTCTGTCATCGGCGCCATACTCAGCCTTTCCAACTGGGTGGAACCTGCCAGCTGCTGGCAGAGCTTCCAAGAACCCAGGGTCACCTCCATGCCCCAGTGAAGCACCCACTGGCAGGGAACTGACGTGGAAGATAAATCTATAAGCTCACAGAAGGATGTGCAGGTACACACGCATGTAACAAAGGCAGCAGCATCCATTCCTACAGCATTTAGCATTTTCAGACTGTTGTCTTTGCCACACCAAGGTAGGCACTAAAAGGATGATTTCCCCTGTTTTGCAGATGAAGAATCAGAGACTTAGAGAGTGTTGATTGATTGACTTGACCTACCACCTCCCTTTCAAAAATAGGATTGAGAGAAGGAAAGGATCTCAAATATCATTTAGTCTAAGGGTTCCTCACCTTTTTTTTGGTGCCCTGCACTCCTTTGGAGGTCTGGCGAAGCCCATGGATCCCATCTTATATTAAGTATTTAGATGTATAAAATAAAATACATAGAAGTAAAAAGAAAACCAATTATGTTAAATATAGTTATCAAATTATTCTAAAAAAAATCCTAAAAAAAAAAAGTTTGTGGACTCCAGGTTATGAACCCTTCCTCTAGTTGGACTTCCTCATTTGACAGAAGAGGAATGGAGACTCAGAGAATTGGGCCCAAAGTGGCACCGTGTGAGTGTCAAAGCTGGCGTTCACACTCTCTAGTGCCCTTTCTAATATACTGTCCTGCATTTGATTCACATACATATGAATGCAAATATGCACATTTACAGATATTTGTATGAGTATACACTGACATAAACAGATATATTCGTGTGCATATACATATGTGTATTTTAAATTTTATTTATTTTAAAATTGGAAGGGACCTTCGATATTATTTACCTCTCCCCTCTCTTCCCTCTACCCCCCTTTATATAGATAAGGAAGCTCAAGTCCATCCAGGTAAAACTACTTGCCCATAGTTACAGAGGTACACATATATATTTGCACACATACACACACACACACACACACACTCTACCATGCTTACCATGTCATCCACCCTCTATCAGGTCGATCAGATATTGGCAAAGGGAAGTGAAGAAATCCAGGACATTTAGGATGCACCAAAGTTATCTTCGGGGTATCTCAGAGTTTTGGTTCCCCAGTCTGGACCATCATGATGTTTCTACAGCTGGGCATTCATGTTTTCCAGCATCCTTTTCTCCTACCACCTACTCTGTTCCTCCCACGGCCTCTGTGTCCTCCATTTCATTCCTTTGATCCCTATGCCTGAAATGGCCTCTCTTGTCGCTACCTTTTGTTTGAATCCTTCCTATCCATCCTTTGAAGCCTAACTCAGGGCCACCTCCATGAAGCACACACACACACACACACACACACACACACACACACACACACACACTTCACAAAGCTGATTCCCCCTTAAATCTCACTTGACCCTTTCCCCTGCATCTCTCTAAAACACTCATCATGCACTATTTATTATGTAGTCTAGTGCTCTAGAATACATTGTCCCCCCCACCCCACTTCTAGACTTCGAGCTTCACAAGGGCAAGTACCATATCTTATCACAGCTTTCTCAGCCCCCACCGCAGCCCTCTAGAGACAGACAGTAGGCTCCTAATAAATGTTTGCTGAGTGAATGGATGATTGAATGAATAAATGAATATTTTTCTCTGAAGCTCATAGTGCAAATTGAAATACGTGAGTTAATGTGACAGGTGTCCCTCTCCCCGCCCTATCCCCCTCTCCTACCTTCCAGGCAAACTAATGTTTTCTCTTTCTCTTTCCTCAGCTGAAGGCATCTCAGCAGGAGGAAGCTGGAAAGGAGGCCACGAAAATAAGTGTGAGTTCTGATCCTGCTTTGCACACGGGCTTTTGCCTTGGACACAGCTGTAAACTTTGCTTTCCTTGACTCAGCAGGGAGCTTGGGGGACGAGCAGCAGCAGAAGCAAAAATTGGACCATTGTCATTTTTAAAGGCCAGAGATTTTTCAACCCTGTTGAATGACAACAACAAATGATAGGGGGAAGGAGAAGGAGGAGGAGCTGGGGGAGAAAATCCATTCTCCATGGAAGGGCCAAGGTTGTGTGAGGCCTGATGTTTTTCCACTGGGCTTCCCAGCGGCATTTTTTATTTGGGGGAATGAGGAATTTAATGGAGCAGAATCGCTGCTATTTTTTTTTCTATGACAATTATGCACAAAGCTTCTTGAGCCGACCAGGTGATCTGGTTGGTGGTGGGTAGCATTATTTTGCCAGGAAAGAATAAGGAGTCAGCATTATAGAATCCTAGACTGTCAGAACTATGAAGGGCTTCAGAACATGGAATATCAGAGCTGGAAAGGGACCTTAGAATGTAGAATGCCAGGCCTAGGAGGGCTCTTAGAACATGGAATGTCAGAGCTGGAAGGGATCATAGAATATAAAATGTCAGAGCTGGGAGTGATCATCAAATCTAGTATGCCAGGGTTGGAAGGGCCCTTAGAACATGGCATGTCAGAGCTGGAAGGGATCATAGAATATAGAATGGTAAGTCTGGGAAGGCCCTTAGAACATGGAATGTCAGAACCAGAAGGGATCATAGATTCTAGATCTCCAGATCTTAGGAGGGTAGCACATAGAAGGTCAGAGTTGGAAGGGACCTTAGAAGCTGTAATATAATCTAATGCCTTTATTTTACATATGAGAAAGCCGAGGCCCAGAGAGGGGGAAGTAACTTTTCAGAGAACTAGACTCCAGGTCTTCAGACTCCCAGTGTAGGGCTGATCCCATGAACACAATGGCATTCATTCAACAAATATTTGTTATCTGCTATGTGTCTATCCCTGTGCTTGGAACTCTAGGAATTTTGGACCATGGTCTCTTCCTTCTAGTTTACACTGGTTCCCAAACTTATTCGGCCTACCACCCCCCCTTCAAAAAAATTACTCAGCGCCCCCCTGGAAATCTTACAAACTAGGAAAGAAGTCTCAGATTAAGTGCATGATTGTACCCCAGGCCACTACTGCTTCCCCCGTCATCGTGCCAGCACCCCCAGGGGGTGGTATTGCCTACTTTGGGAACCTAGTTGAGGAGAAAGGATACTTTGGTACAGGAAACAGGCATCTAAAAAGTTGGATGACAATAGATGAGTTTTATGAGGCAGTAATACCAATGATAATCTTCATCATCATCATCATAAATGATAACAACCCATTTCCATCACTATTTAAGGCTTATGAAATGCTTTCCTCACAACAGTCTTGTGACGTTGGTAGGGCGAATGTCTTCATCCCCATCTTACAGATGAGGAAATTGAGACTCCAAGAGGGGAAGTGCCTTGCCCAGCATCACACAGGTAGGAAGGGTTGGGACTGGGCCTTTTGGTTCCAGCAGCAATGTTCTTTTTGTCTCTCTGTGGGATTTGCAACACAGAAATCCAAAGTGTCTCTTATGCCCAGTCTTTGGTCTTTCTTGTCTTCAGAATGCTGGAACCATCCAGAATGTCATTTGACCTTCTTTGAAGTAACGTTTGGAAACCAGAAATGTTTTCAGCTCAGCAAGCGCCTTCCTTTCCCCCTCCCCAAGGAGTGCCTTTTAGGTGTTGAATGACCCATTTGCTGCCTGAGCACAGATTGCTTAAGCCCAAGCAGGTGGCTGCATTCTTTTTGTAAAAAACTGAGGCTCCCTCTTTTGATGCTGTTTGGGGTTTAAGGAAGAGGGAGTTCAGGCCAAGGAGAGACTAATCTAATTGATTTAGAGGATTAGAATTCCAAGACTGTTTAGCATCGCGTGAGGGGAATGTGAAGGCTCTAATTAGTTAAATAAAATAAGCATGCTTAGCCCTGATTGCTCCTGCCTGCTGCCTTTGCCCACCCCTCTTTTTGTCCCCCTTCATCCAGGGCTCCCCTTTAGAGATTGACACTGTTTTAAGCTTTTCTTTTGCATTGTGCTGCAGGATTGGGGTCTCTGGGAAAGTACCCAGTATTAAATAGATAAATGCACATATATGGAGAGAAAGCAGGGTGCTATAGAAAAAGCCTCGAGCTGGGAGTGCTAGTTCCAGCTCTGCTATTAACTCTTGATCGATTCATTAATCAATCAACAAGCAATGCTTGTTAAGCACTATGTGCCTAGCACTGTGTTAAGAAGAGGGGATTCAGAGTTGACAGGGAAATGGTCCCTGCCCTCAAGGAACTTACATTCTCTTTGAGAAGCTAATTTGTTGTTGTTGTTATTGTTCAGTTGTGTCAGACAGTTTATGACTCCAATAGGGATTTTCTTAGCCAAGATCCTGGATTGGTTTGCCATTTCCTTCTCCAGCTCATTTTACAGGTGAGGAAACTGAGGCAAACAGGGTTAAGTGACTTGCCCAGGATCACAGAGCTAGTGCCTGAGGCCAGATTTGAACTCAGGTGTTTCTGACTCTAGGCCTGGCACTCTATCCACTGTGTCACCTACTTGCCCAAAGACAAGCCAATAATAATGTTTTAATGGACTCTGGATCAAGTCTTATCCCTTTCCTTGCAAGCAATCCTCCCACCTCTACAATGAAGGGTTTTGACTAGATCATTAAGGTTCCATCTATCTCTGATAGTCTGTATTCATTGATTTGATATACATAATGTACTTGATAGAGAACTGGCCTTAGAGTCAAGAAGACCTGGGTTCAGGTCATACCTCTAACACATACTAAATATAGGAACCTTGGCAAAGTCCTTCATCTATCAGTGCTCTGGCCCATTCTCTAAGACTGTAAACTGTAGGAGGCCGTTAAATCAATGAAATCATGCGTTCAATCCATATCCTCGTCCCTGTAATGTAAAGATTCAGAGTGGTTGGCCCCAACTCAATAACAGGTTCTAGACAATACAGAGGTATCTAGGTGGTACGGTGGATAAGAGTACTGGTCCTAGAATCAGGAAGTCCTAAGTTCAGCCTCAGACACTTACTAGCTGTGTGATCCTGGACGAGTCATTTAATCTCAGTTTGTCTTAGTTTCCCCATTTGTAAAATGAGGATAACAATAGCACGTACCTCCCAGGGTTGTTGTGAGGATCACATGAGATATTATCTGTAAAGTACTTCGCTAACCTTAAAGTGCTATATGAATACTGGCTATTGCTATTTTTCCCCCTAGAAATTTGTGTGTAAATGGGTTGTTTGGAACTCAGAACATTGAGAACAAATTTCCCCATAGGAATGGTGTCATAACCCATGGTGGCTAGGTTCCCCAGGCTGGCTGGGGGTCACTTTGGCAGCAATGCAGCTGATGTCCTTTGTTCTTTTGCCTACACCCCGCCCCCGTGTGTAAGTAAGATTGTTTCTACAGGGTCATGTTTTCCACGTTCTAACTGGAGAGACCAGGTGCCACCTCCACCTTCCTTTGCCACCTTTTTGTGCCTACAGCTCAGTCATGAATGAAGGGACTCAGTGTGGGACAGTTGAAGAGAACGCTAGACTTGGAGTCAGAGGACTCAGGTTCAAATTTGCAGCTTGTGTGACATTGGGCAAGTTGTTTAGCCCCTCTGGGTCTCAGTTTCCTCATCTGTCAAATGAGTGGTTTGGACTAGATGACCCCTTTAAAATCCCTTCCAGGTCCACATCTATGATCCTATAATGAAAATATCCTTAAGTCTGAGACAGCTTACACATGCAGAGATATAGATGCCCATGCACCAGATTGGTCCAATTGTGGGCAGTCCTCAGTGCAGGTTGCATCCCTAAAATGAAATCTTTGAAAGGAAAACATATAGGTATCCACTGAAAAATAGCACTGGTTGGAATCAGTTCAATTCAATCCAACAAGGATTTATTGAGCACCTACTATGTGCCAGGTTCAGTGCTAGGCACTGGATATTCAAAGGCAAACACTAACAGCGCTTGCCCTTGAGTAGCTTACATTGAAATTTTGTTTTCTACAAGCTAGCATTGGTGAAGAGTTTGGCCTATTCTTGGACCGACCAACACCTGCTCATGTATACACATCTATAGACCTGAACTCTAGGGTGCGATGGGGTTGGGACACATTAAGCGCAGTCTGCCCCACCCCTAGTTCAGGCGGGCAGTTGAGCCAGGGAGGGACAACGTGAACTGGAGAACAGAGAGGAGCAGGAATTGTTGTGGGCATAGGGAGCAGGGTGGAACTGCTCCACCCATGCCCAGGCCCAGCCTCCTCAGATGGTGACATTGCCAGCTCTGTGTAGACCCGGGCATATGTAGACGTGTGTATACACAGACACATATTTGTACATGTACATAGGCACATATGCATGTGTCTGTACTCCCACACAGCAGAATACATCTACACATGTGTCTACACAGAGAAATGCATACAAATGTTCACCTACCAAAGCACAAAAGTGGTTGTTTTTGTACACGGTATATCTGTTTTGTCCATAACATTGAAAACAGCAGATTCAGGGTCTTCATCACTTGGAGCCCTTGGAACATGGCCCTTCTTTCCCCAGGCAAAGCACCCCTGCCTCAGAGAACAATGGATCCCAGAATTGCGGTGGGTGTAGGTGCCCGTTAGAGCTGAGGCCCGATTTCTGCTCTTTGGAGTCAGAAGTCCCCAGGGTTAAGGTTGGGGAGGGTCCCAAAGGAGTTTGGGCCCAAGACAACAGGAAACAGGTTGGATGTACATGGCTATTGTTACTGTGTACAGTAATGAATTTAGAGTCAGCAGACTTGGGGGTTGAGTCTGGCTCTGCTACTTTCTCCCTATGTAACCCTGGGTAAATCATTTTTCCTCTGTGGGCCTCAATTTCCTCATTTGTAAAATGAAGGGCTTTGACTAGGTGATTGGTATCTAAGGACACTTCCAGCTCTCAGTCCTATGGTCCCATGCTACCTCTCATAAGAGAAGCATCAATTCTGAGCTGAGAGCCCTCAGGACTGACCATAGGGCCTTGGAGAGAGAGGGGGCTTCAGTCACTCTTCATTGACTTGAATTGGACCTAATGAGCTCATACAGTGCTAGAGGAACGGTTGGTAAAATCAGCAGACCAGCCTTTTGATTTCTGTTCCAGTTGAGACAGGAAATAAAAGCAGACAAGTCTTGGAGCCTCTGCCCTGTGTCCTGGCTGACTCAGCTATCTCTCTAGCCCAGGTCTCAGCAGGGGCTGGAGCAGCCCCACGGAGCTGGGACTACATGACTTCCATAAACTAGTTGCAGCAGTACATCTCCTGCCCACTTCCCCGGCGTCACCATCAATAATTAAGAGGCTGCTGCATTTGTCAAAGAAAATGCACAAAGGGGGCCTGTGACTCTGAGGCCCTGCCCGCACAGCCTGGTTCTCTGCATCCTGGCTGATCTACCTGAGCCTGGCTGCCTACATTTGTGCCACCATTGTGGGAGGGGGTGGGTCCCCTGGGAGATGAGAGGCCATAGGGGAATAATGGGAGGATGATGGTGCTCATCATCACTAAATATCAAAGCTATCTTAGAGATCGTCAAACTCAATCCCATCATTTTATAGCTGGGGATGAGGCCCAGAGAGATTGTGACTTAACCAAGGTTAATCAGTCAATAATACAGCTTGAACTCAAACTCAGGTCATCTAACTACAAATACAGGGCTTGTCATATGCACACACACACATGCATTCGTACTACATATATACATGTAATATATGTGTGTATATTTACATACATATCATACTTTTTTATCTGTCCGGGGTACAAAAATTCCAGAGAGAGAATCCATAATTGGGAATATTATTCTTGCACATTTCCAGAACAATATTATAAATCGTAGAATCGTAAAACATTAGTGCTGGAATTAACCTTCGAGAGAATCTAGTCCATTTTACAGAGGAGGAGCCTAAACTGTAGAGAGAAAAATTATTTCTGTAACATCATGAAGCTAGGAAATGGCAGCTGGGACTTGAGCCCAGGTCCCCTCACTCCCGAGTCCAGGATTCTTTCCATTATATTGTGTTTCTTTAAGTGACTTGCCCAAGGTCACATAGCTAGTAAGTGTCTGGGGCTGGATTTGAACTCAGATCTTCCTGACTCCAGAGTTGGTACTCTATCCAGCATACCCTGGTAAAGCTTTCTAATTCTTAAAAACTTCCCTCACTGTTATCTTCACAGATCTCACACCCCTTCCTTGAAGGAGGTTGGGCAGAGATCCTTACCTTAAGTGTGCAGAAACTGAGGAAGCTGATGCAAGCTGGCCCCACTGAGGCCTTCCTCTGATGTCTCGCCATGACCAGAAGGTAGCCCTGGCCTCTTTAAGGTTCTGATGGCACAGGGAAACTTCTGGCAGGTCCTCTGAAGCTGGACAGACTCTGACCTTGGGTCCCTTTTGGAATTGTTTCCCTAGAGCCCAGCACAGTGCCCGACACAGAGTAGGCACCTAATAAACACTTGCTGGTTGATCGAGTACAGTCCTGAGGATGGGCTATCTGTTACCTGAGTACAAGCCCATCACCTGAAGGCTGGTCCCTAGGAGATGGATTTTTTTTCACTCCAGAAACTCTTCAAACCATTTGCCAGAGGTGTAGGAGGGCTGTCGTCTATGTTGGTGGAGGAAACACCAAACGGTTGATCATGGGAATATATACTTAGAGCTAGAAGACACCTTAGAAGTTATCTAGTCCAACCCAAACATTTGACAGATGAGGAAACTGAGGCCTAGAGAGGTGAAGAGATTTGTCCTGAGCATGAAGTAGAAGCAAGAAGTGCACTCTGGGCAGAGGGAACAGCATGAACAGAGGCATGGAGGTGGGAAAACAGTGGATATGTACAGGAAACAATTATAGAGGGGTTTCAATAATAGGCTAAGGAGTTTGGGCTTTGGCCTTTAGGCAATGGAGAGTCACTAAAGGATTTTTAAGTAAGAAAATGATGTGGTCCAAGTGGGCCATTGGGAAGATCTGCTCTTAATCACATAATTAAAAAGCATGGTGAAAAGCAAACTAACAAATACTTGCTGAGTATCTACCATGTGCCAGGGCAGTTTCAATGATGAGATTTAGTTCCAGGTCTGAAGTTCTGAGGAGAGGGGTGACAAAATGAAGGGGCCACAGGAATAGAGTCCTGGAAATATCCATACTTGGATTGGAAGGGAGAGTCTAGCTCCTTTGACTAGGGGTTAGAAGACCTGCGTTCAGATTCTACTAATTTACTATGCAATCTTGGGTGTGTTTCTTTGCTTCTTGAAGCTTCTGTTTCTCCATCTTTAATGCTGAGATAATAATCTCTTCTTCTACCAGTGTACCCCATTGCCAGCTGTCTCCGAAGAGATCTTATCATGCCCTTACAATCATGCCTCCTCTCTATTAAACCAACAACTACAAAACCCAAACCTTCAGTGGCACAGTATTTCCTACTGAATAAAATATAAACTCCTGCCTGACTTTCAAGGTTCTCCCCAGCCTGGCTGTACTCTTCCTTTCTGACCTTCTCTCACAGCTATCCCTTTTAACTATACTGTGCTCCCGTGTGACCTGGACTGCTCTCCAGTCCACGGTCCTAGCCTGCCTCTTCCTATGCTTTTACTTACATTGGTCCTCATGCATGCAATAGATTCTACTCCCTCATTTCCCCACTTCCTTCAAGTTTAAATTCAGGAGTGAATACTATGAATCCTTTTCTGATCCCTGACCCCCTCTCCCCACATATTCATACCTCCCAAAGTGATTTTCTTTCCTTACATTTCTCATGGTACTTTTTCTGGATCTTTCCTTCATGTTTTTCTCATTCTCAATTGTATCAGCTATTTGCATACTCTTCTTTTTCTGACCCATTCAATTGTAGGTTTGTTGAGAGTAGGGCCTCCAATGTATGTAACTCTATGTCCCCAATGCCCAGCACAGACTATTAGGATTACAGGAAAAGGCCTTAGGGATCAATAATTATTTGTGGTTCACTGAATCGAATATCAAGGACCAGTCAAGACACTGACTGACCTATCCAGGGCCTATCTGCTGAGGCCCTGTGAGAGACTGCTGGCTACATTCCCCTCCACTGTATCTGTGACCCCTTCCTATGGAGAGTTTTCATTGAAGAAATAACAACCAGAGCTCAGTACCCAATGGTGGGTCAGCATTAGTATGGACACATCCTAAAGGAAGGGGTTGAACTAAAAAACTTCAAGGGGTCCCTTCTAGTCTTAGGATCATATGCTCCAAAGGATGAGACTGTGGGTCTCTTGCCCTAAGGCAGCCACCAAATGTTTTACAGTTTTTCTGACAAGGTTTAGCAACACAGCCCTGGTTTCCCCAAAAATCAGAGGAAGGGAATGTGTGGCAAAGTCTCTCTTAGAAGGAAGAAGCCCCAGGCTTGGTCATGCCATAATTGGGCTTTGTGTCTTTCAGCATAATTAGGTGCCTAATTGCACAGCTAAACCATGTCAATGCATCTGCACGAGGAATTCATTATGATTTACGGGCAAACCTTTGTTTGTTAACATTCTCTTCTCCATTTGCCACCAGTTAGATTCCTGTCGGAAGGGCTCAATTTTGGGAAGCATTTTGGAATCAGAGGGTTTGTCAGCAGGGTCTTAAGCAAAATTTGCTTTAAATTTCAGAAGCTTTAAAATGAATTAAATAGGAAACAAAACCCCCAGATAGCTCCATTTGGGGACATGCCATTCATTCTGCAAAGGCAGGAGATCTAACAAAGGTTTGGTTCCTTGCTCACTCATTAACTGTGTGATTTTGGGCCCTCTCTGGGCCGGTTTGGTTTGATCATTTGTAAAATGAAATAGTTGAACTTAGATGGCCTTCAGACAAAAATATCCTGTGATCTTCTGTGAAGAAGCCTGAGAACTGGGTTCAAATCCATTCCCAATATTGAGTCATTGACCAGCTGTGTGACCCTGGGTGAGTCACTAAGCTTCCACATGTATGTCCTCAGTGTAGAACAAGGCTGTTGTGAGGAAAGTGGTCTGTCAACCTTAAAGTGCTCTAGAAATAGGAGCCATTATTATTAGCCTCAGCACATCTACTTCCTCTCAGCTCTGTTACTTGTACACTGCCCCCTCCCCTTCATCTGCCTGGAGGATAAGTGCCATGTTCACTGTGCACACATTTATGTAGGGGGCTGTCTCTCCTGTTGAACAAATACAGAGAACCTGCCAGCCCCGTGGCAATGAATCCTAATTACCTCATCAAAGGCACAGACCCTGCTGGGTAGAATAAGGAAGGAGCACTGTTCTTTGGGAGCCTTTTGCAAAGGCTAGGAGGGGAAGGGCCCTTTAAAAAGCCAGAGATATGGGGGGGGGAGAAGAGGGGAGTTTGGGTCAGAGCACAAGGGTGGGATGTTCCCTTATAACTGCCCAAAGATATGATGGAGATGGGGTGAAACAAGTCCTAGCCAAGATGTGAGAAGGTCTGGGTTCCAGCCTTGCCCTTATTCAATGTGTGATCTTGGACAAATCACTTTAGCCTTTCCTAACTTCATTTTTCCCATCTGAAACAATAATACCACCCCTGGGCAACTGTGGTGTAGTGAATAGAGTGTTAGATGTGGACTCAGGGAAACCCAAGTTCAGATCTTATTTACACCCTTACTAGCTATGTGACCCTGGGCAAGTCACTAAATCTTTCTGTCTCAGTTTCCTCATCTGTAAAATGAGGATAATAATAGCACCTGACTCAAAGTATTATGAGGATAAAAGAGCTTTACAAGAACCTTCATGTGCTATATTAACGGTATCTATCTATTTATCAGAGGGAAGCTATGTGGTACAGTGGATAGAGTACCAGGCTTAGAGTCAGAAAGACTCATCTTCATGAGTACAAATCCAGCTTCAGATACTTACCAGCCATGTGACCCTGGGCAAGTCACTTCACCCTGTTTGCCTTGTTTTCCTCATCTGGAAAATGATCTAGAGAAGGAAATGGCAAACCACTCCAGTATCTCTGCCAAGAAAACCTCAAACAGGGTCATGAAGGGCTGGACACGACTGAACAACAACGATGAAAATCTATTTATCATCATCCTCCTCCTCCTCATCATCATCATGATGTGATGTGAGAGAATATGTGGGAGAATAGGTGGGAAAGTGCTTTGACAATTATAAAGCAACATGTAAGTGGAAGGAATGATGGTTTGGCCATTGGAATGAGTATAGTCCAAGAAGGAATTGAGGGGGGTTGGAGCCTTTAAAGGTGACATGCCAAATCTTCACTCCTAGCCAACAGGGTGAAGGGGAAACAGTAAGAGTGGCACCACTTATACATGCAATATTACCATCATCCCTTTCAGTTAATCAACCAACAAGCATTTTTCAGTGCCTACAGTGTGCCAGATGTGGTGATAGGTACTTAATAAATACTTCTTAACACTTCGTCATCCCTTTATCCCTTTACCTTTAACCTACTGAAACATGAAGCAGAGAAATCAGGTTGTCATGGGGAAGGGGTCACCAGCCAGTACCATCTGGGAACCTCTGGCCAGAGCAGAGACTGAGGCCGTCTTATTGCTCTTGTCCACACTTCCTTATCTTCACTAAGCAGAGGACAAAAGCAGTGATGCAGGTAATCAAAATACCATAGATAGTCCCCCTTCTTCCCCCTCTCCCCCACAAAGTGCCTGGGATTTAGTAGCCGATATGCTATAGCACTTTAAGGTTTACACAGCTTTTTACATATCTCTCTAAACAGCCCTGAGAGGTAGGTGCTGCAGGTGTTATTACCCATCATGCTCATGTAATACAACACGCTACCTGTTGTTTTGGTGATACTGGCCTGCTAGAACAGGCACACCTTGCACAACCTTACCATTTTGCCAATGAGGAAACTGAGACCCAAAGAGGGAAAAGGACTTTGCCTAAGGTCACCCAGCAAATAAGTGTCAGTGCCAGGATTCTTGTCTCCCAGTTTAGGCCATTTTCTGCCGTACCAGATGACGTCTATGGTAAGATGCTTTGGATTCCTGAAGCATAGGGAGGCTGCCTGGCTGGTAGGAGAAAAGGTTGGGGCATTAGGGAGGTGGAAGTGATCTGGGGGGTATGTGTGCTCTCCAAAGTTTTCTTGGGGGAGTTGAATTAAGGTGACAGAATGATTGTTAACAATACTAACATTTCAAAGTTTTGGGCAAGTCGGGTTGAATTTGACTAGGCTTTTGTTTCCCCCTCTAAGAAATGGGAGTGTAAATATCTATTCTCTTCCTCCAGCACAACTGAGATCAGGAGGAGGAGGAGGGCAGTATGCAGAGCCCATGGCACTCCTGAGGAGCAGGTCCTCTCTGAGCTCAAAGCATTATTACTCCATTAGTGGCTCGTAGGGTTGACAAATGAAGGATAATTAATATCCGTGAGGGAAACAGATGTTGAGGTAATTCACTCCCCGCTGTGCATCTGAAAAAGCATTTCCTTGGATTCCTCTAAGGTCAGGGACTTCGGGTGAGAGACTAGGCCCAAGAGCTTGGCAAGACTGCTACCGTCCCTCATTTAGAGGGAATGGAGGGGTCAGGAAGCCAATCTAGCTCATCTGATTATCTGGGCCTCCAGCCGATTCCAGGTCCTGGTGCCTCAGAGGAAACCCATCACCCTATGCCTCCCAACTAAGAGAAACATGGGATTCTCAGATGGAAGCATCACCCAGGGGTCTTCTCATCTACCCCTGTTTCCTGGTGGGATGATACTTCACTTCTAAGGAAAAATGATTATTTTTCATCTGTAAAACAGGGATAAAAACACACTCCTCATCTCACAGGGTTCTTGTAAGGACAGTGACTTACAAACTGTGAGGCACCATAGAAATAGGTGCTAATATTATTATTCTTTTACTAGTACCCCAATCTGATGTCTCATTGTAGTATGGATCCATAACCATGGATTTTCCAAGGCTGTGGAAGTAGATTTCCTGCTGTCTCAGGTCCTACCATGTTGGAAAGGCTTAGAGTACAGACCCTGAAATGGTCTATGTACATCAGCCAAGAACACGCCTTTCTAAGTGTGGAGAAGCTCAGAACCTGGAAGGGTGGCCACCAGATCCTGCTTTTGACCACGGCACCTCACAAAAGCACCTCACAGAAAGAGAGGCTGCAATTTGTATTGGTGGACTAAGCACACACCCCAAGGAAATAGTTGGTCCTTCAAGCCTAATCATCATCTCCATCCTCACTGCTATTTTGTTCTCATCTTGTTTGATGGGATTCAGCTAGACATGGTTTGAGGACAAGTAGCTATCTTGCTATTATTCATTTATATTTAATGTCCCATGGATTGTTGTGTGGGTAGATAAAAATGACTGCTTCTTGGGAATTGAGTAGAAGTATTAGGATTTAATATCTTCCTCATGGGCTTTAGTGAGAGAAGAGACCTTAACGATTATCATTCCAACTGTCTCATTTTGTATCTGAGGAAATCGACAGGGGAATCTTAGAAAGATTAAGTGGTGACCAAGGTCCTAAAAGTAGTAATTAGCAGAGGCAGGATTCAAACCCAAGTCTTCTGACCCCAAATCCAGTGTGATTTTTCACCTACATCATACTGCTTTTCAGATGCAAGTTCCTTTACCGTAGGATTTCTTAATTTTTGTGTGTTTCTTAAGCCAGTTTGACAGCCTGCTGAAGTCTTAATGTTTTTAAATGCTAAAAATAAAATATGTAGGATTACAAAGGAAGCTAATTATATTAAAATGCAATTATCAAAACATAAAAAAAAACAAATTCAGAATTCTCAGGTTAAGAATGTCTGCTCTAAACCCCAAGCCAGTCAGCTTTCTTTTGTCTTTGCTATTCCAGTTCTTGGACCTCTCCTTAGCACAAACCTCCCATCCCTTTTACTGGGAAAGAGCTTCAAGGCCCATAGGCAGTTCAAAGACAAAGGCATCTCTCCTTTCTTCAAGGGACAAAGCCTTGGCAACTGTTCTAGGATGCTAACTTTTCCTGAATCAATCCTCTCCAAAGCTAAGGGGATCCTAAAGTTATATCCCCATGGAGATATCTTTGGATGCCAGCCAGTTCTTGACCACACCTCTTCACTTACCTCATCAACCCCCTCATACTCTAGCCAGATTAACTCTTTGGCTGCCATAAAAATAGGACTTGCTCTAGTCTATAATCCCCTTGTGGCTGGGAATTTCTTACCTCTAACTAATGCAGATCCATCCTGTTGCATTGTAAATTCAGTTCTTTCATTTATGTAAGCAGAGTCTGGCTGGTGCACTTACTCTGGGTTGTGCCAATACACATGAAACTCAACTGTTCATAGAGACCCAGGCACATGGCCCAAAAACAATGGCATCAGCCTATGCTGGAAGTTGAGGAAGAAGGAGAATGATGATGGCTGCCAGGCCACTTCTCTTTATGACCCCAAGAAGCTGACCCACTGCCCTGCATTGGTCCCATGGTCAAGTAGCTCAAGGGTTAAGACATGGGATTTTTGAGGGTAAGGCCACAGGATGTGATCTCAGTGTAGACTGATTGGTTAGCTTTGCTCTGTTCTATTGGCCAGAGCCATACTCCAATTCAACATTGTCTCCACCTCTCAGAATCTTTGTCTTCTTTCAGGACTCAGTTCAAGTTCTACTTCTTCCATGAAGCCTTCCTTGCATTCCCCTATCTGTTTGTACTAGTTTATCTAGTAATATCTTTATTTAGGTACAAGTTGATTACTCCCAGTAGGATATATGTTTCTTGAGAGCAAGGACTGTTATGTTTTTTTTTTTTTATCCATAGACCTAGAACAACACCTAGCACATGTAAGACACTTAATACATGTTTGCTGAATTTAATTGAGTTATATACAAATGCAGTTGTGTGTCTTTGGTTACAAGGAGACTACAGAATTCTGGAAGAGACCAACAAATCTGTAGGTCATCCTTCTGCTGGGAGGAAAAAAATAGCTGGGCATGTTAGTGCATTACTATAATCTCTGCTGCTGGAGAGGCTGAGTCTGGTGGATCACATGAGCTTGGGAGTTGTGAATTGTCATCAGTTTGGGTGTCTGCAACAAGTCTGATGCCAATATGCTGAGCCCTGGGAATGGTGCTGCTGCCTTAGGAGGTATAAAGGCCCCAGGATGGAACTGGAGCAGGTTGAAACTTTAGTTCTGATCAGTAGTGGGATTGGGTTCATCAGTGGCCACTGTACTTCCAGCATAAGAAGGATAGAAAGACCTAGTCTCAGAAAGAAAGAAAGAAAGAAAGAGGGAAAGGAAAAAAAGAAACAATCCATGGTGCATGTCCTAACATGTAAATTGGAAATCCCTATTTTGTTATTATTACTGATGATAGTTTTATCATCAATAATACAGAATGTTAGAGAAGAAAAAGACTTTGGAGACCACCAAATTCAATCTCATCACTTTACAGAAGAGAAAACTGAGACCCAGAAAGAAATGAATTGTCCAAGGTCACAGAGTTAGTGGCAGAGCCAGGACAACAATATAGGTCTTCTAAGCTGACACCCTTTCCATATTTCACTGGACTATCACAGCTCAAAGACAATACATATTTGCGGGAGTACATCTCTAGAAAGCTCAAATTAAAATACATCTTACCTGGAAATGTTAAATGTTAAAATGTTACCTGGAAGTTTACTCTCCAACCCTCTCCCATAAGCACAGGCAGCAATAGGGGCTGAATGTCAGATTATCCGCCAAGGAACAAGACCTGGAGCAGGGCAGTCTCAGTGGGGAGAGATCCAGAGACAAGTCTTTAGTGTGGCAGTAATGATGATGATGATAATGGTAAATTGGCATTTACATAGCTCGTTAAGGTTTTCAAAGTATATTTCAAATAGATATTATCACATTTGAGCCTCACAGAAGCCCTGTGAAATAGGTATATTAACTATCGAGTGACTTGCTCATGGCCAGTAAAAAGAGACAAGATTTGAACCCAGGTTGTGCTATTCATGAGGGCCCTGAATAGGACCACTCCTAAATTATAGGAAAGCCCAGCTAGCCAGGTCCACTACAGGGTGAACAGTAGCAGCCACTCCCAGCTGGGTCCTCATCTTTTCCTTCCCCTCTGGCACAGAGCCAGGGACCCAGGGTGGGCTATAAATCGGATTTATTGACCCAACCTGAAAGCTGCACCCACTCGGGCCGTGAGTAAGTCTTAAATTTCATCGGGTGATAAATACCAGGAGAGAATCAATTTGGTATGAAAGCTAATTAGCTGGCAAGCTGTGGCATCGATCTTAGCCTGATGCTTCTTAGAGGGGACTAGGTCGTTCAGCTATGAAGAAAGGGAGAAGTAGGGATGAATGGGTCAGTCATCTGGCCTTTTCCAGAGAGCAGGGAGGGGAGAAAGGGAAGGGCCTCAGGAAAAATTCTGCATTCCTTATCTGGATTTTATTCTTCAGAGAGGAGAGGAATTAAAGGAAAGGCCTAGGTTATTGGGAGAGGGTGTTTGAAGTTAAAGAAACAAAGTTAGCTGGCTTCAACATAATTTCATTTGTAGAAATAAGGAAATGGGATAAGCTGCATCGTTTTAATAGAAAAAATAGGTTTGCTTCCTCTTCTGTAGGGATGAGTAGATTAGATTGATTCTAATATCCCATCCAGTTCTAAATCCTACAAAATAAGGAAGTAAGGAGTCTAGGGTTATTTTTTGGAGAAATAAAGATGTGGAATAGTTCTCACAAGTCCTTCTCCTAGTCAAGCTTTGGGGATGATGGAAAACCTGGAGATGTGCTAGTTCCTTCTATCTACTCCAGTGTCCCTACCCAGCATTTCTCTGAAGAAGAGATGGGATGGAGTGCTCCACAGAGAAAGCATCCAGCCTCTGGAAGGCCTGGAGAGTAGCGAGGTGACCCCACATTGATCTCTTCTCTACTAACTGGATGCAGTAGGCCAACATGGGGAATTTAGCAGGTTAGTATTGAAAGGTGATAAAGATATAGTGGAATCAAAAATAAAATGCTAATTGATATTTGGATATAGGATCTTAGGTCTCCTTTCGATATTCTTGTTCCTCTGAAAGATTCTTTTTCCTCCTGCTCCTGCTCCTCTTCCTTCTTTATTCAGTTTAACTCAGTAAGCATTTTTATGTACCGCTATATCTATGCAAAGCCCTGGAAACACAAAGACAAAAATTAAAAATGGCCCCTGCCTTCAAGTTGCTTATGTTACACTGGAAGATAAAACATGTGAATATATAAATAAGTAAAAGATAATTTGAGGAGGGAGAGACAGCTAACAACCAGGGGTTTCAAGGAAAGCTTTCCCAGGAGAAGGGACATGAATTGAACTCTGAAGGAAATGAATGATTCTGTGAGGTGAAAGTGAGGGTGGAATGTATCATAAATTTCTAACAACAATGATTTAGCCAGTTAATTAGATGTACTTATTAGGCACCTTACTTCAAGGACCCATGATTTCATAGTTGTGGCCTCTCTCTCCACTGATGCATAGCATAGCCCTTCTATGGTTTATGAATTAACATGATGCAAATGGAAAAAGCAGTCACTCTGGAGTTAGAAGACCTGGCTTCAAATCTCAGCTCTGCCACTTACTATCTCTGTGACTTTGGGCAAGTCACTTAACTTCTCTCAGTTTCCTCAGTTAACTTCAGCCTCAGTTTCCTCATCTGTAGAATGAGGGGGCTGGACTAGACAACCTCTAAACTCTTATCATTCTAAATACATACTAGAAGGCAATAAGTTGCTTCAATCACAATAATTCATTATCCAGTGACCAGCCTTCTAGTACTAAGCTTTGCCACAATTGGCTCAGTTACCCTTCAGATAACAAGGCACACAGGTAGGCCAAACATTAGGTCCACACGGAAGCTTTCCCAGCTTGGAAGGATCTGCTAGAGGTTGCAGTTCGCTAGTATAGGCTTTATGACCCTACAGCCATTGTTACCAGGCTACAGTGAGACAACAGATGACATAAAATATTTCCCATTTGTCTAGCTTTGCAAGATACAACATTGTGAGGTTGTTAGTATAAGGATTATTATCTCCATTCTATATGTGGGGAAAATGTGACTTAAAGTGGTGAACTGTCTTGTCCGTGATCACATGACTACTGTCAGAACTGGGATTTAAACAGATTTTCCAAGTCCAAATCCAATGCTTTTTTCAATACACCATGGTGTCTTTACACACACACACACACACACACACACACACACACACACACACACACACATACACACACACAGAAAATTCCACTTATATCACACTTGAAGGTTTACAAATTGTTTGTATTTCAACAATTATTCAATACTAATAATCCCCAGTATTTGTATAGCAGTTTAGGCTTTTGAGTCTGAAAGAGGAATCCCAACATATTTTCTAAAGTGAGATCAAAGGTAGCTGATACTCAGACTGGAAGTGTGCATTTCCTGGCCCTGCTTTTGGGTCTCTTCATAGTCACAACTTAAATGGTCACTCAGGACTACATGAGACTGGCCAAATTATGGCATGAGGCTACGGTAGCAGCAGGCTGACCTGATCTGAATAGGACAGTTCACAGTGGTAACATCTCAATTCACAGGGGACCAGAAATAGGAGGATTCTTCAAGGGGGAAAGTATTGAGTTATCATGGCAGCTTTCAGGATAGTTCAAGAAAATAGGAAACAAAGGGAGGAGACAGGTCTGGAGTCCAGAAGAATAGGTCAGGAGCATGGAAATGATGGGATCCAAGGAGCAAACAGGAAAACATGGTGTGAGGTCAGGTAGGTTCAAGAAACCATGTGTTTAAACAGACTTGATGTTTTACTGGGAGTTCATATACAATTTGATTCAACAGGGGGAAGGTACCAGGGTCCTTTTCTCATGTGGTACAAACTCTGCTCTTCTGTATCAGCTTCAAATGTGGATGGCTTCCAGAACTCCGGACAGCTCCCAGGATGCTGGATAGACCTCAGCACTGTGGACAGTTCCCAGAGGCCAGTGTTTCCTAGTGGAAAATAGCTCTGTCTGAGCTTACTGACAGTGGAAAAATTTGGCCCAGTCTTGTCCCCAGAGGCTCCTAGGGGGGAGTCTGCAGCCTGAGGGTACCTCACAGCCACCACATGCCTGTTATCGTCAATCAGTCAACAAATATTTGGGCAGCACCTTCTTCATAGTATGATAAAGTAGAGAGAACACTGGTCTGGGACCTAGAAAACTATCCTCTCCTCTGCCACCCATTCATTATACATTAAGCAATTCTCTTTCCCCTCCCTGGGGCTCTGTTTTCTCTGTAAAATGAGGGGTAGAGGTGGTCCTGAAGGTCCCTTACAAGGGTGTCATTTTGTGTTATAAGTTCTACGGGTCTTTCCAAATCTTATATTCTATGTTCCGTGTTGTAAAGATCCTACCAGATCCAACATCCCAACTCTATGTTCAAAGGACCATCCCAACTTTGTCGTCTTCTGTACTTAGGATCCTTTCAGCTCAGACAGTCTATATTCCTAGGGCCTTCCCAGCTTTGTCATTTTTTGTTCTATGTTGTTTTACAGTTCTGATAATCTGATAATTTTGTGTCTCTCATTTCATATGAATATGCTTAGTATCATATGAGTAGTGTAGACAATAAGAGCTCTGAGGAGAGAAAGAAGTAAATCCCACTGGATTTTAAATCTATTTTAGTCCCAGGCCTTGATCTTGGGATGTGTGTATGGATTTTGTGGAAACATTCATTGAGAATGGAGGGTAAGAAAGAAACTCCTTCTCTTCTGGATTCAGGTCTCATTGGACTGATACCTGATGCACTGGTTCTGACCCATATCTAGTACTTCTCTAGCCTGTCACTCTGTGTCTCCCATCGCCCTTCTCTCCTCTTTCTTTAGGTGGTCAAGGTGGTTGGCAGCAACATCTCTCACAAGCTCCGCCTATCCCGGGTGAAGCCCACAGATGAGGGGACCTACGAGTGTCGAGTGATTGATTTCAGTGATGGCAAGGCCCGGCACCACAAGGTCAAAGCCTACCTTCGGGTGGACCCTGGCGAGAACTCCATCCTTCATCACCATGGTCATGGCCCCTCCCTCCACTTGCAGGATACCCCACTGTTGGGGGGGCAGCCTGCAGCTCCTGCCCCACCCCCACCACCTCCCAAGCCAGGCAAGGAGCTGAAGAAGCGGTCAGTAGATGCTGCCTGTGCTCTGTAGACTGACACACCTTCATTCCCCTCACCCACCCACCCTACCCTGGTGGCTCAGTGAGAGTGGGAGGGTCACTCCTTCCCCAGCCCCTCTGCCTTTCTTTCTTCCCTTCCCTCCTCCCTCCACTGTACAGAGTGCATGAGGAGCAGGGTCTGGGCCAGAGGAGTACCCTGGATCCAGACACCACTGAATTGTTGTTGGCCCAACTGGGCCCTTGTGTGTCCCCCAGCAGTGGCCCTTGTTGCTCTCCCCATGCTCAGCATGTGAGCCCCTGTACCCTTCCTTCAGCCAGTTTCCTCCTCTGTAAAATGAGGCAGTTGGATTAAATGATCCAAGGTCCCTTCCTGCTCTAAAACCTATTCTCCTATGGCCATTGCTTTTTCAGGTTCTTCTAGGAGTGGAGAGGGGTGAGTGGGTGGTGTGGGACTGGGGCTTTGGAGGCTGGCAAGAAAAAGACATTATAGGGATTCTGAAGCCATGGCCATCAGAAATTGGGGGTAGGGTGGGGGTAGGCTATTCCTATGCCACAAGGTCTAATCTCTCCACACCTAGGGGTCCATGCAATGCCCTATCACATTGCCAGCTTTGGTGAAGTCCTGTGTTTTGGTTTTCTTGTTGGGCCCAGGCCCAAAGATCTAGCTCGCTCTTGCTTTGATCATTGCCCTGGGCACACTCTACTCCCCTTATCATCCAGTTTCATTGCTGTGCCAGGATCTGGCCATATTAAACAAGCAGCTAGTCCCACTACCCACACTTGTATATTGTAAATAGCAAATAGCCCAGATGAATGTTCTTTCCTTTGATGTGTATGTGTGTGTAGGGAGGTCAGGGGAGAGGGGGCAGCAGGAGAGGAGAGGTTATTATGAGAAGCCTCCCTCTTCAGTATGGACAGAACCGGTTTGAAGGGACCCTAAACTGGGAACCCCTGGCTCCTGTAAGAATTGCAGACCCCTCTGAAAACCTGGCTCCAGCAAGGAAGATCCCTGGTGCCTGGATGGGCCTAGGACTGAGGTGGGTGGGAAAGGGCTGTGAACAGTCTTTATATCTTTATAGTTTGTATTTCTGTGGTTCCTTTCATCCTAAGCCTTCCAAGTAAGCTATTATTCCTTTTCTTGTTGTTGGAATAACCTAGAATCAAACCCAGGAGCCCCTTTATTTTTCAGGGCTCATTTCTGGACCCTCCTTCCTTTGCCACCTTCCTCTCCCCTCCATGCAAAGTTTTGCACCAGCAGGGGCCCCACCTTCCCAACCTCACTTCACTTCAACCTGAGGTTTCTCCCAGAAGGCCCCCCTTCCCCTTCCTGTCAACCTCACAAACTCCAGGGCCTGTTCTGATCCAATGCAGCTGAGTCCACCTCTCTGAGGGGATCCTCTGGGGCCCAGTGACAACTCTGCCCAAGGCCCCATCCCTTTCTCATACCCACACTTGCATCATCTTGTCCTTTTTACCCCCTGCCCTTTTTACCCCCTGCCCCACAAGGATTTGTAAATATTTCTAATGGGCCAAACCCTCCACCCCAACTCCCCCCATATAAACACACTCTCTCTCTCTCACACACACGCACACACACACACACACACACACACACACACACACACACACACAGGGTTCTGCTCTGGCTACTGCCTGACTGAAGAGGGAGCATAGTGAGAAGGGAGAGGGCAAAGGTTCCTTGGGTAGAGACCCCTCACAAGTCTTTTGCATCAATACAGAAGGATGTGACCACAGGTTATAACATTGGGGGCTTAGCAACTGCTGGGCCCTCTTCATATCCACGTGATTATCCAATCTGTGATTATCAGCCTTGCTGAAGTGAATAAAGCTATTTAAATGAACTTCTGGTTGAGTGTCTTTCTGTGACAGGAGTCAATCATTCATTCATTCAATCAATTGGCAAGCATTTTAAATCACCCACTAAGTGCCAAGTGCTGAGAATGCAAAGCCAAAAGTGAAACAGATAGGGAATACTCCTCATTTTCTACCCTGCCACTGGGAGTTAAACTTGACTTCATTCACTCATTCAACAAGTTCTCTTTAAGGCCTACTAGGCTTTGGAGTTGACCAGAGAAGGAACAGTCTCTCTGCTTTGGGAACTCAAGAGTCTGGATAAGGAGAAAGAACTCAATTTTTTAAAGGGACAGTACAGTAGATTACACTACAAACACTTATTTAACACCTACTGTACACAGAGCACTGTGCTTAATTGTGCAGAAAATAGAAAATTTAGATAAGACAAGAACTTTGCCCCATCATTCACAGATAACTACTTTTCTGTTATCTAAAATGAATTGTACTAACTTGAAGCCCTATTAGATAAATCATTCTTTTGTGATGTGTAGTACGAGCTAGACTTTGGACGGGAGATAGAGAGTGGATCATTAGTGTTGGGAACAAGTGGGACATGAGGTTGGAAAAGTAAGTTGGGGCCAGGTCACAGAGGACCATGGACCTTTATTCTGCAAGCAGTGAGGAGTCACTGGATTTGGGGTCCTAGGACCTGGCTCTGATAATCATGTGATCTTAAACAAGTCACTTTACTCCATGGGCCACAGTTTTCTCATCTGTGAAATATAGGGCTTGGACTAGATGATGTCTAGGGGGCTCATTCAGGTCTAGAACCTCTATTCCTTAGGGTCTTGAGCAAGGGAGAAATGTGATAAGAATTGTCCAACTATCTATTGGACCTGTACAGGGTAGATTGAGGAAGATACAGGAAATCAGTTGGGGAAGTGTCATAATAGTTTGGGTATCAGGTGTTAATTGATGGCTTGGTGACTGGAGGCTTCATGGGACACTTGAGCTGAGAGATAGCTAAGAGAATGGAGGCAGCTCATGAGAAACTTTCAGTGGAGGCTGAAGGACCACTTTTCGGGATGCTTCACAGAAGAGTCCCTGTGATAAGGGTTGGACTAGATCACCTCTGAGGGTCCCTCTCATGGACCTAACAACAAGGCTTCTGAAAAGCAAGCTCTAGAGGGAGGAAGTAGCAGGACACTCCGATGAACCCTAACCCCACTCATATTTCCTTAGATTTGGAGTCAAAGCACTTGGGTTTGAATCCTGACTCTGCTGCTTTTTCCCTTTGTGACCTTGGGCAAATCATCTCTCTCCCTTCTGGAATTTAGTTTTCTCACCTGGAAAAAAAGGGAAAAGGAAGGGGTTGAACTAGATAATTTCTAAGGTTCCTATAAACCTTATAGTTTCTCTTCTCATGAGCCTATGTATCCAACTGCTGGGAAATGAAGGATGGAGGCTACCAGCCTGGGCCAGGACTGTAAGGGATTTTGAGTCTGCTAGCCCTCCTGGCCTTGGAGTGGTATCCCCTTTGGTCTCCTAGCTCAACTGAAACAGAGGTTGGGTTTTCCAAAAAAAAAAAGGACTTTATCAGGAACTATGGGAAAGAAAGGAAAATATAACAAACCCAGGGTCTTAAATTTCCAATTTACAGAGCCCAGGGACCCAACACTAAACTGTCCTCAATCTAGCCATGGTAGGGAGGGGGTTGGTTCCAAGGTTAACCAGTCTTGCTTCTGGATGACCCTAACACGACTGTCTCTTATGCAAGAAGAAGGCTCTGTGATTAACCAAACCCAACTCTTCTATTACCCACTTTAAAGCTGATGTCCTTTCTGGCTTCTTTACTGGCTCTCATCTAACTGGCAGGGGTGAGATGAACTGGATGTGTTCAGATTAGAGAATAGGAGATTCAAAGGGTGTATAGATAGAATCATTGAATTTTAGACCAGAAGGAACCTTAAAGATCACCTCATCCCACCATCTCATTTGATAAAGGAGAAAAATGAGACCCAGAAATGAGAAATGACTTCTCCTCAGTCACACAGCTATTAAGTGGCAGAGGTGTTATTCACATTAAAGTCTCTTACTCCAAATCTACTAAGCCAGAGATATCAAACACCCCCTCTGTGGGCCCACAACACTCCCAAGTGCAATGAGAACCAGATGAAAATGTAATCGGGAAATATTTAACAAAATAAATAAAAATACAATAAAACATAGATAACATTACATTTTAAAACTGTCAATATGTAGCCTGAAGGGACCCTTATGTTCAGATTAGTGGCCCTATTTCTATTAGAGTTTGACACCACTGATCTGTACCACAGCACCATTCCCTGGCCAGTGCCTTGCCTTCTGCTTGCTTCTCATCTCTTGTGAGCCCTGGGACTATGGGAGAGACACTGTGTTGAGCCAGGGCCTATGATCCAGGGTGCTGCTGCTCAGGTTCCAGACATAAGAGCAGTGGCAATTCATGTGCCTCTACTACAGTAGAATGTAAGTTTTTTGAAGTCAAATGACCACTGGGGCTTTGTTATCCCCAGTGCCTGGCAGAGCTCTTGGCCACATAATGAGCACTTAAAATTGCTTAGTGAATTGATGTGAATGTTTATAAAACGCTTTCCTTACAGTTGCCTGGGTAGGCAGGTCATGCAAGGATTATTTTTTTCATACAAGAATTATTATTCCCATTTCACAGTGGAAGAAACTGAGGCACAGAGATAATTGCTTGCCCCAAATCACCCAGCTAGTAAGTGTCTCCCAGGTCTCTTCACACCAAGTCCAGAATACTTTGTCCCACCCCATGTCCAGACTCTGTTGGATCCTAGTAAGAGTTGTTAGCTTGTCATCTAACCTCAATTTACTGATGAAAAATCTGAGGTCCAGAAGAAGGAAGGTCACACTACTAAGTGACCTATCCCTTCTCTTCTCTTCTTTCCCCTATTCCTCTCTCTTCCTAGAAATAGCCAATCCAAATCTTGGGTATTTCTACCTCTGTACCTTTGTTTTAGAGGCAGTTAGTGGATAGGGCTCTGGACTTAAGTCAGAAAGACCTGAGTTCAGATGTGACCCCAAGACAAGGCACTAGAGTGTGACTCTGGGCAAGTCATTTAACCTCAGTTTCCACAGATGTAAAATGGAGATAATAATAGCATCTACCCCCCAGGGTTGTTGTGAGGATCAAATGAGATAGTATTTGTAATGTACTTAGCACAGTGCCTGGCACATAGCAAGTGCTTTACTAAATACTTGTTTCTTTCTTTCCTTTGCCCTCCTCCTCCTCCTCAGCCTATTGCAATCTTCCCTATCCATCCTTCAAGGCCTAGGTTATTCATCTGCAAACTAGTTATTTTAAATGCTTTAGTGACACTTTTTTTTATGCCCCCAATGGCTGCCCAATAACCTCCTCCAGCCATCCCTTATTGCAAAGAGAAACAATAAAACAAAACCAATGATAGAGGGATTGCATCTGACAGGATGGTCAGTGTTGGCACCCTTCCTAATCTGACTCTCATTTTCCAGTTCCTCACTTGTCCAATCCTCCATACAGCCACCAAATTGATATTCCTAAAGCACTGGTCTGACTATGGCACTTCTCAGCTCAAGGAGCTTCTGAGGCTCCCTATCACCACTAGGATAAAATATAAACTCATTAGTTTGGTACTTGAAGCCCTTCATAATTTGGCCCCAGCCTATCTTTCCAAGCTTTCTGTACACCTCTCTCCTGCATACACTTGGTGTTCCAGCCAAACTTTCCCACTTACTGTTTCATGAATTCATCACTGCACTTCATCCTCCAGGCCTTTTACATCACCTGCCACAACTGAACAACATGCCCTTCTCATTTATACCACTGAGAATCTCTAGCCTCCTGCTAAGACAGATGGGAAGTTTGGGTTTCATTTTGAAATGCTCTGTGGCCTTTGAGTCTTTAGAAACATTGGATCTTGCTTGGAGCACCCTTACCCCTGTCTGGTATATGAAAGAGTTTAAAGGGTGGAAGGTTAAAATCGGGGCTCTTTTCACTGTAACCTCTACATGGAACTTCCAATTTAATCAACAAAGGCACCGGGAATCATTCTGAAAGTCTAGCGCCTTTCTGGTTATGGTGGTTATTGTGTTGATTTTCCACCAGCCTCATGACAAATAATTTTGTTAAGCAGCCTTAGTTTTTAATCTTCTGTCATCCTCAGGCCTCTTTTGCTTTTTTGCGTTATCAAAGCGATGCAGGGGTGAAGATTTGGTTAATTAGTAATCCATCCTTGCATGAGCTTTCCTTGAAAACATTCTGGATCTGGATGGACAAAAGGCTTCCTGAGCCCAAAGCTAAGGTGTGTAGGAAGAAGGAAGTGGAGCGAGTGATTAGGGTTTTCTGTTCTGATTAAGTATTGATTCTTGGAGAGGTCAAATCTAGAAACTAATCTGCCTCCAGTTTGATGGGGGCTGTGGTTTCTGACCTTAATACACATCTTAGCCTGATGAAACTGACACATCCTATCCCAGTAAAGCTGACCCTCAAGCCAGGAGGAGGACCATAGAATTCAGAGTCTCCAAGAATCTCTGAGGTTGCCGAGACCAGACCCTTCATTTTATAGAGGGTTGGAACTAAGGCTTAGCTTAGAAGGAAAAAGTGACTAACCCAAGGTGACACAGGTAATAAGAAATAGGGACGAGATTTAAACCCGAGCACTCTGACTTCACATACAACACTCTTGAATGGCTTAGCCCTAAAACTTCAGTGGCGAAGGATATTGGAGTTTTTTGCTTTAATTATAGAATGCTGGCCCTAGAGGAAATTGTACTGAGACAGTGAGGTGGTGCAGTGGCTAGGGCACTGGGCCTGGAGACAGTATGAGCTGGTTCGAATCTGGCCTTACGCCTTTGTGGGACCTTGGGCATCACTTAATCTCTGTCTGCACAAGTTTCCTTAGATGTGAAATGGGGGTTAATAATGACACTTACCTTCTAGGCTTGTTGTGAGGATTAAAGACATGATATTCGTAAAGCATATGGCACATAGTAGGCACTATGAAATGCTATTATTGTTGCTGTAGAAAGATCACTGGATTTTGTGGTGTGTGTGTGTGTGTGTGTGTGTGAAAATGGAATAATCATTGTACCATTCAAGACCTGAATTCAAATCCTTGCTCTGCATCTTGCCCATAACAGTGGGCAAAACCCTCCAGTTTCCTCCTCTGTCAAATGAGGACTTTGGACTAGGGGAATCTCTAAGGGTCCTCCTGGTTCACTCTGTGTGTGCATGTGTGTTTTAAAGGTAATTCTCAATTTATTTTGTCCTTTTACAAAACTGAACTGAACTTTTACAAAACTGAACTGAATCATTATGTTCATGATTGTTTATGTGGAAAGGGCTCTCGCCTCTTTCTTTAAAAGACAGTTATTTCAAACCTGTATCTCCTGATACTGAATTTGAAGACAGAAGACCTTGGTTTGAATCCTGGCTCTGCATTTATTATCTGGGTGATGCTGGGAAAAATTACTTAGCTTCTCTGACTCTTGGTATCCTCTTCTGTAAAATGAGAGGCTTGACCAATATGACCTCTGAGGTCCCCTCCCACTCAAAATAGATGACCCAGTGATTCTAAATGTCCTCCATTAATCACAGAAAAAAAAACATGATAAATATAAATGAAAATGTAAGTTAGAAATATGAATGAAAAATATGATAAATATGAATAAAAGCTCTTTGAAAACTATGAGGTACTAGAAAGGTGCAAGGTGTAATTATTTTCCTTGGCCTTTGGGCCATAGATTTCAAGAATTGGGCTGAGACTAAAATTTTAAGATTATGGAATGTCAAAACTCTAAGCACTTTAGAACACTAAATGTCATAACCAGATAGGACCTCATAACATAGTCTTCCTAATTCCAAGTCTACTATGACAATCTATATCCCTGAGCTATTATGTGCATTCCCTTGGGATCATAGACCATAGTCCCAGGAAGGGACCTCAGAAGCCATCCCAGCTCCTCTCATTATACAGATTAGGAAACTGAGGCCCTAATCATCAACACAACTAATTAGGAGTTGACTGTGACTGCCATTTACCCATCCTGCCCTGGGTTCCTAATTGGAGAGAATTCTCAATCTCTAGTCTATACTTAGACCTAGAATGTTGCTCTCCCACCATCTTCATGTGATATCATCCCATGTATACCTTTCTCCCAACTCCTCGTCTCCCTTTCTACTTCTAGCTCTAGGAATAGTAATCAAATCAACACTAGTACATACTCCTGGGAAGGACATAGCAACCACTTGGCTCCACTTGCCATCCCAGTGACTTCCTGGACCAACTCCCCTTCCCCATCTATCACTCCCCTATATGTATCATTTTATCCTTTTAGAATGCAAGCTCCTTAAGGCTCTGTACTTGCATTCCCAGTGCTTAGCACAGAGCCTAGCACACAGTAAGTACTTCAAAAATGGCTTTTCATTCATTTATTCACTTACCACTCCCCCCAAACAGAGATGAACAAAATCAACAAACAGTTATGAAGGGTTTACTGTGTGCAGGGTCTTGGGCTAAATACCTGAAGCTCTTTGGACTAAATGTATTAATAGCACATGAATAATGCATGTTTAATATATTTCATTAAATGTAATAAATATATAATGTAATAATATGTAAGAAAAAGTATTAATTAGAACTGTTCCAAAATGGAAAGAGCAGGAATGGGTAGTGAGTTCCCCATCATTGGGTATCTACAAGCAGAGGCTGGGTGAGCAGTCTTCAAAGATTTTGTAGAGGGAATTCCTGCTGAAATTGGGGAGTAGATGAAGTGTGAGGTCCTTTCTAGCTCTGAGATTATGTGATTCAATTCAATTTGGAAAATTCATGTATTCCCTGAGGAAGACTCTGAAATTCATTTTGCTGGAGAAAAGCAATACAGCCCAGCACTAATTTGGGGGTCAGTAGAGGCTGAGTGGGTTGCTTTCCTCTGCCAGCTGGGGCTCATTGTGTGCTTCCCCATCAATGCTCCCTGCCCGTGTGAGCCACCCCCACACTTCAGCCCAGCCTCCACCAAAGGAACCAGCAAAGTCAGACTTCTCTATCAAGGGCATGAGCTCGTTCATGCTCAGCTGGCAGTTTGATGGATTGTTGTGCAGCTGCGGAGATATTGCCTCCCCAGACTAGGGAGTTAATGATGTGATCAGTGGAGGGGCACATGATGCTGGTGGGGCAGGAGGGACTCCCCTCTGGATGAGCCCAAGGAGAGGACATTAGGAAGGGACAGTGGCAGTAGACACTGGCAGTGGCAAAAGCATGGGATCTGGGAGTCATAGGACCTGGATTCTAATTCCAGATCTGTTACTTATTACACGTGTGACCTTGGACAAGTCAACTTCCACTCTCTTCACCCAGTTTTCTCACCTGTAAAATGAAGGGGCTGGACTAGATAGTCTTGAAAGTTCCTTTAAGCTTTAAATCCTGTGGTCTAGGCGAGGGCATCACATCTTGTAGGCTGCATCTGAGCCAGGCTATCTGGGAGCTTGACACTCATGGCTGCCATTCACATGGCAATTTGGGAGACAGAGAAAGGGAGAAAGGTTCTACCTAGTATTTAAGAAGGACTAAAGAAACTGGGCACATCAGGACTATGCAAATTCAGTGGACTGTGGTCTAGCTGGACACACTCACTCAACCATTCAGTCAACAAGCATTTATTAAACCCTTCCTATGTGCCAGGCCCTGGACTAGGTGCTGGAGATACAAAGAAAGATGCCCTCAGATAGCAGCTACCTCCCAGGGTTGTTGTGAGGAGACAATGAAAAAATACTTGTGAAATGCTACGTAAATGCTCAAGACTATTATTATTGCCTCCTCTTCCCCAAAACCTTTCCTGATCCCCCCAGCTATCTGCACACTGTCCCTCTTGAAATTACTTTGTACTAACTTGGTTTTCCCTTAGGTTTTCCAAGTTGTACACTCTCAGAGGAATGTAAGCTTCTTGAGGACAGGGGCTGTTTCTGTCACCCCCAGATTCTCTATGAGAGATGCTTAATTAGCATTTATTGAATCGTCCTTGTGCCAATAAGCTGGCCTGCTTCTGGAGAAGAGAGACAGAATCTGGAGCTGAGAATAGAAAAGACAAATCAAATGAATTCAGTCGAGAAAACTGAACAAGGGACTTCACCAGGGACACAGAAATCGGGACATTTTATGTAGCCAGGCAGCGAGACTGTAATAGAGACCAGTGGTGATGTGCAAACCTGGGTTTGCATATCAGCTCTATCATCTACTATCTGGGTGACCTTGGGGAAGTCACTTCCTTTCTCTGGGCCTTAGTCTCCTCACTTGAAAAATGAGGGAAGGAAGAGTTAGACCAGATGGCTTCTGAGGTCCCTTCCAATTTTAGAGCTATGACCCTAGGAAGCAAGTGGGGCTGGGGGGGATGGTCTGGGATGGAGAAGGGAAAAACAAAGAGGGACAGAGAAAGAAGGCCTACTTCCTGAGCTCAAGGAAGCAGGGGACCACCTGGGGATGTGATGATTGGGTAAAGTCCAGAATACGCATGGATCTTGGTCTGCTTGGGTGCACCTGGATCTGGGCCTTAGCCTGAGGGAATTGGGGTCTGTTAATGAGAAAGTCTGCTGCCTACCCAAGCAGGACTCCAAGAAGGGAAGGGTGGCCCTGGATGGGGAGCCGGAGACCAGGATCTTGTAGATCATCCATGTCCAACCGCTTCATTTTACAGGGGAGGAGACTGAGGCCCTGAGAGGTTAGAGTGATGGACTTGTCCAGGGTTATTAAGGTAGCAAGAAGCTGGGCCAGTTTCAAGTTTCCTGACTCTGAATTTGGTCCTTGAGTGAGACTGGTTCTGATTTTTTAGGGACTTTGGGAAACAAAGGTCTCTTTTTTTTCCCGCTAGAGCAGCGGCTGCTGAGAGTGGGTCTCTGGAACTGCGAGAGCTGGGCTGTGAATCAACACTTCCCCACCTGACTTGAAATTCTAGAGGGCAAGGCTTGGGTCTGATTTCATCTTTGGATCCCCAGTGCCTGCTTAATAAAGGTTTGCTGAATTGAATTGAATTGAATGGCTCGAATGAAACCGTGCCTGGGATCCCAGATGACAGATGCTCACCTGGACCTGCAGCAAAGCTGGAGCCAAATGCCAAGTTCACAATAGGCAGGCTCAGAAAAGTCATTAGCTTCTGTTTTTGCTTCGTTGTCATTAAAAAAAGATGTTGGCAATGGGAAGGGATGGAATGTGCTCTCTGTCTTTTCTGTCGTACTTGTGTTTTGTGGGAGAAATGCCGCCAGTCTTTTAAAATAGTGTTTTCAATTGTACACGCAATCAATAAGCATTTATTGAGGACCTACTGTGTGCCAGGACCTGTGCTGAACAATAGGGACACAAAGACAAAATGAAACAGTCCCTGCTATCAGGGAGTTTGCATTCATTTGGGGGAAGACAAGTACACATATGAGTAATTTGATAATTTGGCAGAGGTAATTTGGCAGAAAGGAGGCACTAGCTGCAAAGTCAGTCACTCAGTAAACATTTATTAAGCACCTACTACAGGCCAAGCACAGTGATGCTAAGTGATAAAGATACAAAGACAGCAAAAGACAGTCCCTGCCCTTCAGGAGCTCACAATCTAATGGGACACGCAACATGGAAACAGCTGTGTACAAACAACCTATATTCCGGGATAAATGGAAGTAATTAGCAGAGGGAAGGCACTAAAATGAAGAGGGATTGGGAAAAGCATCCTGTACAAGGTAGAATTTTAGTTGGAGCTTGAAGGAAGCCAGAGAAGCCAGGAGGCAGAGATGAGGAGGGAGAGTATTCCAGGCATGGGGGACAGCCAGAGAAAACACTTGGAGTTAAGAGATGGAGTGTCTGGTTCAAGGAGCCAAACAATAAAATAATAAATAAATAATAAATAAAATAAAAATAATAAAATAAATAATAAATTAAATAATAATAAAAATAAAAATAATAAAATGAGACTGGATCAAAGGTATGTGGTGGTAGGTGTGGTATAAGGTGTAAGAAGATTGGAAGGTGGGGGGGGGAAGGAGAGACAGGTTATGAAGCGCTTCAAATGCCAAATAGAGGATTTTATCTCAAAAGTGGATAAGGAGCCACTGGAGTTTATTGAGTAGGGGGCAGGCTTAACATGGTCAGAGTTGTGCTTTAGGAAGATCCATCTGAGGGCTGAGTGCAGTGGACTGGAGTGAGGAAAGACTTGTGACCAAGAGACCAACAAACAGACTATGGTAGTGTCCCATGATGAGGGCCTGCACCAGGGTGGTGGGAACATCAGGAGAGAAGGGGATGCATATGAGACTTTATGAACGCAAAATGGAGAGGTCTTGGCAACAGCTTGGATATGGGGGGTGAGAGAGAGAGTGAAGAGTTGAGAGTGACACCAGGAGGTGAGTGACTTTGTCTCACAAAAGATAGGGTATTTGAGTTGAGGGCTGAAGGACCCCAAGGATTCTACGAGGTAGGAGTGAGGATAGAGTGTATTGTAGCCTATGTAGAATTACAGAGATGGGAAATGGAGTGTTGTGTGTGAGGAACAGGGAGAAAGTCAATTTTATTGGATCAAAGAGTATGTGAAGCTTGGAAGGGCAAGATACGAAGCTAGGTTTTGAAGACAAGTTCAAGAAACATTTATTAAGCCCTTACTGTGTAAAGAGTCCTGTGCTAGGTGCTGAGGGAGACACAAAGTCTGTCCTTGAGGGGCTCATGGTCTAGGAAGGGAGAAACCAAATATAGAGAGAGAGTAGTAATAGCGGAAAGTTCATTGGACTGGGAATCAGGATATCTGGCCTTTAATACAGGCCCTGACCCTTAACTAGCTGTCTGAACCTGGGCCAGTTACTTATTCCCCCTCCCAGTTTCTTTTTCTATAAAAGGGGCCAATCAAACTTATACTCCTTACCTCATAGGCTGTTGTGATGAAACTAGGACAATAATACCCTGGACTTAGAGATGGAAGGGACCTTAGAAATCATCTTGTACAACTCTCTCATTTTATAGATGAGGAAACAAGGCACACAAGAAGTAACTAGAAGCATTTTGTAATCCTTAAAAGAGGACCTATACATACAAGGTCTTATTATTATATAAAATAATAAATCATAAGTGCATCAGAGAAGGGCAAACCAAGTACTGTGAGTAATTATGTGTATCTTCTGCCAGTGTCTGTGTCCTGATGGCACCCATTTGGGGAGTGCTGGTTCTTCTGATAAAAAAGTCCTTTAGTTCTGATTTGGGGGCAAACTATAATGGACTGAATCTGAAGATATAGCTTATTTAGCAATAGCCATTCTTGCTCTTTGGCCTTATAAGAAAGCTGGCTAGCAGAAGGAGCTCCCAACAGAGCATCTGGCCTAGGCTGCTAATACAGAGGTAGGTTGCCATGCCCTGTGCCCACTGTACCAGGCCAACATATGGTATTACTCTAGTCCAATAACCCCAAGATCTGTGATCTCACTGATCTGGATATTCTCTGCAGGGAAGAAAATTACAACCTGTTCTGGCTTCTCTTCCTATATTGTTCTCATTTGTGTCTTCCCCAAAGTTTGCCACAGGGGATCCACTCTATGTGCTGGGGCCCCCACTCCAGTCATCTTGACATTGAAGATACCACGGGAGCATTCATTCATGGGCAACTGATGAACCAATGGAATCATTATTATGATTCATTTCAAGAAAGGGAAACTCAAGAGATTCCATTTCATCATCTTCAAGCTGGAGACAATATATACACTGCCAACCTCATGGAGTTATTTTGCATAAAGCTCTTTATAAACTGCATTTGCCTAAAGAAATGTGAGCTGTTTGTTATTCTCCATGGTCTCAGTAGTACTCATATTGTCTTCTGGTGGAATACATGGTGAAGGGAAAAGCATGAGTCAGGGGACCTGGGTTCAAATTCTGGATCGGTCATTCACTCCCTGTGTGATCATGGGCAAACCATTTAACATCTCTGGGCCTCAGTTTCCTCACCTATAAAATGATGGGGTAGGAATAGATGATTTATAAGGTCCTTTCCAACCCTAAGTCTATGAGGCTATGATCTCAATCTTGGTTCTGCTCCTTACTGCCTATAGGACCTAGGGTAACTCTTCTCTTTCTAGGACTCAGTTTCGTCTCCTGTAAAGTGAGAATAAAAACTAGTTAAGAAACATTTATTAAGCACCCACTATGTGCTAGGCACTCAGGATACAAGTATAAAAGTGACTATCCTTGTCTTCAAATAGCTTACTTTCCACTGGGGGCTGGGAGGGAGGATTACTTTTGCCCATTAGCATGTTCACAGATAAGTAAATATGGCATTTATGCGAAATAATTACAAGATTATTAGGGGGTACTAACAAGTGGGAGAAATTTTAAAAAGGCCTTTTAAAGCAGGTAACACTTGAGTTTAGTTTTGAAAGATGCTAAGGGTTCCAAGAGGCTAATACAGGGTATCCTAGGTGGCGCACTGGATAGAGCACTAGGCCTGGAGTCAGGAGGACCTCAGTTCAAATACGACCTCAGATACTTAGTAGCTGTGTGACCCTGGGCAAGTCACTTAACCCTGTTTGTCTCAGTTTCCTCATCTGTAAAATGAGCTGGAGAAGAAAATGGCAAACCCCTCCAGTATCTTTGCCAAGAAAATCCCAAAATGGGGTCAGGATGAGTTGGAAACAACTGAACAACAAGCAAAGTGTTAGTGTAGCTTTAAGCTAAGACTTTATAGATATCCTGTTCATGAACCTATCTACCTCCCAAGAGCTGCTGCTAGGAAAGACTTCTCTGGCTATAAACATACATTTTAATTATTGCCCCTGCTCCTACTTCTACTACGAATAATAATGATAGATTGGCGAAAGGAGTTCATTCATGGATTTGCTAACTGTTCTTCCCTGTTAGGCCATGGCTAATTTGATACAAGCCTCAAGCATCCCTGGTCTCATTAACACACATGCTCATCAGACAGCAATTAGAAAACCAGAAATCAGCAGCCTTGAATCCTCTCCATGCCCCTCCCACACACAAGTAAAATTTGAGCCTTATTCCTTTCCCCTGAGATTGTCACCCACTTGCCCTTTCTGCTCCATTGGGGTCCTGCCCCCCAGAGCCTGAGGCGGGTTTTGTTAGACAATTAAGAGTGCTGTATCTGCATGGAATCCTGGTGGGATGAGAGCTGGGCAGCCCCTCCTTCCCCCATGCACAATTCTGTGTTTGGAGCTCCATCTACAGGAGCCCTGCAGAGATGAGGCCCAGGCCCAGCCAGGACACAGGACAGGCTGGGGGCAGATTCTGCTGCCTCAGGGATCAGTCCTAGTGAGGTTGATGTCAATGGACACATGTGCCCATGTAGCCTAGTTAAAGCATAAGTCCAGAAAATTTTCCCCACAATTCCATCCCTGATACAGGGAAATGGGGTGGGGAGCAGGATGGGGGTGGGAAATCAGTGGTTGACCCGAGCTTCAGTTTCCTCTTCTACAAAATGAGAGGGTTGGAATAAATAGTTTTTAATATCCCTTCCAAATGCTTTGTTCTTAGGTCCCTTTCAGCTCAAGAAATTCTTTATGGGATCAAAGATTTAGAGCCAGAAGTGATTTGTTTTGTTGCTGTTCAGTCGTTTTTCAGTCGTGTCCAACTCTTTGTGACTTCAATTCTTGGCAGAGATACTGGAGTGGTTCGCCATTTCCTTCTCCAGCTCATACAGATGAGGAAACTGAGGCAAACATGGTGAAGTGATTTGCCCAGGGTCACACAGCTAGCGAAATTTGAACTGATGAAGATGTGTTCCTGACTCCAGGCCCAGCACTCTATCCACTGCACCATCTAGTGGCCCTAATAGTAGTAATAGCTAGCATATATGTAGCACTTACTATGTGCCAGGCATTGTGCTAAGCACTTGACAACTATTATCTCATTGGAGCTCACAATCCCCTCATTTTACAGATGAGAAACTGAGATCAAAATATTAAGTCACATCAGTGATAGGAACTGAACCCAGGCCCTTTGACTCCAGAACCAGTGAGGGCTCTTCCCATTAGACTACACTTCCCTTCTGCCTCTCTAGTCTGTCTGCCATTTTCCCTGACTGGAATTCATGGGCTCTTCTCCTCACCTATCCAAATCCTATTCATCTTTCTAGGCCAGCCTCCATTCCACCTCTGAGAACCCTTCCCTGACTATTCTGAGCCCTGATAACTCCCTTTTCTACAGTAGTCATTGTATACTACACAAACTAGCCCTTCACTATACCACAAATGGTATTTCCTCTTTGTTTCTTATGTGTTGCTGTAAGTTCCTATAGGGGCAGCTAGGTGGCGCAGTGGATAGAGTGCAGGGCCTGGAGTCAGGAAAACTTATCTTCCTGAGTTCAAATCTGACCTCAGACACTTACTATCTATAGGACCCTGGGCAAGTCACTTAATCCTATTTGACTCAGTTTCCTCATCTGTAAAATGAGCTGGAGAAATAAATGACAAATCACTCCAGTATCTTTGCCCAGAAAACCCAAATGGGGTCACAAAGTGTCAGACATGACTGAACAAAATAAATTCCTTTAGGACAATGCTTGTGTTTTCTTCCACTTCTCTTACATCTATGCTCCCCAACTCACCCTGTCAGTGTCAAATCTATTACTGCAACTCTCTCAAATACAAGGAATCCCAGAAGTGTTACAGCTAGAAGGGACCTCGGATAACAGCCTTCTAAAACTGCACTAAGACTTTGGGGATACCCTGTACTTCTTCCCTCCCCATCCTCCCCCCCAGTCCATTATTTTTATCTTCAGTGATGTTCCCTCGACTCATGAAGGTGACAGCCCCTCCATGCTTTGGTAAACACTTTCATGAGTTGTAGTGGACAAGAGAACCCTCTGGTCCAACCTACTGGTCTTACATTCAGATGAGGAAACAGACCCACAGAGGAGTGACTTAGGTATGGTGACCCTGGTGAGTAGCAGAACCAGGATTAATGGGTAGGTCCTCGGATACCCAAATCCGATATTTCTTTTCTTACATCTCACTACTTTCTCCTTCCTCGGAATTGTTCTTCTCCCCAACCTCCCCCCTCCGGCTCCCTCAACTCTTAGACTTTTCTATCATGCCCCAGAACTCTCTTCATCCTGCCTGATCACATCTGAAACAGAACTCACACTCCTTCAGTGCCATCCGCCCCAGGGGCTCCTTCTTCCCTCTGACCGGAATGCAGAGACCTCTCCTCCTAGCACCTCCATTTAAGGACCTCTCTGTTCATTTCCCACCCATCTGCAACCCTCTGAACTTCTCCATCATGCCCCCTTGCTGGGACCTTCCTCCCTCCCACCTGTTTGTCTTCTCCCATTAGACTGTGAGCTCCTAGAAAACAAGCACTTTTTTTAAAGCAATCTGCATATTTATTCTTTATTAGTATTGATAGTTTTTGACACCACAAATACTTCCCCCCCCAAAAAAAACAGCTGAAGAACGCCCCCCCAACACTGATTGCACAATACCACTTAATAGTGATTATGACTGATAGCACATGCTTTTTTCAGTTTATCCATTATTTACAGAAAGGAAGTATGCTTTAATAGCTTGATACCAACTTTGTCCATGTATTTGACCTGAGTTTTGTTGCCTTTCAGTGTTATCTTTATTTACATTCTAGTAACTGTTGGGTACATTGTTCTATTACCTGCTTTCTTTATTTTGTCACTATGTTTAGCCAGGTTGTAAATAGTGAGAACTGGGCACCTGAGTCCCTGAGTAGGGAGCTGGCATAAACAATGAGCACTTTTTAAAAAAAAAAACTTTTCTTTGTATCCTCTCTGCTTAGCACAATGCCTGGCACATGGCAGGTGCTTGATAAATGTATATTGACAGACTGACTTCTAGCCATAGGTCACCCATACATTAAGTAGCATAATCAGGATTTGAACCTTGGTATTCTGAATCCAATTTCAGTATTCTGGCAGGCTTCGTCGGGAAGTGTATGGTCAGTTTTCAATCCACTTTATCAGCTTGATTTTCCACTAGACCCTTTCTCATACTCTAAGATTCAGCCAAACTGCATAACACCCCCCCCCAAACTAACTGTCTTTTCCTCTCTCTCTGCATTTCCCTTTGTTCATACCCTTCCCTACACCTGGATTGTAGGATCAAAGATTTAGATCTAGAAGGGACCTCAGAGACCAATCAATCTACTTCCTCCTCCCTCTTTTTTGCACACCATGAGTCCACAGAGGTTGGGATTTGACCAGGATCACATAACTAGTATGTATCTGAGGCAGGTCCTCAGGTCCTCCTAACTCCAAGTCCTGAGCCCCAGCCACTAGGTTCACTCTCCTCAAACTCTGCTGTCCAAATGCCTCCTTTCTTCTGAGATCTAACTTAGATGTAGCCTCCTCCAGGAAGTCTTCCTGCAAGTTCCAAGCTACAAGTGAACCCTTTCTTCTTGAATCTTTCCTTCCTCTCTACTGACCTTTTCTGTGTGCTAATATTTTACTTTGCATTAGTTATGTGTATCCATAACTCATTCTCACCTCCACCCCCCAATTAGATTATAAGGCACCTCCCAGGGAGAGCATTATTTTTCATCTTTCATCAATGCTAAGTACAGGGCCTTGCATATATTTAAGTGTTTGTTGAATTGAATCAGATAATGGATTTTTTGGGAGGCGAGTTGCAGATGAGAGGAGGTGACTCTCTCCTCAAAGGTAAGATGTTTTACATCTGATTCTTATGAGGTCCTTCTTCCTTCTGAGAGCAAGCAGGGCTGAGTTTTGGTGCCTGTTTGGAGCTGAGACACTCAGGCTGGGAAGGAGTCCTGTGTTTATACTGTAGCATCCTCTCTGGCTGAAGCTTAAAGCTTGGCTGAGATGTGACATGGTTACAAGCTGTTACAGCCAGATCAGGCAGCACACAGGCTCGAGTGGGAACGAGGGGGCGGATTTTGCTCACTCTTTTCTTCGCCAAATGCTGCCTGGTAGGAACAAGGCTGTTCTGTGAAAACCACTTCGGCTGAATGACAGGTCATGTGAACAGTGGGACTGCAAGAAGGGGTTCTGCTTTGGAAAGCCTGGGATGGCAAGGCTTTTGCCCTGTCAGTCATAAGCTGTGCACTCCAGATGGGAATCATTCACTTTGGGCACCCTCAAATCACAGCCCTCCACCCCTCAGAAGTATCATTTCTGAGTAGGCAGCTTAACAGCTCTGTGTCTGAGGGGTCCCCAAACCCTCAACTGGGACCTAGAGGTAGATGGTGCATTAAGAAGAGTCAATCCTGGGATCATGAGGCTTACAGCCAGAAAGGATTGTAGAGACTATTCATCTAGTCTAACACCCTTCTTTGACAGATGAGGCAACTGAGGCCAGGGGAGATGGAGATGCCTGAAGTCTCAGAGATAGCAAAGATCAGAGTTGGGTTTTGAACCCAGGTTTTCTGACTCCAGACCCAGGGCTCTGATTTGGATATGGCTGGTCACATATCCCAAACTATAGATCATAAGTCTTGTGGGAATTTCCAGAGGAATGTAGCCAGAAGCTCCTGCACAGGAAATATTAGGAGCTCATGTGAAGGATTTCTCTGGCTCTCCCAGCTGGCCAAGGATCAGATCTCTAATGGTTCTAGCCTTGAAGAATGTGATGGCCCCTTTGACCTAGCATCAGTTTCTTCAGCAGCAGAAGGGGGAAGCAAGTGGAGGGGGGGAAGAGGGGATAAGTATTTATTAAACACCTACTATGTGTCAGGTGCTGTGCTAAGCATTTTACAAGTATTATCTCACTTGATAAAACAACTCTGTAAGCTAGGTGCTATAATGATCCCTATTTTGCAGTTGAGGAAACTGAGGCAGACAGTGGTTACCCAGGGTCACACAGCTAATAAGTATCTGAGGTCACATTTGAACTCAGGTCTTCCTGACTCCAGGCCCAATGTTTTATCTACTGTCCCACCCAGCTGTTTCAGTAGAGCTTTGGACTCAGTGGACTCAGTGACCAGTAAAGTTCAGGGACTTGAGCCAGCCCTCAGAGATAAGTGAGGGTCAGCAACAGTGAGAGACCAAAGGGGCAGTATTCTCCAGGTATATTTCAATAAGTGCGCTGACCTTCACAAGTCATAGGATCATAGAATGTTACAGATGGGAGGAACCTTAGAGATCATCATTTGCTCCCCCTCCCCCACTCCTCTAAGGTTAGACTAGATGGTTCCTTCCAGTTCTAAATCTTATCCTATGATAAGATTATCTAAATCTTATCCTAAGGAGGGCTGTCCTTTACCTTTGACAGTACCAACACTGATTGTTGTATTTGACCAGAGGTTGGTTGTGTCTCCATGTAGTCCCAGGACGCAGTTCCTACAGATGGAGGTATTATCTAAACATGAAGAAGTGGAAGTAGGTAGCAGTCTGTGAGTTTGATCAGTCTTGGCACTCTTTGCACCACATTCTAAATCTATCCCAAGACAGATAGCACTCCATCCTGGCTGGCCACATCTACTTTACCTGTCAGTTAATTGATCAATAAGAATTTATTAAGGGGCAGCTAGATGGCACAGTGGATAGAGCACTGGCTCAGGAGTCAAGAGGACCTGAGTTCAAATCCAGCCTCAGATATGTGACACTCACTAGCTGTGTGACCCTGGGCAAGTCACTTAATCCCAATTGTCTCACAAAAAAAAAAAAAGGATTTATTAAGTGTCTGCTATGTGCTGGGCTCCGTGCTAGGTGCAAGGGATACAATACAATGAATGAAACAATTCCTACTCTCCAGGAGATTACATTCTAATAGGGGAGAAAGCAAGTACATATATAAGTATATACAGAATAAAGTAAAGAGAATAGCTCAAATAAATACAAAATATAGTTATTCCTTCCATATTGTGAGGGTTAGGGGCATGGCATCCCCATGATCTGTAAAATCCATGTAAAATTTTTTGGCCCTCCTTTTGTATCAGAGAAGGTCTGAATTATGATGGTATTAAAAGACAAAATATGTTGACATCATGCAATACTATACATATATTTTATGCATTTCTGAGTTTCTAAACTTTTTCTGTGTCATCTGCGGCCTTTGTGTCTTGTCTACGCCTTCTGCAAAACTCCCCCCAAATTCTCATTTAATTTCTTATGCCGACCCTCAATATGTTGAAACCACAACAGGGAAAGTTGAGATGTGGAAGGGATAACTAGCTTAAAAGAAAAGGGACTAGCAGTTGCAGTAAAGGCTTCATGGAGAAGGTGGTGCTTGAGCTATATATGGAAGCAGGAGAGGGAGGTGCAGGGGAAAAGGAACTCTATTGCAGGCATGGAGGATGGCCAATCCAAAGGCAGGAGATGGAGTGTCAGGTGTGAGGAAGGCAAGGTCAATTTGGCTGGATTGCAGGGTGCAGGAAGGGAAGAAGTGCACAATGAGGTTAGGAATATAGGCTGAGGTCAGATGAGGAAGGGCTCTAAAAGCTAAACAAGGAAGGAATGTACATTGAATCCCAGAGGCAATAGGGAGCCAGTGGAGTTATTGCAGAGGAGAGTGACCTGGTCAGATCTGCACTTGAGGAAAATCACTTTGGCAGTCATGTGGAAGAGACTAAATGAGGAGAGATGAGGTAGGGAGACCACTTTGGGGGCTGCTGCAGTCATCTTGGGGAGAGGTAATGAAGGCCTGGGACTCACGTGATAGATGTGTGAGTGGAGAGGAGTCTGGTGCAAGAGATGTCATGGAGGTAGAAACAGCAGAATTTGGTAATTAAATGAATATGTGGGGAGAGGAAGGCTGAGGAGTCCAAGATTACAAACCTGAGATACTGGGAAAAGTATAGCACCTTTAAAGGATATAGGGGAGTTGGTGAGAAGTGTAGGTTTGGGGCAGCTAGGTGATACAGTAGGTAGAGCACTGAGCCTAAAGTCGGGAAGATCTGAGTTCAAATCCAGCCTCAGACACTTACTCACTGCATGACCCTGGGCAAGTCACTTAACCCTGTTTGACTCACTTTTCTCATCTGTAAAATGAGCTGGAAAAGGGGCAAATTATTCCAGTAGCTTTGCCAAGAAAACCCCAAATGTGGTCATGAAAAGTCAGATGTGACTGAACAATGACAACACGTTTGGGAGGGGGAAGATAACAAGTTTTGTATTAGACATGTTGAGTTTAGGATAAGACACACAGTTGGAAAATTTCCACTAGGTAGTTGGTAATGTGGGACTGAAGCCCAGGGGTGAGAGCAGAACTGGATATAAAGATCTGAGTCATCTATCTACACAGAGATGATAGTTAATTAAACCCATGGGAGTTGATGAGGTCACCAAGAGATAGAATGTAGGAAGAGAAGAGAAGAGAATTCAGGACAGAGACTCAGGAACAATGGCAATTAAGGGGACCTCATCCAGATGATGAGTCAATGATGAATACTGAGAAGTAGTCAGAAAGGTAGGAGGTAAACAGGAGAGAGTATCCAGGAGGAAAGGGCGGTCAATAGTGTCAAATGTAGCAGAAAGGTCATGAAGGATGAGGACTGAAAGAAGACCATCAGATTTGGCAATTAAGACATCATTAGCTGCACCCTTGGTGGAGTTGTGAACTGATCCAACCATTCTGGAGAGCGATTTGGAAGTATGCCCAAAGGGTTATAAAACTGTGCATACCGTTTGATCCAGCAATACCACTACTAGGTCTGTATCCTAAAGAGATCCAAAAAAAAAAAAAAAGGGAAAAGGACGTATTTGTTCAAAAGTATTTATAGCGGCTTTTTTGTGGTGGCTAAGATACCCATCGATTGGGGAATGGCTAAATAATCTGTGGCATATGATTATGAGGGAATATTACTGTGCTGCAAGAAACGATGAGCAGGATGATTCCAGAAAAACCTGAAAAGACTTACATGAACTGATACAAAGTAAAGTGAGCAGAACCAGTACACAGTTACTGTACACAGTAACAGCATGATGAAGAATTGTGAATGACTTAGCTATTCTCAGCAATACAAAAATCCAAATTCAACAGGACTCCTGAAGAAAAATGCTATCCACCTCCAGAAAAAGAACTGTTGTCTGAATACAGACTGAAACATACTATTTTTCCCTTCTTCCTTCCTTCTTTCTTTCTCTTTCTTTGTCTTTCTTTCTGCCTTTATCTCTCTTTTTCCTCTTGCACAAAATGACAATAATAGAAACATTTTACATGATTGCACATGTGTAACCTATATCACATTGCTTACTGTCTCAGGGAGGGGTGAGCGGAGGGAGAGAGGGATAGAATTTGGAACTCAAAACTTAAAAAAAAACAATGAATGTTAAAAATTGTTTTTACATGCAGCTGGGGGTGGAAATAATACATTATTTTTTAAAAAGATCATTATTAATTTTGGAAAAGATGGTTTCAGTTGAGTGATGAGGTGGAAAGTCAGAATACAACATGCTGAGGATTGAGTGACAGAATATGTGGAGGCAAGTATAGATATTTTCCCCATTTAGGGACTTGAGGAATTTGAGGAAGGGAGGAGAGATTTAGGATAATAGCTTGAGGGGTTGGTAAACTCTAGTGCAGATTTTTTAAGAACGAGAAAGATTTGGACATGTTTGAAAGGAGTAGCGAAAAAAACAGAATATAGGTAGAGGTTGAAGATTAGAAAGAAAGAAGGGATGATTGAGGGGGCAACCTACCAAATAAGATGAGAGAGGATGAAATCAGGGGCATAAGCAGAGGGGATGTAAGACTTGACAAGGAGGACAAACTTGTTATCAGAGACTGGGGAAAAGGATTCGAGTGTGAGAAAGGCAATGTGGCATAATAGATAAAATGCTGGACTTGGAAGTCAGGAAGACTTGGGTTCAAATCCTGTCTCTGATCCATAAGGAGTAGCTGTAACAGGTAAATGAGCCCTAATTTTATCATCTGTAAAATGAGATTAGACTAGATGGCCTCTGAGGTCTCTTCCAGCCTTAAATCTTTGATTCTGTGATGTCAAGGAGTTCTGAGACGAAGAGAGGGGGTTCCCAAAGAATAGCCTCAATCTTCTCAGTAAAGTTGTTGTTGATCCTTCACTTTCGAAGAGGACCGATGACATCATGGAGCAATGTCTTGACCTTCTTGTGAATTGGATTTGAGTGAGGCAGAATTGCCCAAAGTCATCAGCTTCACTGTCTTTCCAGAGTCACCGAAGCCCAGTGACAAGAGTCAGGATGACTGGTGATGGCCTGGGATGCAATGGATGGCCTTGGTGTCTTGGACGTCTGACCAGGTTCCACAGCACCTGCTTCAGTCACCTACGTATCTGTTGGGACAAATTGTTCTCATCCACCCATTCCACCAGGAGGAAGTCTTCACACGCTTGGGGTAAACATCCCCTGACTCATCGACGGGTTCAATCGACAGGTTAAATCATCTCGGTCGCCTTCAACGTGGTTTAGCCCATCGGCTGATTAGATTTTACTGGCATGTGGCAGCTGGGCAGTTTGCACCTTCTTGGAGCCATAGATGGTGTTGTTTGTCCTTCCTTCTTGAAGAGGACCAATGACATTGCCAGAGTGATGTGTTAACTTGTGAGTGAATTGGATTTAAGTGAGGCAGAGTTGCACAAAGTCCTTAGTCTCACTGTCTCCTCCAGAGTCATCAGAGTCCAGTGGCAAGACAAAAGTCAAGATGAGTGGCAATGGCCCAGTGAAGCCATGGGTGACAGTTGGGTGAAAGACTTTATAATCAAGTGCTCTCAATTGACAAATATTAAGTGAGTAATACTATGAGCCCAGCATAATGCTAGGTGTTGGAGATAGAAATACCAAAAAACCCATTCCTGTGACTTATATTTTACCAGAAATGATAATATATATATATATATATATATATATATATATATACACTTATAAGTTAATATAAAATGTATTTGAAATAAACAATCATTTGGGTCAGGGGCATTAGCAGCCAATGAGATCAAGAAAGGCCTCTGGTGGCAAGGAGCCACTGACCATAATAGCATCTTCCCTTGTCCGTAACAGGTTTCCTGGCACCTACAGGCACCCGGGAATGCCATTCTTGTCTGTTCAGTGGAGCTCAGCATGCTGCTTCTATCTCAGAAGGTCCAAATTTACCATACATGGGAAGGATCTTATATCTGCTTAGTAGTTTCAGTGGTTCAGAATTTCTTTTCTTTTCTGTTCCTGATTCCAAGCCCAGTGTTCTATCTGCTGGGCCATGGATAGAGGGCAGGGCCTGATGTTGGAAAGACTCATCTTCCTCATTTCAAATCTGGCCTCAGACACCTTACTAGCTGTGTGACTGTGAGGCAAGTCACTTTACCCTGTTTGCCTCAGTTTCCTCATCTGTAAAATGAGCTGGAGAAGGAAATGCCAAACTACTCCAGTATCTTTGCCAAGAAAACCCTAAGTGGGGTTATAAAGAGTCAGACATGACTGAAACAACTGAACAATAACCAAATCCCCCTGCAATTTTTAAGCAAGTATTGTATGCAGGACACTGATAGGCTTGGGGAAGATACAATTTTTTTTTGTTTTTTGGTGAGGCAGTTGGGGTTAAGTGACTTGCCCAGGGTCACACAGCTAGTAAGTGTCTGAGGCTGGATTTGAACTCATGTCCTCCTGACTCCAAGGCCAGAGCACTATCCACTGCACCACATAGCTGCCCCGAAGATACAAATTTTAGGTAAGTCACAGTCCCTGCCCTCATGAAACTTATAATCTAAAAGGAGAGCTAAGAAGCCAACAGAAGAACTGTAATACAAGGTATCACATGATGAGTGCATGTATTAGAGACGAAGCAGATTGTGTGCTTTGTGAGATCTAAGGTTCTTACTATCTGCAGGGATCAGGGGAGGCTTCATGGAGCTTTCCCTATTAGGGGAAGTCTTTCTCCTCCCTAATAAGTCAGAATATAGACAGGCTTCCTTAAGCCCTCTCTGTTCCTCCAGTAGGAGATCATTTTGCATCGCCCACACACAGAGTTGGCAGCTACCTCTGGCAGGAAGACAAAGGTCACCAGAAGGCTTCCTTTGATTTCCACACTTCCCTATATTGAAAGGGCTGAGGATCTAGTCCCCAGTGGTTTCTGCCAAGTACTGCCACCATGCTGTCTGCAATGCCTGCTCTCCCTGCTTCTGTTTTCCTCCAGTGGATCACCTGCCGTTTCCTGTTCACTGGCTTTTGGCATCATCTCGACTGACCTTGGCTAAGTGACCCAGGAGTGTGTAATGTATAATCAGAGGTCTGCTGCTGGATGCCTTACTGGCCTACAGGAGGATGTGAGAGCGCTTTCTTGGAATTCTCTGCTGTTGGGCCTGTCACAGGATCTTTGACTCATCAGGGACCTTACAACCATCTAGCCTCCTCCCCCACACCCACCTCCTCACTGAACAGAGGAGGAAACCGAGGCAGTGTGGTGCCTAGGAAAGATGTTTAGGGCTCTATTTACATAAAAAGGGTTCTCAGGTCAGACATCACTTCATTTCCTATCTGGCTGCACTTCTTTGGACTGCATCATGCCTCCAGGAACTTCATCACCTTGTGAGATTACATCAGCCTTGGTATTCCCACTTCATCAGTACACTCAGGACTGCCCCACTGATTGGAGGGCTGAGTAAAGAACTCCAAAAACCTCCTTTTAATGAGGGCCCAGCTATTTCTTCATTTCCCACCTGGCTGCACTCCTTTGGGTTAGACTTCATCATGCTGGGTCCCTTCCCCCTCCCTCACCGCATACTCTTCAGCTTGAGGGCAGGAAATCCCTCCCTCCCTCTCTCTGGTATTTGTACCCCCTTAGCACAGTGCCTGGCACATAGGAGGTGCTTACTAAATGTTGACTGCCTGACTGACCTGCAGTTGGAGGATCCTGGCCTCTGTCACTTATTATCTGCATGACCTTGAACAATCACTGCCCCTCTCTGGGCCTCTGCTTCCAGCTGAGGTCCCTTCTGGCCCTAAAACCTAGGATCCTGTGAACTGAGGTCCAGAGAGGAGTGACTTGCCCAGGGTCACCCAGTGAGGAGATAGGACTAAGATCACAGATGGTTAGTTTGAGAGCTGGAAGGGACCTTAGCAGTCATCCAGTCCAACCCCTTAAGTTTACAGATGAGGAAACTGAAGACCAGAGAGGTTAAGGACCTGTCCAGGGTGACATACCTCGTGTCTGAGGCAGGTTTTGGACATAGGTCTTCTTGACACGTCTCCTGATGACCAGTCCAGGGCTTTTTTCATCATGCCAGGCTCCTTACTGAGTGCCAGGAGCAAGAGAGAGATCAGGGCTCAAGGCGCAGAAAATGACCTAGGAAGCAAAGGAGCTGCTGAAGTCAGCCCACTGCTCTCCCAAGAAGCAAATGTGTATTTCCTACAATCCTTCTCTCTCTTTTCCTTCTACAAGAGCCTTCAGAAGTGCTTCAGAGACCAAAGATTGTAGGATTTTTAGAGCTAGGAAGGATGTCAGAGGTCACATAGTACAACCCCCCCCCCCATTTTACAGGTGAAGAAACTGAGGCCCAGAGAGAGGAAATAACTTGCTCAAGGTCACACATGTAATAGGTAGCAGAGCCGGGATTCAGGACCTGCACACAGGGGAGGAAATTGGAACATATGAGATTTTAGATTGAAAAAAGCGGGTTGAGGCCCATCAGCTGTTGGACACAAAGAAAGCAAATTATATGGGGGGGACAGAAATGGAGGGGGAGAGACTATCTCCCCTGAAGCTCATGAAAGGACAGAGTCCATCAGTGACTCTTTGACCCCTCTCCTGCTGAAGAATCAGCAAGCTATAGACATGATGCTATTATGGTAGCAGGAGGCATTTTTTTTTTCATAAATGGTTTATGCTGAAAGCCTTGATGGAAGCAAGACACTGTTCTCTCTACAAGTCTGCTTTGTACTCTAGGTAAAACTGTCGGAAAAGGTAGAACAGCTCCTAATCTACGAGATGATTCCTGTGGGAAATCAAGCAGCTTTTCAGGTGTAATTTGAAAAGTCACTGTGCCTCCACACTCTCCAAACTTCTGCGGTGGGGGTGAGGGAATGGGGGCGTTGAGGGGAGGGGGAGAGAAAGAAGTCATTTATAAAGCAATCAGCCCTTTGACTGATTCCACCATCGTTCAGAATTATTAACTGAAATTTGGCCTTTATTCCTCCCTCCTGAGGGAAAGCAATGCTGGCACTTTGCTTCCAATCAAGCCCAGCACAGAGGACATAAGGGACACATGGCACGCGAGAATGGACCCTGCATTGTTTGGCATAGGCGAGGACCTCAGCAGGAATTGTGGGCATTGGTCTTAAAGCTGCTCAGCTCTCAGCAAAAATCCAAAGAAAGAATGATCAGTACCTTTAGCTTGATGTAATGGAAGGGACGATGGACTTGGAGTCACGAGAGACCTGGGTTTGAAGATGAGCCCTGATTGTCACTATCTGTATGTGATCTTGGGCAAGCTACTTAATTTCTCTGAACCTCAGTCTCTTTATCTGTAAGACTGGGATAATAATATCCATACCACCTGCCTCAGTATTGTAAAGAAAGCAGTTTGTAAAAAAAAGAAAAATAAGATAATAGAAATGAGCCATATTCTTTTTTTTTTTTCACTCCCTGAACAAGCACCAGGCTCTGCCACTTATTCTAGCTATGTGAGGTCTGCACTGATCTGCACTAAGCACCTACTATGTGCAAGTACCTCTACTAGCTGCTAGGGATACGAAGATAAACAAAATAAATCCTTGCCCTCAAAAAACTTACATTGTCCTGGGGGAGAAACAGTGTGTGTATACAGCTAAGTCAATATAAAATGTATGCAAAGTTATTTTGGGGGTGGGCTGGTGGGGGGATCAGAACAGGCCTTATGTAAGAGGTGGCTCTTTAGTTGAATCTTGAAGGGAGCTTGGGATTCTCAGAGGTGACAGGGAGGAGGGAGAGCATTCCAGGTGTGGGGGACAGGCCATTTTTCTACTTCTAACTTCAAAGGGCACATTTTGATGCCTCATGAAGTATATACCATGAGTTGGCCATGAAGTGTATTGCACCCGACAAGTTTAGCATGGCAAAAAGTAGGTTTTTACTAGTCTTGGGTCTTTGGGAAATAATTTCACTGGTGGTCTTCCTTCGCAAAGGATGTTGGAACCACAGAGCCCTGGAGGTCACCTAGTTCGACCTGTATCTGAAAATATGAATGCCCTCTATGACATACCCCACCCTCCAATAACAAAGACCTCTAATGTCAAGGAACCCCCAGCCTCCCAAGGCAGCTCATCCCACCTCTGGACAGTTCTAGGTGTTAAGAAGTTTTTCCTTATCATCAAGCTGAAATCTGATTATACTTGATTCTAGTTTCTACCTATTGCTCTTAGGTAGCTAGGTGGTGCAGTGGATAGGACTCTAGACGTGGGTTCACAAAGATGAGTTCAAATCCAGCTTCAGACACTTATAGCTGTATGACCTTGGACAAGTCACTTAACTTCTTTCTGCTTCAGTTTCCTCATCTGTAAAGTAGGGATAATAGCGCCTACCTCCCAGCATTGTCGTGAGGATAAAATGATGTTTGTAAAGTGCTTTGCAAACCCTCAAGTGCTATAGAAATTCTATTTACTGCATTATCATCATCTTAGATCTGTCTTATGTGGTCAAGCAGAACAAATCAAATTTCTCTTCCACAAAGCAGTTCTCCAGATACTTGAAGACACTATCACATCTACTGTGTCTTCAATAAAATAAAGAATCCCAAGGATTCCAAATGTTCACCTGGTTGAACATTCCAAATCCCTTTCACTGACTGCATTATGACTCTTCTCACCATCTTGGTGGTTCTCTTCTGCACACTCTCCAGTTTGCCCATATTCTTGGCCCTCCAGTTCCTACTGTACTAGATGGGTTCTCAAACATCACTCCCATGATGGTATTCCTATGTTCAACAAATTCCAGTGGCTCCCAGATGGCAGGAGCAGATCCACCACCCTCTTAAACTTGACATGCAAGGTCCCTACCATCTGGCCGCATTTTAAGTCTCCACCCTTACCTCCCATAGTACTGCCACATGACCCTTATGCTTCAGCTTGACCTGCTCCTTGACCCTTCTCACACACACACATACACACACACACAAACACATGCACACGTGCCACACTCATTCCCACCTTCACACTTTTGCCCCAATCCTTCTGGTCCTTCAGTGTTCAGCTCTAGGAAGTCTTCCCTGAAAACTCAGGCATGTATTGATCTCTACCTATTTTGACTTATAGCGCTTATTAGCCATCCCCATTCATTTGGACACTTAATCATATGCTGGATGGTTCTGTTCTAGAATTCTTTCACATGTGTACGCCTTGTAACCCCTGTTTTACAACCTGAGGCATCACTTCCTTCATAAAGCCTTCCTTGAGGCATCTGGGTGGTGGACTGAATAGAGCACCAGGCCTGCAATCAGAAAGACCCACCTCTGAATTGTGCCTTAGACCCTTACCAGATATATGACCCTGGTCAAGTCACTCAGCCTCAGTTTCTTCATCTATGAAATGGGGATAATAAGAGCACCTATCTCACAGGATTATTGTGAGCTCTAAAATAGCTTATGTTAAGCCCTTTTAAACCTTAAATCTCTATGTAATTGCTAGTCATTATTTTTATTGTTATTATTCTCTGATTCTCCCAGGTCAAAATGATCTTTTCTCAACTCCCTCCATCCATTAGACTATAAGTCCTCTGTGTCATATGTAACTTTAAAAAGTTTTTTTTTTTTTAATGGGGCTTGGCACAGTGCCTTACACATGGGGGATTCTAAGCAAGTATTTGGTGAATTGAGATTACAGTCATCATAAAGGCATGATGAACCTCCCTTGTGTGCATCTCTGCCCCTTACTCCCACCCTGATGCAGAGAACATGGCTCTGCATATGTAAGTACCTAGATTACAACTGAATGGATAGGTCTTCTGGTTCATTTTAATGTATTGCTGTAACTTGTATCATAGGAATACTTCAAATTTGCACCAAAGGGAATGATGGATTTGTGAAGCCTCAATTTACAAGAACTGATGAGTTAACTGGACAGGTTCAAAATTAAACCTGCATGAAAATAATAATCAGAGAAGCATTCTGATTAGATTAAAAAAAATCAACTGCAACAATTTGCTCCAGGGGATCACAAAGTAACTCAGACTATTTTAACTCTTTAAGATCAGGACTGTTTTTCAGTATTAATTATATGGCCAACTAGTTCTCCATGAGGCTTGTGGGACAGTTTATTCATCTGGGAGTTTACCCAGACTGAATGTTTAATCTCTGTTGGTTTTCCTTGCTTCCTAGGAACTATAACTATCTGACTCCCTTCCCACACCCAGGTATTCTGGGAATGAAAACAAATTTGAACCTCTGGCAAAGGAAAAAAGAGAGGAATGCCAACCTTTCTCTTCTCTACCCCACCTCCCACTTCCCCAGTCAACACATAATGTTAGAGCTAGAACCCACCTTAAAGAATGTCTAGGTCCTAGGAGCTCCAATTTGCCCAAAGTCATATAGCTAGTGAGTAGCAGAGCTGGGACAGAACCTGAGCTTAGGCTCCAAGAAACATAACACAGCATTTTAGAGCTAGAAGCCTTTTGGAAGATTTCATTTAACCAATGGAGGCCCTGAGAGAAGTGATTTGACCAAAGTCACACCCTGAGGGGCAGAGCTGGGATAAGAACTAGATCTATACTTGCTCAGTCCAATGCTTTTCCTATTATGGCACTTTGGGGACAGACAGGTAAGCTAGATCCCACTTTGGTAGAGATTATGGACCTCTGGATATGCTGTCATGGGTGGCCAAGATGCTATTGCAGAAACCCTAGAAGACCTCTCCAGGATTACAGACTTTGGAGGACCTTCTTGGGATAACACAATTCTTAGGGTGCGAGACAGAGGAGGCAGAGGGACAGGAGTCAGAGGGAAGGGAAGTTCATGGCAGGAAGACTGGAGCCCAAGGCCAGGCTGATTCAGCAGTTGTGACATGAAGTCAACAGCTCCACTCTTCCCTATTTTCCCCACACTACAGTTCTGGGAAAATCTGCACCCAGAATTTAAATCTTAATTCCTTTTTTTCAGCAGTATCCCTTAGACAAGCTAGGGATAGGAAAGAGCTAAGCTTAGCCTCATTATAGACATCTCTACTTTGTCTGAATGCTTATCTATGTTCTTATGTTACCAGATACTGCTAATAAATTACTTATCCATTGACAGTTTTTCTAAGTTTATAATTTTGAGGGTCAAGGTTCAAAGAAGAGAAGCTAGAACATAGCAAAAGAAATTTCCCTGGTTTTACTCTGGCACGGGAGTAAGTGGATCAGAGGAGGAATTAATAGAGAAGAATCAGCATCAGAGAGGGGTGGGATAACATGCTGTGGGGGGTCTGTGAGTGCATCTGAGAAGCACTGCCAACACAACCTGCATCATCCTCCCACATCCCACACATCAAATCAGCGTAACAGCACAAGAAGAAGCCGCATGGTAGAGGAAAGCAGGACAAGAAGAAAGATACACAAGGACAATAATGTAAATAAAACACAAGGCAGCTGAACTCATTTTAATTGCAATGGTGGATGCTAATTTAGAGAACAGATGAAGGAGACCTCCCTTTTCTCAGGAGAGGTGGAGGACTACGGGGGCAGGACGTTACATATGCTGTCAGACATGGCTGCTTTGTCAGTTTTACTTAACAACTTTTCTTTGTTTTAAGGGAGGGCTCAATGAATGAAAAAACATTTATTAAGCACTTGCTTGTGCCAAACAGTGTATTAAGCACTGGAGATGCAAATACAGGCAATGAAAACAGTCTTTGCCCTGAAGTTTACATTATAACATGGGAAGACAACTATCAGGGGAGTACTGGCCAGAGAGGGAATGTATAGTAGTACTAACTTGATTACTGTCTTCTGAGCCAGGGTCAGAAATAGGAGCAGTGAGAAGAAGGGGGCACGTGTACTGACAAGACATGAAGATGGCTGGGCAATATGTGGTGCGTCTGGCTCCAGACTTGAATGCTTGCCAATCTTAGGGCAGGAGCCTGGAATGCTGGGTCAGAAGGGGGCTAGAACACAGGGCTATGACTGTTGCTGCTGGTGGTATGTTGGGAAATGAATGTGGTGGTGGGTGGTTGTTTTTTTTTTTTAAGAGGCAGCAATAAAATATTTTAAAACATTCCAATACCAAACACTCCTAACTTTTCTATGTTCTTCACTGTTAGGGGATTATTTTTTCCTCTGTACCACCTTCCATGGTGGCAGACCATGTTGTCTTCTTTAACCCACTTAACAAGGTGAAAAAACATTATTTCTAGCACTCCTGAAACTACCTAAATGTCTTCCTACTGTGTTTTTTTTAAAGTTACTTGGTTAAAAAGCAGGCTTCAAAGTGTGAATGATTACAACATCTTTATTATATATCTAAAGTGCTGAAAAACAAAACCAACAGATTCGATGTCATTATTTAGGTGGAAAGAAGGGATAATGCTTTTCACATATATGTAATGGAAAGTCAGTATACTCTGTCATTTTCATGGATTTAATACTTGAACAAAGCATTCAAGAACACAAAAACGCAGACGGGAGAAAGCAGGTCATTTTGTCCTTGTCAGATATTTAAAAAAACAAACCAACATTTGAAGTGGGGCAGCCTGGCCTGCAATGTGCTCTTGGAATGTGGCTCAGCTCAATGACTAAGGTATATCAAAGAGTTAAATTGTTAAGAGTTGCCTGACAATGTCATTTGAAAACACAAGGTGTAAAATATAAATAACAAGTCAGCTATTTTGCTTCAATCCAATTTCTAAGCAGTTGTGTGATCGATCAATTTATAAATCGATGGCCTGTCTCATCTCCCCCTTCATGTTCTCTCTGAAGGCTGCCTCTGGGCTGCCAGTCTCAGGGCCCAACGGTTCAGGGGCAGAAGAGATGGCTCTAATGCCTGCTAGCTTCAGAAGAACAGGTATCCCTTCACGCCCCTAGGGGCCCTAGGGAAAGTCAGTCAGCAGCTGGCACAAATGTGTCATCCTGCGGAGCAGGGATGCTTGGCCTCCCAAAGGAGACCCTCAACCCTGCAGCTCAGCTAGCAAGAGGAGCACATTGTCAGTGTACTCTGTCCGTGGCTTGGCCATCCCACTCAGGCTCACTGGGTGGAGGCTGGGGTGTGGGGGCTCGTACAGAAGAGGGCAGTGAAGTTCATTCAGAATGAACCATGTCGTGTCCGGATCTACCTTCATCAAGTGGAGGAACACGCTGTGGAGAGAGACACAATGAAGTGAGCGGGAGGGAAGAATGAAGGGGAAAGGGAGGAAGGGACGTTTGATTTTTGCCCAAGAGAGTATTTACTGGGCTACTCAAAAGGACTCTGATAACAATGTCAAATTGCTTCTGACAGCATAACAAATACACTGAAGTTCATTAAGCAGGGCCATTAAGATGGTTCCTAAGCCCAATGGAGATTCAGCTAAACAGTTTCATGTCTATTGGCAAAGAGGAAAAAAAGTCATTAGTCTAAGCAGAACAATATTGACATCAAACAAGCTCCTGGCAAATAATTGGTCTAGTCCTAGGGTGTAAAGCAGATTTCAAGAAGAAGAAAAATGACAAGGCACACACTTTATTATAGGCAAAGAAAAGGCAGCTGAACAGGGAACCCTTAAGAATAGGCCCAGTCAGCGACAATAAAAGATTAAAAATAATGTAGTGTAACACAATACATCTGATTCTATCAGAGAGAAGGCTGAAATGGCATTAACTCTTTCAGCTCACTGAAGTCCATTTAGTAAATCTTTCTTCTCAGGTGTCTATTTGTCTAGAATGTACAAGGTGGCCCCTTCCTGGCTGAAGAACCACTTCTTTAGAACACCAGACCCACGGCATCCCCAAAATCCTTCTCAAGGTCATAAAGGGCTTCTTGCATGGGATTATTGGGACTATTGTTGCAATGCAGTCAGCTGGTTGGAGACATGGCAGCCGAGGATCTCCTCAGTCTGGCATGGGACAAGACACCAAGGTCACTTTGATAAGACAAATGCCTGCTTCTGTCACTGACATTTCTGAACTACATTGTGTCTTGGGGTTCCTTCCTGGGCTTCAGACTCTGGGTCAATGCCCTTGTTTCCTCTCTCCTCTCTCCCTTATTTCATGCTGCTTGCTTCTACATCTAGCTAAAATGGATGACTTGATATTTACTGATCACATCTTGCACTCATATACCTTTGTGAATAGCACCTACCATCCCCCAAGCTTGGAACAAATTCTTCCCACCAGCTCTAGGTCAAAATCTTTCAACACTTGGCTCAACTGCCTTCTCCTCCACAAGGCCTTCCTCAATTTCCCCGACAAGAAATTATCCCTTCCTTTGTGAACTTTTCTGTTTGTCACCTCTATGCAGCTAAGAATTTTCTGACTTACATTATTTGTCAATGTGCCAGATTACAACATACAGTTGTATGTGTAGCCCACTAAACCAGCACACTTGTACACACATTTTGGACAGGCACAGCAGATGGTCAATAAGCTGGGCCCAGAACCGAATAAGAGACAGAGAGTGAACCAGATTGCATTTGGGAAACTGTATAGTCTTTTTAATGATCCTAAGTTGCTCCCTGCTGCAAAAGCCCTTCTTTCAACACCAGTCTTTTGCAAGTGGAACTATAGGGCTACATGATCTCAGAAAAAACAAACTTGCAGGTCACCCAAAGGGTAATGGAAAGATATATGGCAAATGTAAATAAGTTACCAGTGTTGATGTGTGTATGAGAAAGGGCATAAAAGCGATCATCAAAGAAATGTCCAACAGGCAAAGGAGGTGGGGCAGTCATGTATTATGAATGAGGAATAACCAAATGACAGCTTACCAAATGACAGCTTAAATGCTGCTTTAATATCTACGAAATATTAAAAGGATCAGAGAAAGTCTCCAGTGTAGTGGGTAGGTCCTTTATGGAGGTCTTCTCCAAAGACATGGACAAGAACTGCACAAGAGAAGGCATGGATGACTAAGATCTGATAGATCAAGGATTCTTAGAGATGTGACTCTTTGTTCAGTCAACTAGGCTCAGTCCTGAATTTCCTCCAGGGGCGGGGAACCTGTGGCCTCGAGGCCGTGGGTTCCCCACCCCTGTCCTAGGCCCACTTTGCTGGACCTCCCAAGAACTCTGCCTTCTCCTTAACTATGCTTTGTTTCTCCACCCCACCCCTCACCACTAGTCTTAGCTCCCCTAGCTGTTAGGGAAGCAAGTCCCTTTTGTTTGGATCTCCAGGATTGGCCTGACCCAAGTGCTTCATTCTCCTGGGCCTGTAAGCCCCAGATTTAATAGTGATCACCAGCCCATCTCTTGCAAACCTCTCTTAGCCACTCATTTTCAGACTATCTTTTTACTCTCCTGTTCTCCAGGGCTCCTGCTCACTTTCTCTCCCTCTCAGGTTGTTCACTGTTCTCTACTCCTTTTCCATACCCTCTCAGCCCCCAAGGCCTGGAGGGCTCAACCCTGCCTGTTTAATCAACTTGTTAGGAAAGAGACAAGCAATCTTCTAGCTAAAGGTTTCCTTATCATGGATGAACATTAACAGCATTTTCATTTAGATAAACTAGGTATTAAGTGGAAGTCTCACCTATGGGATATCCAGGAAGAATATACACAATGGAGGCTTTTATCTCATTGCTCCTTATCCAAAAAGAAAAATGCCACTTCCTCCATAAAGTCTTCCCTGATCTCTAAGATGAGTAAACAATGTCCCTCTGGAGCCATATAACACTGATTGATTGATAGCAGTCTGTTTTGTACCACTCTGGGGCAGGTATCTAATAGTTTATTATAGTTATCTGGGTTTGTGGCCTCCCCTACTAGGTTCTATGCTTCTTGGGGACAAAGACTAATTATATCTCCCTGGAGCTAGTGCATTCTTGCTGGATTGAATATTAGATCAAATTTTATATCAGGCAAGGGGCTATTAACTATAATACCATGCCATGTTATAATGGGGTTTGATATGCTATTCTAATATAGGTATGCCTTGCTCTACACAAAAGATCTATTCCTGAAAAGTTCTGTGCATTGTTTAAAAAAAAAATTTTTTTTTAAATGGCAGAGCTTGCTATTTAAAGAAACCCTGCAGTGGATCCTTTTGCAATGCAAATAACCTCTCTCTGAATTTAACTGTTTTGTCACTTCAGATGGTCACATCCTAGGCTTTCTTAAAACAGGGACCACAAGTGAAAAGACTCAGAAACCTGAGATTTGAATCCTGGCTTTGCCATTAACTGTGTAACCTCAGGTGAGGCCTTGCACTTTTCTGAGGTAACCAGTAGGTATACTAGATGCTTTTTTAGTAGATGTAGTGGGTGAGTACCGGGCTTGGGGTCAGGAAGACTCATCTTCCTCAGTTCAAATCTGGCCTCAGACACTAACTGTGTGACCCTAGGCAAGTCATTTGCCTCAGTTCTTCACCTGTAAAATGAGAGGGCGAAGAGGCAAAACACTCCAGTATCTTTGCCAAGAAAACCCCAAATGGGGTCACGAAGAGTTGGACACGACTAAAACATGACTGAACAACTCCCTTTACTCCATTATTCTGAGATGACTCAAATCTTGTTTTTAAAAATTTACAGAGGAGAAATTGAGGGCCAGAAAGAGAAATGACTTGCCCAAATTACTTGCTAGTGAAGTAGCAGACTCAGGGTGCTAACACAGGCCTTCTAATTATATATCTCGCGTTGTTTCCACATCAGATGGGAGATATTTGGGGAACAGAAGGGAGAAAGCCTTCTCAGAAGACTTCAGATCATATCATGTGGGCAACTGCCTAAAAAGTTAATCCTCAAGGCCAGCCTTTCCTCCACCTTCTTTAAATCCTGCATTTTCTTCAAAGCCCAGTTTAAGAACCATCTGTTCTATGAAGCCTTCCCTGACTAAACCCACCTCACATATGCTGCCTCCCTTCTCTGAATGCTACAACATTTATAGTCTGTACCAAGCCATAGTGTCTTGCAACATTTTTTAATGTATCAAGTACGTTCACCATTTTCTTCCACAAAGAGGGAGCTTCTGGGGGGCTCACACCATTGTTCGTACTTCTTTCTAATGAACATTAAAGACCAAGAACAATTTCAGCAGGCACCAATGGGCAATGAGGGAAGAGGGGGGCATTCTAAGAACAGAAAAACTAAGCAAAGACAAAATGGTACAGATGATGACAACTGATCCAGTCTGGGTAAAACACAGGCCACATGGAAAGGACTGCAAGAAGGGGATGAAGAAGGTGGGGTGGGGCTGGATCAGGAATGGCCTTGAAAGTCAGACTAGAGACTCTGAAATGTCAGCAGCAAGGAGCAATGAAATGTCTACTGAATGAAGCCAGTGGGTGATCTTTTCCCAATATGAAGGCAGCGTAAAAAGCACTTGGGCACCAGGAGGGTGGGGTTCTGATGTTAGTTCTATGAAGACATACTACATGGTTTGGAGCAAATTACTTCACTTTCCTCACTGTCAGTCTCTTTCTCTGTAAAATGGGGAGCAAAAGGGGAAGGGGTGTTAAGACTTGGTCTCTAATGTCCTTTCCAACTCAGTCTGTATTCTAAGGTCATTCTCAGCTCTGGCATTTTGTGTTCTATGTCCCCTCCAGCTCTGACAATCTCGATTCCAAGGTCCTCCCCAGTTCTGATGCTCTTCACTTTAAGACCTCATCCAGCTTGGTCATTCTGTAACATACATATGCCAATGAAGCAATGGAAAGAGATGAGGCTGCTTTGAGGATGTCTTGGCCTGTTTTGTGCTTAAACGATTTAAGCTTTCTTTGCTTGGGATAATCCCATGTTTATAACCTTGGCAGTGGTTGCTGGAGAAGTGATTAGGATATTCTAATTCATCGTTTCCACTTCATCGCAGAAAGAAGGCAGCCCGCGTGGGAGACAATTTTTGTTTAAAAACAAAAATATCTTTGATAATTAGAGTGGCAAGGGAAATGAGGAAACACGCACCCAAAATGGGAAACAGATTTCTATTTACACGTGATGCGCTTGACTGTTTTCCCTAGTGCCAAAGACTCTGAGAATGCAAATGGTTTCATCTGATTCTGTTTCCTTAAAGAAGCGGCACAATTTCTCAGGCTGGAGCACAGAGTACTCCCAGCTGCAATGAACATTTTTATTTGGCCAACAGCGACTTGTGCTTGCACCGGATGAAAGCCAAACTGGTCCTGGTCCCAGTTTAGTCAAAGCTTTTTCCTGCATGAAGCTGATCAAATCTAATCCAATCCAACAAGCATTTATTAAGCTTCGACTATGTGCAAAACAAGGTGCTAGGGATACAAAGACAAAACAAAAAATAGTCCCTGCCTTTGAGGACGGGGGATAAAGTATGTACATAGACAGATGATGGTGTAAGGAGGGAGAGAGCACTGCCTCCCCCTCCACAGGGACCAAGAAAAGCTTTCCAAAAGGAGTACTGAACTGAGTCTTGAAGCTGGGGATCCCCCTCAAAATAACAAAAACCCAAAACCCGAAAACAACCCCCCCAAATAACCTGCTCTTTCATCCTATTTTTTAGATTAAGAAAAATCTTTTTTCTTCTTCCCCTCCCCCATCAAAAACCCAAACAAAACCCTTGTAACAACTATACATAGTCAAGCAAAACAAATTCCCGTTCTGGCCATGTCTCAAAACGTATCTCATTCTGAATAGCTCATCTGTCAATAGGTGACTAAAATGGGCAACTTGGGATTCCAAGAGGTTTAAGTAAGGTGGGAGATGACACTTTGAGCTCAAAGAAAAACAAGGAGGCTGGTTTATCTGAAGCACAGCATGTGTAAAGGGGAGTAATGAGCAATAAGCTTGAAAAATTAAGTCAGAGTCAGACTGTGAAGGCCTTTAAATACCACATTGAGGAGTTTGTAATTCTAGCACACAGGTAATACAGGGAGCCACTGAAGGCACTTGAGGAGGAGAATAGCATGTTTGGACTTGTGCACTGTGCCCACAGCCGTGGAGGATGGATTAGATAGGAAGGAGTCTAGAAGTCAGGAGGATGACTAGGAGGCTGTTACAACCGTACGAGGGAGAAATGAGTAGGGACTGAATTAGGGTGGTAGCCCTGTGAGCAGAGAGGAAGAGACAAGTAGGTATCTTGTGAAGGTGGAACTGCTAGTTCAGGTTTCCCATTTCTAGTTCCTCATTGTTTCTTGAGTCCCTTCTACCACGCTTGGTGGGGTGATGTTCCCCAACTAGGATGGTAACAATCTTCCTCTCTGACCTCACGCATGGCTTTGATCTCCACCTCACTGGTGCGTTTACCTTTGATTATCCGTCTGAGGGTTATATTCTCCTCTGAGCCTTCAAGCTCCCCAAAGACAAGGGATGTGTCTTATTTAGCCTTTGTTCTCCCTCAGCATCTTGAATAGTATTCTGTATCCTGTAGCTGCTTTCGAAATGGCTGGTGGATAGCGGAATGGAAAAGCAAAGGTAGACACACATCCACACGTGCTGCCCTGTAAAACTCCCTGCACCTCAAGTTGAAGGTGAACACAGGCAGAATAAAAGGGTCAGTAAAGCTAACTGTGGCCTGTGGAACAAGGGCAAGACAATCGCCAAGTGCTAGATAAAATGACTTTTTAATATATAGTCTTTCACAATGAGTGGCAGTATGAAGGTTTTCCAGACAAGGAAAGATTCTAATTTCACTCTGGTCACTGGCCGGGTGGCCTTGGCTGCACCAGAGTTCCTCCTCTCCTCTTTCAGAAGTAATAACCCCTGTCCTGTCTGCTTCAGAAGGCGGCCAGGAGTACAGTGCTTTACACACAGCAGGAACTTACAATCAAAGTCTGTTGTATTGTATCATGCGATAATGCAAGTAAAGGGATAGGGATCTGGCCCATGATTTCACTGGTTTAGGGATCACCCACACAAGGAAACTCCTTCTACCAATGCAGGATGGCACCATCTCTGTAACTTGGGAGTCTCAGGGAGCTGCCTAGAACACCAAGAGACTACCTGACTCGCCCACTGTCACAAAAAGCAATGTATGTGTCAGAAGCAGGACTGGATCCTAGGTCTCCCCAACTTCAAGGCCAGTTCCCTATCCATAGGCTACAATGCCTCTGTCAAATATAAAACTGTCTTTTTTTTTGCTTTAAAAAAAAAAAAAAAGAAAAACAAAGAAGTAAAGAATGATTATTACCACCACCCAACATTGGTAACAGTCTTCCACAAAAACTTTTAACTCCACAGAAGGAGGCAAATATTTGTCTTTGGTTTTACTTGCAATTTCCACTGTGTTGACTTGACTAGAGTACCAATGTATGATCAATGGATACATAATTTTATCTATTAGTAATAAGCACATACACACATATGTACATACATGTATGTGTGTGTGTGTATATGTGTGTGTGTGTATATATACACACATATATACATATATATGCATATATATGTATGTATGTATGTATGTATGTATGTATGTATGTATGTATGTATGTATGTGTGTGTATAAATGTACCTGCATGGAAATAGAAGCTATATATCTGTGTGTGTGTATACACACACACACAAGTCATGGAGCCCATACATACACACACATACATACATACATACATATACATGTACACACATACGTATGGACTCCATCGCATGTCATCTCTTTTGCTTTTCAGGTACATGGAGGTAAAGGGAGGACAAAGAACATTTTATACCTCCCTCTATCTCCACAAGCCTGAAAGGCAAAAGAGATGGGATGGACCTTGTTCACTGTGACAACCTGGAATCCCTGATTGTAAAACAATGTCTATGTAAAAACATATAGAGGTGGTCCCAAAAGTCTTAGGGCAGCCTTCAGCTTTAATAGCTATTGTACAAGGAACAACTTGTATACTCTCTGCACTGACTGTAATGTTAAGGATATGGGCTACATTTTCCCCCACCAAAAGCTAGGTTGTATAAATTCAGAGTTCAGCTCATAATTAATTTTTCAGTGTCCAGCTACAAATACCTTTTGCTTTAAAAGTGATGTCACTTTTTGGTGTACAGTCTATATGCAGAATAATACGGTACCTACAGGAGCCATATTATAGTTGGTTATCACTGGCTCCAAACCAAAGGAGTCAGTTTTTGTGAAAGAATGTCCCTAGGGAAAAAGGAGACCAGCTTCCAAAGCTAAAGTTCTCCTTTTCATAGAGCTATGTTTTATTTGATCTCTTTGGCCAGAAACCTCCCCCCCTTTATTCCTCTCCCTATCTGCTGTACTCTCTGAGCCTTTGTCTCAAGTACATTAAGGAAAAGAAAGAGGTTGTCCCCACAAAGGGTAGGTGGCCTGATGGTAGTATCAAAAAGCTAGAGCGGGCCAATAAACAGCCACTTACTCCTCCGAGGTACAGGTAGAAAAGCCTGAATAAAGGAGGTACAAAAGTAAGTGAATGAAGAGCCCCAGATGGGGCAAGATCAGGGGTAGGGCAGGGACAGCTGGCTCCCTGTCTATTTGGGTTGTTCTCTCATAGTCTTATTGCTCCTCCTCACCCTCTCCAACTTTAACCAGGAAGAGCTGATTCCCGGTGATGAGATGCCATAATGCTCTGCTGAGGCCTGCTTCATTACCAAATGTCTGTTGGTGTATTCTGGGTAAAGAGAAGACCATTCTACATAACTGTAAGCCAGAAGACAAAGAAGAAAAACCTGCTTTGAAGTAATCAGGTTAACAGCCTGGAAAATGTTCCAAATACATCTTTAGAAACAGAGCAGAAACGGTTTGTTGAACATTCCAAATGGCCAGTCCCACCTTTTTTTCTAGCACAAAAAGAAACATTTTCAGAAATATATATATACTATTTAACTCCTAAACAAAATTTTTCCTCCTCCCCCCCCAAGCCCAAATCGGTGGCTTGAGGGAACACAGTTATCAAGATGATCTGGTCCCTGGAGTATCAGGAAGCACTCAGCTGTGTCTTGTGCTGCGTCATGTCCTGAGGCGAGTGATTATCTCTCAATAACCTGTAGGGCCATGTAGCTTAAATGATAACTTGACTTTAAAAAATTTAGAACTCGCTGTTAGGCAGTTTCTAAGCAACCTCTGTTTCCATGGCAAAGAATCCTGGTGTTTATACTGATTTTTCACTTAAAATGCGGTTTTATTGAATTTCACTTCACGCAGGCGGCCATTTCAGCACCCTTCAGCCTGGCCTGGCAATTGAAGGGCATCAGTAAGAGCCCAATAAACTCCCATGGTCAAAGCAACTGGAGCAACTGATTCCTTTATAATCAACCCTGATGCTCCCCAAAAGACCAGGTCTCCTTCCCATGCTTTTGAAGTGAACAAAGAAGGGTGTTTCTTTTATCTGTGGGTACCTGGGCTCCTCGTGTCTTGGTGAGGCAAACCCAATGAGAAGCTAATTGCCTCATGAATGAGTAAGAGAAAAATTCCCATGAGTTTCAAGTCCTCTGTCTAGACAACATCTGCTCAAAGAGGGCTCTAGAAAAATGTCAGGCAATTGTGGCTTGGCAAAGCTATATCAACAGTCACTGAAATGCTTGGCTTCTAGTCTTTTGGGGTGACAGGCTACTCTCTCTTTATATTAGTTATTTGCTTCAGAGATTCAACACACCCTGTCTCTTTCTGGAATCGTAAAATGCTCTTCTGAGTTGTCTAGGTGACACCAACAGCTAAATGTATGTCATTATGGTATTAAAATCGTAAGACTGTGACAGCTGGAAGGGATCTTTGAGATCATCTAGTCAGCAGTCCAACCTCCTCATTTTATAGAGGAAACTAAGGCCCAGAGAGAGGAAGGGTCCAAGGTCACAGAGTAAATTTCATAGATTGGCAGAATTTGCAGTGCTGGAAGGAACCTTACAGATCTAAGTCCAATAAAGCTACCCACCCACTTTCACTCACCCCAGTGGCCACAGGGTAAAGGCACAAGCTGCTGTATTTAACCTAAACAATCCCAAGAGTTGCCCAGAGGGCTTTATTTTATGTAAACCAGGCACAGACATGAAAGTTATTTTAGCCTCCTTGTCACTCACATTCCAAAGGAACCACCTCACAATCCTCCTTTTCTTTGCTCAGCTCTTTTACCATTCCTCTGCATGCACAGAAGGTACAAATGAGGCAATGTGTTTCCTTCCAAACAAATGGATGCTTGAGGTGTCAGTGTGTCCTACGCAGCAAGCAGTGGTGTGCTATATACTCAGTTTCTATACTCGGTAATTTACTTTAATAAGCTACGCTTCATTGGTTAACCAGTATTTAAAGCCTGTCCTCACTCACTATTCAATTGAGCTATCTTCCCCTGCATGAGGACATTTTTTTCTTGGTTTCTAAAAATGGTGAAAACAGAGGATGATGAGATGAAGCAAAGATTCATCCTTCAAATATACTACCAATTACTTTTGTATCTATGCTTACTTGTTTAAAAAATATATGAGATGAGAAAAATCTATTTCCCTTCTTCTGCTGCTCCAAAGACTACAGCTTCCACTATTGCATACTGGGTACTACACTAAGCTGGGATCATCAAATTCATTTCAACCTCCAAGGTTTTCAACAGAGACAAACCACAGACCCCGCAAAAGTGATTAAATTGCTACCCTGTGGCACGCCAGAGCTTTTGATGGATAACTGGAACCTCACTTCGTACAGTCAGCAGAGCCACTAGGCTCAATCTACCACCACCTCTACCATCACCCTTCCTTCCTTCCTTCCTCCTTCCCTCCCCTGCTGGTCCCCTCTCCCCAACACAAACCAAATTGGCTAATGAAACATTCAATCCTGACAGGTCATCAATCACATGACAGCAGAGAATGCTAGTGAAAGGACTGGTAGCAACAGATCTGGGAAGCCTGTCACCATTGTTTTTAGAAACCTGGTTACCCACTTTTTATTTTTAGTCATCATCAACACAGCAGATGTCTCTTATCTTTGATGCTGAGATCATGCCCAAATCTGCCACAGTGAACAGTTCCGATCTCACTATATTTTCAGAACAATTAGCCTTGAAAAAAGCAAAAGAGTAACGTGGAGTGAATGATGGATAAAAGGAAAACTAACCCTTTAGGTTTGGAGTTATCAACTATTAATCAAATGTCAAAGGGGCTAATGTGGGAGAATTGGGGGAGAGGAAAGGAAGTTCCCATTTCCATGTGGGCTATAATCCCAGGTAGAAAATGGGTACAAATTACAAGTACAGTAAAACTGACCAACCCTGCCATGCTGGTTTCCATATTGAAAGCGTGAACTGCTTAATTATTCAAGCTCAATTAAATGATTAACTCCCTCCATGACTCCTACTGTCTTTGGACATAACAGAACTCTGTGTGTATGTATAACAGGGAAAAGTTGTGACTACAGGTATAAAATGAACACTCTTTAAGGGAGGCAGCTGTGCTAGATGTGTGGTCTTTAGGTGTCTGAAGGCACCTGCCTGGTGTTTGATGGATTATGATATTACTTTGATGTCCTACTGCTAGACGAAAGAAGATCAGGAGAAAAGTCAGCATACCCCAGAACCTAGGTACAGGCTCCTGACACAATAGGAAGAGTGGTAATATCAATGGAAGAGACACTGATGCGCTATGGGGTTGAAACCTACTGTTCAGATTACAGTAGATGAAAGGAAGCTCACAACAAGAATCACAGATAAGCAAATAAATCCCTACGCTATGTGACCACAAGTTAAGGAGGACTTTTTTAAAGAGGCTAAGAGAGGGCTCATCTGGGATTGATATAATCTGCAGCCATTCTAAGCTCCTGCTCTGGGTTCCTCGGACACATCTTTTAAAGCACTGGTTCTTCACCTCAGATTGTGACTCACACTGGGGTTGTGAAGAGCCTGCAGAAGGGAAAAAGGTTTGCACCTGACTGCCCCAGAACAACACAGAAAAGGGCAGGAATCAGAAAGGCTTTCCTGGTGGGCCAGGGAGGACCAGCTTTTCCTGCAGCCACAGTTAAATTGACAGAGTGGTGGTGGCACCTGAGCCTCAGTCACAGCGGCTCATCTTCCTCAGCCCCACAGGAGGGGCTGCTCCCATCATCTTTGCTTGCTGCCTCCTTGCCTCCGAGGAACTGTTTTTGGGGGCAGAAAACAAAGGGGCTGGGATACCTGGCACTCAAGTACTACAGATTAAAGGGCTATTTCTGTATTTGTGCTAATCATTGTTACATTTGAATTTCTTTTGCACAAACAGATACTACTTCTTTTATTTCCCATTTTAGGGTTGAAATGCTTCACTGATATCTAATTTATGGTCATAATGAGAAAAGGTTGGGGGCTATAGTTTTGAAGCATGCTAATAGCTCATTTTAAAAAGTGTTATTTTAACCCAGTTCGCTTCCCTGTCCTCATTTGCATATTGACCTAAAGGTACAGTTTGGAATTAAAGGAAATTTAGGGCTTGCTTTTTTTCTGCCCAATTCTTCTCACCCTCTACCTCTCATGTACCCTGTAGGAAAAGCTTGTCTGCCAGAAAGGCAAAGAACTGTGGAGGTACACTGAATGCTGGGAGATGTCTCAAAGGCTTGGAAAGCCACATGGGATTCAAATCAGATAAGTTTGGCTCTATAATCTTTGGCAGTGGGTTTGGATGCTATGACCTGTTATTTTCAATCTAATGCTTACCCTGGGGATCCCAGCTTATTTATGGACCCATAGCATGCCAAGCCCTTCTTCCCCACCCCTCCAAGTCATTCTCTTATTTGCTTATAGTTGAAATGATTTAGCTAGATAAACTTTTATGAGCTTCAATCGTCTTTTCTCTCCAGTTAACAGAGACACCTGGTGGCGAAACTAGGCATTATAATTCATTCCTTCTTCCATTACCAGATAACCACCCCCTCCTCCCAGCACCAAGATTTATATCTAATCCTCACCCAGCACATTCAGCACTAAACTGGAATGGCAGCCTCATTCTTATCATTTACAGTTTCACTTGTATCAACTAAGCCCTGATCAATTTCCATTTCCTGAGTTTACAGCTTGGATGTAAAAGATTGCCATGGAGGTTATGTTTAATACAACAAATTAAAAAAAAAAAAAGCAAACAGTGGCCTGGCCATTCTTTAGAGTTCTAAAAGCAAAACACTAGAAAAGAAAAACATCAGAGGACGTGACTACAGTCTGGCTAGGCCTTGAAGACTTCCCTTGACTTTAGTGACTCTCTACTGCTGAGAGCAGGGATCAGAAAACTATAGGCCACTTTATTTATAAATTTTAAATATATTCGTAGCTTGAGGGCCCTAGGCCTATGGAAATAGGCAGCCAGGGAGCTATATCTGGCCCCCTGGGCTATAGTCCCCTGGTACGGAGGAAAAAATGCAAATTCTTCAGCCCATCCACAATCTGATTCTACCTTTCCAGCCTTATTTCCTATTACTCCCCTTTACCCACTCTATGTTCAAACCAAATGAGATTAGCTTTCTCCTTCACATCGTGTTATCTCCCAATTCCAGGCAGTCACAAAAGACACCCTCCATTCCTGGAAAGCATGCTTCCTAACTTCTGCCTGTTGAAATCCTTTACTTCCTTAAAGACCCAACTGAGGGGTCACTTTCTTCACAAAGCCCTTTCTGACCAGCCCTGACTAAGATGTCCTCATTCACAGGCTTTCATATGGACTTTTCTTTGCTCCTATCACATTTTCCTCTATGTGTACCGGTTTCTCCTATACCTCTGCTCCCCCACGAGCCTCTAAGTAAGCTCCTAAAAGGCAGGGAAGGTGTCATCTTTGCATCTCCAGTACCCAGAACAGTATCTTGAACACAGTGCAAGGTTTTACTAAATGCTTGCTGAGTTTAAATCTAACAGAATTAGGGAGCACATGGCATCTAGAATGCTGAGTGTCCTAACATTCCAGGACAATATTAAACAGCAGGGTATATGCCGTGATTGGTCATTTTTGTTCATCTGCCATTTACACAACACAGGTGAAGACATAACAAGCACCTTGCCAAAGGCTGTTCCTGACTGTCTCAGGCCCTTTTCCTAAGTCAGGTGACTCATTAATTTCCAAATCAACATGGTGGTCCCAGCTTCTGAAAGAGCACAACAATGCAATTTTTCTGAATTCAAAATTACTTCACATCATCAGAAAGTTGAATGAAAATCAATCAACCTTGCGCTCCCAACTGCCTCCCAGTATCTCAAAAGCAGGCTCATTTAACTCAACTCTAAATGGAATCCTTGCTGATGAAACAAAGACCAGAACAATACCACCAGATGACATTTTTACAATGCTCTCTCAGGAGGGAGGCATGGCAGGATTGTAATCTACATTTTACAAATGAGGAAACTGAGGTTCAGGGAGATTAAATCACTTGTGGAAGGTCATGAAGCTCTAAGCAGCAGAATCAAGGCTCAGACCCTGGTCTCTGCTCAGTCCCTGCAAGGTCTTGCCAGTCCTAAGTCAAGCAGTTGAAATACATTTTTACACTTGTTTCATTCTTGTTTTCAACATGCCTTGAATACTAACTCAAGAATGTAGGAAACTCAAGTCAGAGTTTAATTGCTTTCCAGTGTCAAAAAAGGAAATTGGAAATGAAATAACAAAATGTAAAAATCAACTTATCTGATGGGTCTAAATGTGTGTGCTGGGGGTTGGTGGGGAAGAATTTTGGGGGTGGGTGAAGCAATGACTCTTACATGTAAAAAGTAGGCAAAATACCATACTAGGAGCCATTCATTAAGATCTTCATTTGTGCTTCAAATTAGAGCACAATTAGCTTCAGGGTCTCTATCTATGGGAGGCTTCCTTTCATTCTTAGGGGGATCCCTACCAAGGGAGGATGTCTGAAGAAATGTGAGTTTTTTAGAGAGCTCCCATTCTTGGGAAGCCAAGATTGATTCGAGGCCTAGGGGATATGACAGGAAAAGGGATGGGGGAAAAAAATCTGGGAAAACAGGAGAGAAAAATCACCAAGTAGAAAACATCAATTACAAAAGCTACTTCTTCCAGCTGGTACCCTATTACCCCCCCAATCAGAACCTGGCTCCTGGTCCCTCTGGGTACCTGGCTGGCTCTTGCCTTTGCTACTACGTATACTGCCCAAGAAGCAGCAGTTAAGAGAGCTTTCTTCACTGTTTTTCACAGCACTTTGAACTGTGCTCTTTGCGTCAGGCTGATGTGGAAATGCAGGGTCAGACATGCTCCACTGAGGCAGAGGCCAGGCAGACTTGGATTTCCCAAGACCCTAGCAGCCTGACAACTGAAGGCAGCTCTGGGAAGAAGGCTGCCACTGGCTTTGAAAACAAATAAACAAACAAACAAACCAACCTGTAAAAGTGGGCATTTCAGGTAGGCTGTGAGTTCAGATAATTGTTCTGACCATACTTTTACCTTATGAAAAAAACTGAATACTAGAATAACAAGGCATTTCTTCCTCCTAAGCCAAGAGTCAGGATAGAAAAATACCTCCAATGAGCATGACTCAAATTCATGGAAATTGGAATCACAGACAAATTTATGGTTTAGGCAGCATCTAAAGTAGATAACCTCCAAAGCCTCTCCCTCCCAATTCTGAGATTCTCTGGTTCAGTGAATGGAAACACTGGAAGGGACTTCAGAACTGATCTAGCTTAGCACTTCTGTTAGAATGTGAGCTCTCAGCAAGGAAGAATTTACCTGTCAGATCTACGGAAAAGGAAAGAACTTATGACCAAACAAGAGATAGAGAATATTATGAAATGCGAAATGGATAATTCTGATTACATTAAATTAAAAAGTTTTTCTTTTTGCACAAAACCAACGCAACCAAGATTAGAAGGGAAGCAGAAAGCTGGGAAACAATTTTTATAGCCAATGCCTCTGATAAAGGTTTCATTTCTAAAATATATAGAGAATTGAGTCAAATTTATAAGACTACAAATCATTCCCCAATTGATAAATGGTCAAAGGATATGAACAGGCAGTTTTCAGATGAAGAAATTAAAGCTATCTATAGTCATATGAAAAAATGCTCTAAATTACTACTGATTAGAGAAATGCAAATTAAAACAACTCTGAGGTACCACATCACATCTATCAGATTGGCCATTATGACAAAAAAAGAAAATTATAAATGTTGGAGAAGATGTGAGAAAATTGGAACAGTGATGCATTGTTAGTGGAATTGTGAACTGATCTGACCATTCTGGAGAGCAATTTGGAACTATGTCCAAAGAGCTATAAAACTGTGCATACCCTTTGAGCTAGCAATAACACTACTAGGTCTGCATCCTACAGAGATCATAAAAGAGGCAAAAGGACCTACATGTACAAAGATATTTATAGCAGTTCTTTTCGTGGTGGCAAAGAATTGAAGATTGAAAGGATGCCCATCAACTGGGGAATGGATGAACAAGTTGTGGTATATGAATATAATGGAATACTATTGTTCTATAAATAATGAGCAGGCAGATTTCAGAAAAACCTGGAAAAACTTACATGAACTGATGCTGAGTGAAGTGAGCAGAACCAGAAGAACACTGCACATAGTAACAGCCCCATTGTGTAATGACTGACTTTGGTAGACTTAGTTCTTCTCAGCAATACAAGGATCTAAGACAATTCCAAAGGACCCATGATGGAAAATGCTATCTACAGAGAAAGAACTATGGAGTCTGAATGCAGACCGAGGCATACTATTTTCTCTTTTTCATGGTTTTCCCTTTGGTTCTGATTCTTCTTTTACAACATGACTAATGTGGAAATATGTTTAATTTGACTGTACAAGTATAGCCTATATCAGATTGGGGAGGGGGCAGGGGGGAAAATTTGGAACTCAAAATCTTATAAAAGTGAATATTGAAAACTAAATTTAAAAAAAAATCTCAGACCGTTGGGATTGTTTCTTTGTATCTGTATCCCTAGCACTTAGCACAGTGCCTGACACACAGTAGGTGCTTAACAAATGCTTGTTGATTTATTTTACAGAGAAGGCCAATGAAGCCCAGGAGTGACTTGTCTAGGCCTCATCTAGTTACTGGCAAAGACAATAGAATCCAGGTCTTTTAACTTCTAGTACAGTATTTTTTCTACTATATCACTGCTTTTCTTTTCTGGCTTCTCAGAACCGTCACTGTTATTGGACTGAGTAGGCAGAGTATCTTAGTATTGGACTTGGACTCAGAAAACCAGGATTTGAACCCTGACTTTACCATTTCCTGACTGAGTTGCCTTAGGTAAGTCTCTCAGCCTCAGTTTCCTCAACTGTAAAATGGAGAGGCTGGACTAAATGGTTTACAATGTCCCTTTCAGCTCTAATATCTTGACTCCTTTGCAAAAGTTCTTTACAGAGAGAAATGTCACTAGATAAAAACCTCAGCCCTACAAATAGCAGAGTTAAACAAATATACCGTAACTTCGCAAGAAGGGAGAGAAGGGAGAAATTATTTTTAACCCTGTTTGTCATTACTGAGACATCAATAATTTACCACAAACAGAAAGATATGTATGTGTAGGCATATGTTGGAGTGGTGTTACCTCCTGGCAGCCTCTTGTAATTTCATGGGCTGTTTAGCACTCAGGTAAATCAAGCAGGCATCTGCCACTTTATTCAGGTCACCCCCACCTGCCGAGAGAAAACAAAGCAGGCATTGGCCTTCAGGATTCATTCAGGACAAGTAGTAACCAAGTGCTGTCTGATGCAATAGGAACAGTGAGAAAAGATGCCCTCTATTCCTTCCTCTTTCCCCAGAGTAATTACAAAATGAGGCCAAAGCAAGCAACTGAAGGTTAGTCAAATGAAGGGAGATGGCAAAGAGATAAGATGAGCTACGCAGAGCAGGGCGGGATGTAAGTGAGAGTGCTAGGATAGGGTTGAGGTGGTGTCAATTTTGTTTTATGAGTGGACTGGTTAATTGGGTAGGTACATACCAAGGTCCAGTTTCTTGCAAAGTGAACCCAGACCCTGCAACACAGCCAGCTGCAATTTGAAGGCGAGTGTATGGGAGTAGACAGGTCCAGCCCTGGCACTGACAGGAGCCTGGGTGGCCAAGGAGACAGCCAGCTTCGGCAAGATGTCTTTGCAAAACCGATTCCGAAGGAAATCACCACATTTGTTCCCCAAGGTGCATAACACCTATAAAAAAAGACCCCCAAGTCCCGTCCAAACTTTAGCGTTTACTGAAGTATATGTTCGACATTGTTCAGAAATGTTTCCTAAGAAGATAACCAAAGGATACTTAGTAATTCAATTTGATCTATCTCTTTGCCTCATGAAATAGAATTAATGTTAACTTCTGGCTCATGTTCTGTACTTCTAATAGTTATGAGTTTGGGGGGCTCTGCTCCCAGGGTGTGGCTGTTTATATCTGTAAATATATGTTACAGAGAGAATAATTCAAAGAGCTAGTTGATTAACTCCTTGATTTCCATAGTACTTATTTCTTTTGGCTAATAACTTTGGTCTGAATTTGTGACTCCATCGGTATGGGGAATTTCCAATAAGGAAAATCCTTCTACCACTGTAGATCAAAAACCATTCTTCAAATTACAGTCTTAGAGAACTGCTTGAGTTACTGAGAGGTTAAGTGACTTGGTTTGGGTCACACTGCCAATAAGTGTCAGAGGCAAATCCTGAACTCAGATCAGCACTCTGAAGCCAGCTCTCTATCCACTCTGCTGCACTGCCTCACATTGTCCCCCAGGTAGTAATTAGGAAAAGTTGGGATTGGACCCAGATTCTCTCCTGATATCAGGTCCACAGCTCATTCCAACATACCACTCACTGCCCCATTAAGAATAAAAGATACCAGGGGCAGCTAGGTGGCGCAGTGAATAGAGCTCCGGCCTTGGAGTCAGGAGGACCCGAATTCAAATCTGGCTTCAGACACATAACACTTACTAGCTGTGTGACCCTAGGCAAATCACTTAACCCCAACTGCCTCACCAAAAAAAAAAAGAAAAAAAAAAAAGAATAAAATAAACCTTGAAGCAATTCAAATTTATTGGTTCTCAATAATATCCCTTGGCAAGAGAGGGGGACAGGACAGCTATTTCTCTACTTCTAGAAATAAGGATTAAAACACTGAGGTACAGTGAGGTGGGTCATTTGCCCAAAATTAATTAGCTATATCAAGAGCAGAGCAAAAGCTGGTCAGTCAGCTTTTCTAATGCTCTATCTACTGTTCATTCTCTTCAAATAAAGGGACTCCAGGTATGGGGGGGGAGGAGGGAGACAGAGAGGGAGGAAGGGAGAAAGGGGGGAGGGAGAGAGGAAGAGAAACAGACAGAAGAGAAGAGAGGAGAGAGGGAGAGAGGGAGAGAGAGAGAGAGAGAGAGAGAGAGAGAGAGAGAGAGAGAGAGAGAGAGAGAAGGGGACTTGGACTCAGAACGCTTGGGTTTGAGCCTTACTTTACGTGAACAAGTTGTGACCTTGGGCAAATCACTTTTCCTTTGTGCCTCAGTTCCTTCATCCATCAAATGGAGAGGAAAATTTCTGCACTCCCTGTCTCACAGGACTACTGGGCAGGAAGCCCAGCATGTTGCACCAACATGAGCTTAAATCATTATTATTACTCTCCCCTTCACAACATGCAGTTTCTTTGCATGCCTCCTTTTAACCTCTCTAGCAGAACATACACACATGCATTGCTTTAGTGAAAGATTGAAAACAAAGGATATAATAAATTTTCTTTAAGCTCTCCTGACTGATAATAAGGACGCAGAACGGTTACTTGGGATGGATCTAGGCACACACTTGAAGTACCTTAACAGGGAAGCATGAAATGTCACAGGTCTATCAATGTCATTAACACATTTGGGGGAAGGAGGATGGAGCAGTATCAGATATGGAACACAAAGTCACAAGTTTCTCTGTTTTCCGGAGAGGCAGTGCAGGGTAATGGTTAGAGTATTGGCCTTGCAGCCAAGAAGCATCTCACCACGGATGCATACTGGCTCTGTGACCCTGGGTAAGTCATGTAACCTCACAGTGTTCTGAGCAGATCTCTAATACTATTGAAGAGAAGGTGCCAACTTACTCTGATGAAGGAGTTTTCTCCTCGAGGTGTTCACCAAACTAGTGAAATCATAGATCCAGACCTCTACTCCCTAGCCTATCCCCTTTTCTATCCTATCCTCCTTTTCCCAATCGCTCTTGAAAATATGGAAAGGAATTATGGAATTAAGAAAATATGGAAAAAAAATTTCCTTTTCATAAAGGAAAAATCATCTATGAATAAGAACCACTAAGCAATACTGTATATATTTCATTCTGAAGTTCTGGCTTTCAGAATAATAGTAATTAAAAAAAAAGATTTACATTTATATTTTGGCTTAGTAAGTAGATGCTGCAGACACATAAAAACAATGTGAAAATGCTTCTGCTAGGCAGAGCTGGCGCAGTAGATAGAGTGCTGGGCCTGGAGTTCACACATGACCTTGGCCACTTACTAGTTGTGTGATCCTGGGCAAGTCACTTAACATCTGTCTGCCTCAGTTTCCTCAACTATAAAACAATGATAATAACAGTACCAACCTCTCAGGGTTATTTTTAGGATCAAGGAAGACAATAATTATAAAGTCCTTAGTACAGTGCCTGGAGGATAGTAGGCACTTAATAAATGTCCATTGCCTTCCTTCCTCCTGCTTCAACAAAGAGCAAAGAAATCCAGAAAGTTCATAAAAGAAATAATAATATCACCTTATACTTCTCTATATATTATTTTTTCTAGCTTTATATAATAATTTTTTGGTAGTTTGATTGGTATGGCACTGAATAAGTAAATTAGTTTAGGTAGAATTGTCATTTTTATTATATTATACATATTTAACTTTTATAGGTACTTTCATACATATCTCATTTGTTCCAACAATCACCCTGTGAGACAGTGAGGTCAGAAAGTATTATCCTAACTTGACAACTGAGGAAACAGAAGCCTCGGCAGGTTAAGTGATTTGCTTCATTCACATAGTGAGTGAATGGTAGAGAAGGCCTCTTCCCTTCCAGGATGATGATCTTTCCGTTGGACCAGATGTCAAACTCAAGGTCCTCAGACTGCATGTGGCCCGCAACATGCCTCAGTATGGTCTGAATCAGATGAAATGTAATTGGGAAATGTTCAACAAAATAAAAAAATACAACAGAACACTGACAATGTTAATATGTGGTTTTCTAAGTCAACATGCAGCCCGCAGGGATCCTTATGTATGGTTTGGTGGCCCTTGTTTTGTTTTGATTTTGACACTAGTGCAGCAGACCATGCTGCTCTAGATACCAGAGGCTTAACCAACTTTCCCTCACTCAATAAGGCCTCAAAGCTAGTGTGGGGGAGGAGGTCAATGCCGTACCTTAAAGGCTCTGAGAACAGCCAGTGGGTCATCATTAGTAAGTCGGTGCACAAGTGGCAGCCAGGCCCGATGCACCATGGGAAGTAGCTGGTTCTCATGGGACTGAAGAACAGTCACACACAGTTCTAACACATCCAGAACCTGAGTAAACAAGATGAGAATGAATTAATGATTAGTGAAGGGTCTGAACATGGAGACTGATGGACAACAAAACTCAATCTTAATGATTATGAGAGGCTGGGGTGAGGTGGAGGTGTGAGAAAGTGGTCACGGTGGCAGTGGGACCTTAGATTCTTCTTTTTTCAGTGCATGAGAGAGCACATTGTGCTACTTTTCAGCCCAAAGTCCAGATTTAAGATAAATTTAGTGTTGTGGCCAATGGCCACCAAAGACATGTTTTTATTCATATCTAGTCAGTTCTGTCATTCTATCTGTTGCACAGGGAGTTGCTGTGCACTGGCAAAGGGAGACTGAGAGAGATGACAGAATGATGGGTACAACGGCAAGGGGGAAAAAGGTACAGTTATTGTAAGCACGCTCATTTTAAACCCTCTCTGTGAAGGAAGTTGAGTATGGGGACTGGGGGTGGGGGGTGGGTGGGAGAGAGAACACAGTAACTATTGGACTCTCTCATAAGAAGGAAAAGGAAAACAGAGATAAGCAATTGACTGTTGGCAGGCAAGAAAGAATGACCACTTTTAAAAACTTAAGAATACTAGCAGAACTAAAGCTTGTATCTTGCACTAAAAATAAAGTTCAGAAAAATAAATGTTTTCTGAAGTCTATCACTTTCTACCCTTCTCACTTTCTCCTATGGATTCTTTGAACTTCATACAACTTTGTTGCTTCTTGATTCAGAGGGGATCAGCTCTCTTCTGGTAATTGAGCTGGCATGGACAGACATAATACCATCATCTCACAGATAAATCCCTCCAGGGCCTTCTCTTGGCCACCACACATGGACCTGAAGATAAGGGAGGCTGCTCTCTTATCAGAACAGTCATTCTCGACAAGGCCAGCCCTCTTTACATCCTGCAGTCTATAAATACAGAGTAGACAAGGCACACTGACCTTCAGGCGTGTCTTCAGATCTTTATCAGACAGCAAGTGAATGCACCTCTCCATCACATCCTTGGCTATCTGGGTCTGCACTGGCAGGGAGGCTTCCACATCTGGACAGACATCATTCATCTCTGTCTCAGGAGGCAGTGGCTGCTCCTCTGGAAAACAGGGCACAATTGGCAGCTGTGGAGAGACTTGTATCAACAACTAGGGGAGGAGCTCTCTGAAACCAAACTCAAGGTAGTGAGTAGTCTTTTCCCCACTCCTAGCCCCTAATGACCATTCCTTAAATAGTGAAGTTCAAAACTGATTAAAATCTGCCTTTAACATTTCTGTGCATGTTTCCTCTGTTGAAACAGGTAAGTCCAACAGTGCCCACACATGTCCCTTGTCACTGCCATGACAAACTGGAGACCAGAAACTGAATGATGATGATGATGATGATGGTGATGATATCTGACATTTATACAGTGCTTTAGAATGTGCAAAGTGCTTTATATACATTATTTCATTTGAGGCTCAGAAAACTTTGAATTCCATTTTATAGATGAAGAAATCGAAATATTGAAAGATTGAGTGATTTTTCCATAGCAGCGCACAGAATAAATGTCAGAGACAGAATCTGAACTGAAATTTTCCTGACTCCAAGTTTAGCCCCCTATAGTTGCATAGTTTACATTCTATGAAACCCTTTAAAATGCTAAAGTGTTTTGAATATATGGTTTTATTTGATCTAGGATTTAGGATGTAGAGCAGAAGACACTTTAGAAATCATCTAGTCTAATCCTCTGATTTTACAGATCAGGAAAATGACGGTTTCCTCAGAGGTTCAGCAATTTGCTCAAGGTACCCTAGGTAGTACATAGCAGAGCTAAGATTTGAATCCAGGTCCTCTGACTTCAAAATAAGCTTCGAAACAGTAATGTGAAGCAGGTAGTAGAGATATCATTCCTATCTGACAGATGAGAAAACAGAACCTCAGAGAATTTAAGTGACTTGCCCTAAGTCCACAGCTAGTGACAACAGAGCCTACACAAGAAGCTGGGTCTGACTCCTAATCTGGGACTCTGCCTACTATACCAGAGACAGCAAATGTGTCCATACACAATTTAGATTTCTAACAGAAAGGTACTTTAAATACTACACAGGTATGTGGTATAAACAAACAAATGCTCCCTCTGGTTGGAGGCACACAATCAACCCTTTGTACAATGAATGCCAATGTGTGTGACAAATGAGAACTGAGAGGATGGCAAGTTTTTCCCAAGAAGGATTTGCTGTTTAAATTCACCTATCAAAACAGCTTGATGGAGGGCTCTTGGTTTTTCTTCCTGGAAGGTTTTATTTATATGGCCTGTTCCTACCCAACATCTTTTCATTTCAATTGATCCACATCAATTGATTCATAACAATGGATTGTCTAAAAAGGTAGCTATTTCAGCAAGGTAGGGCAAATCTGACTAGCGGATATCAAGCCATCTTTCCCCCTGAAAATGTTGCCAGTGGGGGTGGGAGGTATTCAGGAAAAGGCTAAGGAGGACGGAGGCTAGCTCAAGTAACAAATCTGAGAAGAAATAACCTAATAGCTTTCCAATAAGGAAGCTTTGCTTTTGGAGGAAACCATGACTGAACTCCGAATAAATCACTATTTGGGTCCCAAATACTATTTGCAATGCTTTCCTGCTATTCAGAAAGAATTTTTTGTAGTTAGCTTGGATTCGATTCACCCCAGAGTTCCAGTTCTCACAGAACATATCTTGCCCAGTTCCCACAGAACAAACTAATTTGAGACTCAGTTCGATTTTAAATGATGCTGAGAACAGCAAGCTCATTATTTTTTGGCATTTTAAACTTGAAGAAGTTCTTCTAATTTATTAATCCTTCAGTGTCTGAAGATCTGGACTGAGGTCAGGGGGAGGGGAACATGCAAGGCAGAAGTGGACAACAGTAAAAACAATAGGCTAGCATCAAGTTACCCTGGATTCCTTCTCTTTATGTTTTGGAACACTAACAGGAGGTCTCTTTTTAAAAAATTACCTTCGTTATCAGCATCAGAGACATTTCCATCTGCAACATCCTTATTTCTGAGGTAGTCCAACAAAAACTGTTCTATTTCTTCAGCAGGGGTGGTAAATGCAAATCCCTTTCCAAGAGTTGCTGAGCCTTGGTGTAAATCATATTTCTCCTTCCTGAAATTCTGCTCCTGGAGCTGTTTGTCATCTTTGGCCTCTGGGAACCAACGGGCTAGAGAGAAAGTATTATCATGATATTTAGCAGAAACATCGACCAAAAAAGATGGTACATAAGTGACATACCCAGGCCCTTGCTTTATTACTGAAGAGGTAGTGGGCAGGATAGATTCTAGAGACAGACAAATACTCAAGGATTTGTTTTTATCGAATGCTTTTTTTTCTTCCAGATAGCTGACATTTCAGTAGAATATAAATTCCTTAAGGGATGAAGCTATTTTGTTTTTGTCTATCTCCAGTAACTAGCACATTGCATGGCACACAGTGCTTAATAAATGCTTGAATTGAATTGAACTGGTTATATACTTTTCTATCTCAGACTTTCCCCCTTTTAGTACTTTTTTGATTGGTCTTTCCAATCATGGCATCTAGAGCTAAGACAGGCTTTGACATTCACTTAACCTGTAAAAACTTGATTTATTATTACTGTGTACTCTCCATTTTTATTGATACATCAAGGAGAAAACCTCAGTGAGGTATTAAAAACTGAGGCTTCAGTTTCTTCGTTTGGAAACAGGGCACTGAAGTAGATGACTTCTGAGGTCCATTCCAACTCTAAAATTCTATGGTCCTAATCTTTGAGGCCTACCTGTCTCCGTTTTTAATAAGGAGGAAGGGAGGATACACTGGGCTCGGGGTTAGACCAGGCACAACAATAATTCTAACTATCCCTGACCCTAAACATATGCACATACGAGGAGGCCAGACAGGGCACAATAATGAAGCACTAGTTCATTCTAACCAAACTCACAAAAGACTAACTTCTTAATGAGAATATACTTTGCTTGTTTACATTAGTATGTCTATCTAGCAAGAGAACTGGTCATCTGTATTAACTCCCTTCCAGTTGCTAAGTACATTCAGGCAAACTACTTATTCAATAATTAAAAGGCTTCTTGGAGAAAACACAGGGTGTTACATACTCTTAAAGAGATATCTCTATCAAAATAGAGCAGCTTAATAAATTGCCCTTCTTCACTCAGGGATATCTCTGTTGAAAGAACTGGTACCATCTACAATCTTTTTTAAATACTCTATCGATGTTTTATGAGGTCCTCTCTATGAGAATGATTGCTATTTTCTCTTTGTGTTTGTGCATATGGACCACCTCCCTAGTAGACTGGGAACTCTATGAGGGCTGGGACAGTACTGCATTTAGTCTTTGTAAAAATGGATGACATTATATAGCACTTCAAGGTCTGACAATAGTGCCTTGTTTGCACATAATCTCACTTAAGCTGATTCACAACAGCTCTGTGACGCACAGTATTATTATGCCCAGTGGAGGAAACTGAAGCCCAGAAATGTTACACAGCTACCTAGAGGCATAACAGGGACTCAAAACCTGGTTCTCTGACCCCAAATACTGCTGTTTCCACTATACCATGCCACCTCTGTGCACAATTGCCTGCATACAGTAGATACTTAATACATTTTTGTTGAAGTTGAAACAACCTTAAAACGTATTAGGCCTAACCTGCTGATTTAATGATCTTGACAGACTTTATCAGTAGAACCTCATTATACCTCTTAATTCTTTTTTTTTTTTTTTTGTGAGGCAATTGGGGTTAAGTGACTTGCCCAGGGTCACACAGCTAGTAAGTGTTATGTGTCTGAGGCCGGATTTGAACTCAGGTCCTCCTAACTCCAAGGCCGGTGCTCTATCCACTGTGCCACCTAGCTGCCCCTATACATCTTAATTCAAAACAGCTGTGGTCTGAGATGCTTAAGAACTTTTGCTTGGGATCATGTTGCTCCCCCTCCCCACCCCAACATATTTGCTTTTCCTAGGTTGTTTCAGCATCAATCTTAACTTCTACTCCTAATATTTCTTACTTTGGTTATAAAACCTCAGGGCTTTTACTAGGAGAAAGAAAAAAGACTTTCAGAAGTATAACCAAAGACTCAGAGTTTAAAACCAAGGGTCTAATTCCTGTTCGGCCATCAAGAAACTGAGATTTGGGAAAAGTCACTTACCATCATTGAGCCTCAGTAAAATGAGAGGGCTGGAGTACATTATCTCTAAGGGTCTGTCAGAGACACATAACTGGAATAGACAACATGGCAACAGACACTCAGACGCATGACAGAGAATCAAAAGGATAGGTTTCAGGCATAGAGTGACATTGTTCATGCAGTGAGGAAGCTGCTGCTAATGTGAATGGCAAAAAGTCATAGTCTGCCTTCATTAGGGGGTGGCCTCTCTCCTTTGAAACAGTCAGTCTAGTCTATTAAGATAGGCTGGCCTAACAAAGGGCTAAAAATCTGATTTGGGTCTGGTTTCTTTTTTTTTTTTGTTTGAGGCAATCGGGGGTTAAGTTACTTGCCCAGGGTCACACAGCTAGTAAGCTTCAAGTGTCAGAGGCTGGATTTGAACTCAGGCCCTCCTGACTCTAAAGCCGGAGCTCTATTTACTGTACCACTTAACTGTCCCTGGGTCTGGTTTCTGACCTTAGTGTCATTAAAGCAAAGGAGCTGAGACAATTTTTTTTTTGTGGTGCAATCACATGCAAGGCTGCGGCCTGGGGGAGGAATAGTGGTGTAGCAGAAAGTGTTCTAGAGACCAGGGCTTGGATAGCAGCTCTGTCACCAACCAGTTATTTAACTATGGCCAAGTCACTTCAGGGCAGCTAGGTGGCACAGTGGATAGAGCGCTGGGCCTGAGTCAGGAAGACTCATCTTCCTGAGTTCAAATCTGGCCTCAGATACTTACTAGCTGTGCGACCCTGGGCAAGTCACTTAACCCTGTTTGCCTTTAGTTTCCTTATCTGTAAAATGAGCTGGAGAAGGAAATGGCAAATCACTCCAGGATCTCTGCCAAGAAAACCCCAAATGGGGTCCTGAAGAGTGGGACACGACTGAACACCACCAACATCACTTCCCTTCTGTGGGCCTGGTTTCCTTCTCTGCAAACAGAAAGGACTGGACTAGAGAGCTTCTACAATCCTTTCCATCTCTAATAGCATATGAGCGTACAGTCCCCAGGAACATTATTTCTTATTACTGAGGGTGAGAGATTAAGAGTCTTCCCTGGGGACTGCCGGGCTAGTTTGTTCTCACCAAGGTTCTGTGTGTGTGTCTGTATGTGAGACCAGTTTTTTTGCTGATCTTATCTGTCTACTGAAAGTGAGAAGAAACAGAGGATCTGGAATGAATCATTCACATTGCTCAAGCAGCTAGCTGTGGATGGCCTATGGTCCCAGATGATGCTCTTTAAGCTTGTATCCGATGTACCTTTCTGGGATGGTGTAGACGGAACTAGCACTGTACCGAGGCAGGGCTTTGGTTCAAACTCTAGCTCTGTTGCTGAGTAAACTGTGGGTCTTTTGCCAAATCACTGAACTTCTCTGGGCCTCAGTTTCTTTATTTGTAAAATGAGACGTTTGGATTGGATGCTTCCTAAGGTTTCTTTCAACTTCAAATCTAGGACCTAAGATGAAGCTTGCCTTGTCACCACTGCCCAACACTTATTCCCAGGAATAGGACTCACAAGTCCCTTGTGGTTCTAACACTTTCAAGTCTTTGTTTCTAATGGTTAAAATGAGATTTCTGAATTATCTGTGATACAGTATTCAATTATCCATGTTATTCCTATTATACCATTAGCACTGACAATTTTCCATTATCATTAAATAAAATAGTTAGTATTTATATAGCACTTTTAAGGTTTGCAAAGAACATTTTGCACATGTTAATTCATTTGATCATTTGAAATTCAAAATAACACAACATAAATATGACTTAACATTGTCTATTATTTTACAGATTTTGATATATTTCTATTCAAATTATGTCCCTTAAATTATAACTACAAATAGTAAAAGCCTGGTAAAATGTGGTTAGGCTATCATATAGGTATACGGCTAGTTCCCCAAATTAAGTACCAGAAAAGGTTTCCACTCTACCTAAGGCTGCCAACACTGTACGTAGAACACTGAGGAATGAAGCAGCTCTCTCATCGTGAAACTGGTCCAGGCTGAACAGTACATCTTGAATCACGTCTTCCACCAAAGGAAGCAAGCCAGCATCTGAGTTCTGGAACATAATTTCCAAGACTATTGGGGTATGAGAGGACAATGACATCTGATGCAGATTTAAGGATATCTCATTGACTAAATAGTCAGCATTATGATTGATCAGGTCCCGGGGAGAGTCGTAGGCACAGGCATGACAAATGTCAACCATGGTGCCGGTAGCCACCTGACTAATAAGTAGAGTTTTGTCTCCAGCTTTTTCAAGCACTGGGTAGAGAGCTGACATTAAAAGCAAACGAAATTCTATTCCTAGGGCATGTGCAAAGCAGCCAATCCCTTCTAACTGGATGCATATTTGCCAGATGTTGCTATTCATAGAACAGACAATGGGACTAAGCTCTGAAGATGATGGAAGTGGTACAAGATGGCAGGTGTGAACACCAGATGTGATGGTCTGAAGGTCTGAATGCTTCATAGTTAACTCCTCTCTGTTTCCCTCAGCTTCGTTAGAAGTGACCAAATACCAGTTTTTCTGGCTTATGTATTCCTCAAGAATGGATGTTATGATCTCCTTCAGTTCTTCCGCACTTGCTCTGCTATTAGTTTCATGAAGAACCTCCACCTCTATCCCAGCTGCTCCTGCAATTAGTTCATTAAGGATCATGGCAGCTTGCTTTCTGTAAATGACAGACTCATTGTACAGCTCTGTAAAGTGATCCACAAGCAGATAGAGATCCCCATAATAACCAAGCATCCGACATATCTCCCTCAATAGCAGGAAAATTCGCTCATCTGTGAAAAACCGAAAGTATTTCCTCTGGCTTTTGCTCTTGAATAAGGGTGGCTCTGACAATGAACTGGAAGATTCAGCCAATCCATCAGGGCCCCAGCGTCGCTCTTCGACAATTTTTACATCAGTCACATCTAGTTCCAGCACTTGTATGAGTGCTTTGGACAGGCGATGAAGGTGGGCCACAGAATGGAGAACAAAGTTAACTTTGGGGCCCAAGAGTTTCAGGTAACCAAGTAACAAGAGAAGAGTAGAATATTTGCCTTGGTCATCCTGTGAACTCATCAGGCGGGGAAGGGCTGTAGCAAGAGAGTGAAGATTTTCTGACAGAATGTCAGTGAGTGCCCTGCTCTCAACAACTATCCTCTGATCTGCGAAATTCTTGAGAACATTATTGCATCTGCATTGGACATCAGGATTCTCATCATTTACCAAACCCACCAAAACCTTCAAAAGGTGGCCAACAGATTTCAACAAGGATTGTCTACACTTCATAAGAAGATCCTGGACAAGTTCTATCAGTTCCATCCTTGCCTTCCAGTGTGGGTGAACTGAAACAAATTCAACTATTTTTTCAATAAGGGCCGCCAACTTATCTCCAGTATTTTTAACCCAATTTGCATCTCTATGGACCATAAGTTCTGCTATCCTGTGTTCAACAGAAGGTTTCTCTTTATCTTTTGGAATTCTTGCTAATTGTTCATCAGCCATAATGAAGCCAACTGTCTTATAAAAGACTTTTAAGGCAGATATAATGATCACATGACCTTGTTTAAAGTCTCCTGTGATAATCCTGGTCAATGCAGTTGAGATCCCAGGCAAAAAAGAAGCTAACAAATCTCCAAGTTGTTTTGTCTCAATGTCATCTAACAACTTAGGATGGTCCTGGCAGTCACACTGTAGGAGAAGAACTTGTAAACACTTTAAGGCAGAAGTTTTAATTTGCTTTGATTTCTCCTGTTCTGCTAGAGTTAACAATAAAGATATAGCAAATCCTAAGTGGGGAAGAGTGCAAGGTTGATACAAGCTGAGGATTATATCCCCATAGGCTGAATGCATTAACGTATGGAGTCCCTGGACCACAGCCAATTTTAATTCTTCTGAAACAGGTGCTGATTGTTGGGAATTGGGAGAAGACAGGCAAAGGCAGAGTTCTGAAAAAAGTTCTTGAAGGAGGTCCTGTTTCTTTATACATGTTGTAGAAAGGACAAATGTGATACATTCTACTATACTCTGGACCAGGCTCTCTCTTTTGGTGCCTGGAGTCTTGAGGGCAAATCTCAAGGGAAAGAGGACGTATTCTTGAAGGTCTTGAAGAGCAGAATCACTCACAACATGCAGTTTTGACTGAAGGCGTTCCACATTCTCCACTGTCTGTGTCTTTGTGAGCTGAATACAAACTGGGCGTAAAATGCCAAATGCTTCCTGGGGAGAATCAAAAACCGCCATTGTTCAGAAGTCCTCTTCTTGAGAAAACTTCCTGTAGTCTAAAACAAGGAAACTCTTCTCAGTGAAACAAATCTAAATCTCCTTGTTTAAAAGGTTAGAGGAGGTGTAACTATGAAGTGATGAAACTGATTTTTAAGTATATACTGGAATTTAAAGAACTACAGAGTTGGATGGGATCTCCTCAAAAGTCATCTAGGCCAACCCCAACCCCAAGCATGAATATGTCTAAAATATTCCTGACAAGAAATCCAGTTTCCACTGAAGACCTCCAGTGACTGGGAACACCTTACCCCCTGAGCTAGTGGTTCTATTTATGGACAGGTCTCATTGTGAAGGACTTGCTCCCTATGGCTAAGCAGAGCAAACCCAATGTGTCTTCCACATGACAGCCCTTCTGATACTTGAAGACAGTCATCTTGCCTCCCCAATGCCACCCTCCCCAACATCCCTTAGATTCAAACAAGGGTTCAATGTCCAATTTAATTCAACAAACAACTGCTAAGTACTCACTATATGTAAGCCCTGTAAGCCACACTGGGGATATGAAGATGACACACAACATAATCCTTGGCTTCAAGAAGCTTACAATCCAATGTGGGTGTCCTGGAAGGGGGAATAAAAACACACATAAGCTCTACAAAAGGCAAAACAAAAATAAGTACAAGGAAGAGATCAAGACAAACTGCTAGAAGAAACATAAGGAGGTTGAAATCACTTTAAGATGGCAGAAATGGGAAAGGAAGGGAGAAGAATCAGGAGAAGTAGTACCTGGACTGAGCCTTCAAGGAGACACAGGACTTTCAACCGGAGACATGGATAATTTCAGGCATAGAGTGACATACACAGGCATGCTTGTGCAAATGCACAGAGTTGGGAGAGGCTAGGATTAGGTCAGGGAAAAACTAGTAGTCCATTTGGGTGGGAATATACAATGCATGACGGAGAGGTGTATGAAATAAGGATAGAAAGGCAGGATGGAACCAGATCAAAAGGACCCTGAATGCTAAGCTAAGGACAGCTTGACCTCCTGTGTGAGACCCTTTCAGCTATCTCCTACTCTCAATTCCAGAAACTATCTTGTATTTGCTTTGTGTATTTGTTGTATTTATACTATTTCTAGAACTCCCAAGAGTTTGTTTGCTTTTTGTGTTTGTATTCTCAATGTCTAGCACATATTAGGTGTTTAATAAATATCTGTTCATTGATAGATTGATTCTGTAGGCAATAAGAAGCCATAGAAAATTTTTGAGTAAGAGAGTGATGTGAATGGATGTGTGTCATAGGAAGATTACTTTGTTAGTATTGGGAGGGATGGATTAGAGAGGAAAGGCTAAAAGCAGAAAAAGCAGTTAGAGGTTGTTACGATATTGTAGATAAGGTGTAATATGGGCCCAAGTTCAGTTCAACTCAACAAGCATTTATTAAGCATCTGCTGTGTGTCGAACCCTGCGCTAGGCACTAGAGATGCAAAGACAAAAATAGTTCTTAACCTCAAGGAGCTTGAACATGTACATAGAGAAGTTGATAAAAAATATATGCAAATTAACTACAAAGCAATTTTTTTGAGGGGGAGCACTAACCACTGCGGGGAATCAGTAAAAGTATGCCTGGTGCAACACTTGAGTTGAGCCTTGAAGGGAGCTAGGAATTTTGGGAGGTATCAGAGAAGAAATGCATTCCAGGAGTGGGGGAATCTTCCCTCTCCCTTCAATCCTTATATTCATGCAGTTGCCATGTCCTATTTTTGCCTTCACATATCTTTCATCAATTTTTTTTTTCTCCACTCATGTAGGCACCACAGTAGTTCAGTTTCTTATCACCTAGACTATGTCTATATCTCCCTACTCAGAGCCCCTCCTTCAATTCCCCTCCAATCCATCCTATATACAAATCTGACCCCTGAGGATGACTTCAGGGTTCTGAAATTGGATGACTGGAAGGATGGTGGTAGAGGGATAAGGAAATTAGGAAGAAAGGTGGATTTTGGACATGAGTTTCATATGCTTGTGGAATATCCTGATAGAGATATCTAGCATGCAGTTGGCAAGGTGGGACTGCTACTGAGGAGATGTGAGGGCTGAATATATAGATCTGAGAGACATCTCAAAGAGATGACAACTGAACTAATTGGAACTTAAGAGATCACTGAGAGTGTAGAAAAAGGGGGCAAAGAACAGAGCTCTGAGATATATCCAGGTACAGCCTGAATAGGATATTAAGGATGATCCAAAAAAATAGACTGAGAAGGAATGGTCAAACACGTACTAACAGGATCAGGAGAGAGTTGTGTGAAGAAAATCCAGGGAGGAAAAGAATTCAAGAAGAGAGGAGTGGTCAACACTGTCAGTGTAAGTAGAAAGGAGGAGATAAATGGATGCGAGAGATGCTGCCTCCAAAGCTGTCAACTTGGGGAGGATATACACATATTCCAATGTTGTTGCCATTGCTCAAAACACTTCTGGACCTTCTCTTTCGGAAGTACCTTTCACAAATAGAAGAAAAGCAGTCTTTACAGTGACTAGAATCACACCTTTGTTTTGACCAAAAATGGAATAATTCAATTGAACAAAAAACAATACACAGGCATTTTTTAAGTGACTACTGTGAAAACAGCACTGTTTTAGGGGCAAGGAACCTACTGCTGAGTAAGACAACAACACAGATATAATAATACATAATAATACACATGATACACAACATCATGTGTTAAGTACTTTAGAGAGTTATAAAACCATGTGAGGGGATGTGAGGTTCAAGAATGAAGGTTCCCAGGCAGATCATGGAAAGCTTTCTGGAGAGGTGACATGTGAACTGGACTTTAAAGGACAGATAAGAATTAAGCAGAAGAAGGGAAGGTAAGACATCGAGGTGTCAAGCTAATGGCCCACAGGGCTGCATGGGCCTGTAATACTCCAAGTGAAGCTGAACCCGATTAAAATGTAATTGGGAAATGTTTAACAAAATAAATAAAAATACAATACAACATAATGTTAATTTGTGTTTCTAGGTCAACATGCAGCCCACTAGAATCTACTTTTATTTGAGTTTGACATCGGCTGCTCTAAGCAAAGGAACAGTCATTTGCCATACACAGGTTCAAGTTAGTTTTGGCTACTGCCGTAAGTCAAATTCATCCATAAAAAGTGGTTTTTTTCCCTATCACTAAGGAGATTCAGAAGACTGTGTTTCAACAATAAACCCTAAGTCCCCATCTATAAAATAGGGCTAGGCAAGGCTTGATTAATTATTTAAGAGATACTATTTTACACAAGCTCCATTTAGAAGAGGCTATCTAATGGGGGGGACCGAGATAAGGTCTAGTATAAAAAACAATTAACATGACTTTATGTAACAAAATGATTCAAGATATGGTACCGATAACAAGATAGTACCACTTTGGTCCAAATAAAGGCCATATCATATAAATGAGGTCCCCTTGAAAAGGAAAACAAAAACACACACTCAAAAATGCCTACATAAAATTATTGTACTGAAGATATATATTGTGAAAGGTTTTTAAAATACTTTTTTTCATTTCAAAAAGATGTCATTGTTTTTTATAATTGCTGCTTTCTTCACCTTTCTCATTTTGTTGTTCTTTTCCTGATGTTTCCACGATATCTTATCTTTACCACTATTTACTACCACTAATAGTGTTTTCACAGGGCATAAAGAATATTGCTCTGGGACGTAAGCCTCACTGAATCCGTTCCAGGGTACTTGCACTTCCATTTAGAATCAATTCAGGAGGTAGAGGCTTCATCTTTCACTATCTTCTCAATCAGGCTGAATAGCCAGTTTTTGGACTGGGATTCAGATATATTTCAGGGGGTCTGTGAACTCAGATAGGAAAAAATTACATCTTTATTTAATTTGGTTTTCACTGTAACCTTATGCATTTTATTTTTATGCCCTTAAAAACTCCTTAGGTTTTGCCAGACTACTGAAACGATCCATAACACAAAAAAGTTGAAGAAGCCTTGGTCTTAACCTTCAAACAAACTCTTGACATTAGGCTGTGAGCCCCAATCTTCCCCAACCCTGGAATTCAAAATTCTGCCACAGCTAAACCTGATTATCTGTTCCACTCTTCCTCCTATCATCACCTCTGTATCTTGGTGCTGGTTTCTAGCACTTGCTTCTTTTTCCCCCTTCTACTAAGTTTCTACACACTCTAGAGCATAAGAGTATGTTTTCTTGGGGTTACTAATCATGGCAAAGAGAATATGCAAATTACAAAATAATACACCAGGGCAAGGTAATTAATTAGAAGGAACCATAAAAAGAAAACTCCCTATACTCAGACTAGTACTTAACTTCTAAAGTATTCTGTTGAGCTGCAATTTTCCAAGCCTAACTTGACTCTGCCACATTCCCTCTGGGAGGAAGTATCCAGTTTCTCTCAACCTAGCCCTCAAGGAACTTCCATTCTATTAAAAATATACAACAGCTACTATAAAAATGGCATCTTCCTTTCCAGAGCACCTCCAGGGCAAATTTAGGATTTATTCCAAAGATCCATTGGATTGAACTTGTTTCCCCTCAGGAATCCCCCTAGTAGGTTTTGGTGTACTGGAAAGAGTACTCATCTTGGATTAAGACCTGTGCTTCAACACTTAGAATCATAGATTTAGAGCTGAAAGGGACCTCAGAAGGCACTGAGTTTAGAGCTCTTTAAAGATGAGAGAACTGAGACACAGAAAGGTTAAGTGAATGGCTCAGGGTGAATTGCTCACAACTTATAAATGTGTGGGTCAGGATTTGATCCCAAGTCTTCCTGAATCCAAGTTGGTGCCCTATCCATTACACCATGCTGTCTCCTATAAGCTATGTGATCTTGGACATATCATTTAAGCACTCAGTGATCTTGTTTTCTCAACAATAAAATGGAAATAATATTTGCATAACCAACTTTATAAGGATGTTGTGAGGAAAGCATTTTGTAAAATTTAAAGTGCTACAGAAATGGAGGTTATTATTAATACTATTCCTTAATGTACTGCCCATAATGTTACCAGTCACTTGACTGTCAATCTTTTCTTTCCCTCAACCAAGGGAAGGGGGCACTTAAACCTGGAAATACCATGTTTATCTCATTTCAAAAAATCAGAATTCAACCTGTCCCATAGGTCACCCCCAAATTCACAAGACAAACCCTTTCTGCACTCAGGTTTCAGAGACCAGATTTGGGAAGAGGTGTAACCTATGCATCCAGACCAATGACACAGATATTAGGCCCAATTCTATAGTTTTATAGCACTCTGGCCCTCTCCTCAGCATTGTGGCATTCTGCCTGCTATCACACTATGCCTCTCACGGCAACAGGTTAAAGCTATACCCTAGAATTTATGGCTCCATACAACCTAGCCTCCACCTCCCTTTCCAGCTGCAGTGAAGTAAGGCTACCAGCTGTTTCCCAAACTCAGTGCCCAACGCCCACCCCGATGCATTCATGCCAAGCCATCCCTCAGGCTTGGAAGGCCCTCTTTGTGAATTTTTCTCAGTGTATTTCTCAGTGAAGAAGTGAGAATAATTCTCAGTGAAGAAGTGCCCTTTTTCAAGACTCAACACCTCTGGGATGCCTTTCTACAGTTGTTACTGTTCTCTGACTCTGCAATTTTCCTAGTGTTATACTTATTTATGTATATGTTGGGTATTTCCTCCCAAAGGAATGGAAGTTCATTGGAGGCAGGAACTTTCCCCTCCTCCCCATCTCAACCCAGTGCCTATTTTTAGCTGGCATTTAGTAAATGTTTGTTGAACTGCCCAAGTATTATCCTTATCATCATTATTATAATTACCACCCCTACTAGTCATTTGTAAACTTGCGGGCAGAGATTGTGACTCTTTCACTTTTGTCATTCCAACACTGGGCATAAGGTTTTGCTTATGTTAAATATTGTGTCTTTCCCAGAGATCTCAGTACCTACCTCACCATCTTCCTCTTGACCCTACATTCCTCAGCCCTCATTGCTGAGGACTTTATATACACACTGATGTTGGTCCCCTGAGATACCCTAGCCTCTCAATTCATTAACCTTCTCAATTCCTATGACCTAATACTTTGCTCAGGAATCCATGTCTTAGATCTCAGTATTACCCAGAACTGCCACCTCCATGATCTCAAATTCTTTTCTGATCTTAATCTCCATACTTTATCTCTCCCTGTGCTTCACTCCTTCTAACCTACTCTTTTAAAAAGATGTCTCCTAAGGGGCAGCTAGGCGGCACGGTGGACAGAGCACCAACCCTGGAGTCAGGAGGACCTGAGTTCAAATTTGACCTCAGACATTTGATACTAGCTGTGTGACCCTGGGCAAGTCACTTAACCCCTACTGCCTCACCAAAAATAAAATAATACAAAAAGATGTTTCCTTTTTATTATCATGAAACTTGAGAAAAACACCAACAAACACGAATATTTCCTTATACAAAGAACCAAAAAAAGTACTGCATATGAAATTATGACTCTCCTCTATATAGCTTTTTGGGGGTACATTTTAAATTGAGCATGGTAGTCTCAGTACTGCCCTGCTTGTCTGTGTCTACTTCTGGACTTCCTTCTGTTCTCTTCTGTTTACCTGTTTAGTTTTTTAATGATACATTGATGTTTTTTCCCCTTCATTTCTCAATATCACTATCTACTCCTCCCCTTCCCCCCCAACTTATTTTTCATCCACAACATGACTGTTAGTCCCTCCACAACTCATTGGTTCTTCCAATCAATTACACCTGCTCTTGTCTCACTTTCTTTGCTTATAACAGTACATGGCACATAGTGGATGCTTAATAAATTATGCTTGTGGACTGACTGACTGACTGTCTTGACCAACCCCTTAACTGTTCACCACCCTGGAAATTCTTGCTCTTTTGTTTTTGTAATCTTACCCTGCCAAGGTCTGCCCAGAGATCAAAAAACGTTCATCTGACCCTACCATCCATCCCCTCAAGCTATCATTTCTCCTTCCTTTCACTGCCAAGTTCCTAGAAGTAGCTGACTATTCTCATTGCCTCTACTTTCTTATTCCCTGCTCCCCAACCACTTGAATTGGACTTCCAACCCACCCGTTCAAATGAAACTGCTCTTCCTAAGGTTGTCAATGATCTCAAGTTTTAAATCCAATGTGCTTTTGTCAGTGTTCATCCTCCTTGATCTCTCTGTAGCTTCTGACACTGCTGAATATCCTCTCCTTTTGAATATTCTCTTCTCTCTTGGCTTCCAGTACACTGCTTTTTCCAGCTTCTCCTCCTGCCCTGACTACTTTTTAGTACCCTTCATCCTTCTCCCTCCCCCTAAGCATGGACATTCCTTCAAGGACTCTTGTCCTGGACCCAATTCTATTCTCTCAATATTTTCTTCCTTAGTGATCTTATTAGCTACTATGGGTTGAGCTACCATCTTTTTGAAGATAGCCCCCAAATCTATATAGCCAATTCTAATCTTCTTCCTGAATTTCAGTATTCCATAGCTAACTGGATATCTCTAACTGAATGTCCCATTTTAAATGCAACATGTCCAAAACAGAACTCATTATTTTTGTCCACTAAACTTTCCTCTCTTCCAAACTTTCCCATTTCTATTGAGGGCATTTCCATCTAGTTATATATTGTAGAGTCATCCTCTCTCACCTTCTACATCCATTCAGTTGCAAAGTCTTATTGAGTATATCTTCATAATATCTCTTGCTTCCACCCCATTCTCTCTCCAATCACTTGACCTGTACCCTACTTTAGGCCATCATTACATGGTGACCTAGATTATTACAGTAATTGGTATCTCCCCCCATTTCAGTCTCCTCTCACTTCAATTCATCTTTCACAAATCTATCAACACAATCTTATAAAGTACAGTTGGCTCATGTCTAGCTATCCTGCTCTCAGGACAAAGTACAAATTCATTGGCCTGGTTGCAATGTATCCTTGCAGTCTTATTCATACTACCCTCCTTCACACCCAGCCAAACTGAACTTGACATTCCCAATTCTGGCTTAATATACTGACATAAGATGTCCACCACTGAACACACCATCTCCCCATTTCTGCTTCACAGAGTTTTAACTTTATTTCAGTGCTACTACCTACTTAAGGCCTTCTCTGATGCTGGCATGCTCTTTTTCTTTCTCATTCTCTCCTCGAATTACCTTATATTTACACCTGTATATGTTATAATTCCATCCCCCAATCCTTGAGGTCAATTGCTCTTTCATTTGTATCTTTTTATCCCCTTTACCTTGTATATAATAACAGCTAGTGAATGCTTGTTGATTTTAGTCAATCTACCAGCATTCATGTGCTCCCTATGTGCTAAGAATTGGGGATACAAAGAAAAGGATCTGGACTTAAGAATCATGTACACAGAGAAGATAACTGAACTAATGAGATCTGATGAGATCACCAAGTGGCATAGTATATTGTGAGAAGAGGCTCCAGAACAGTATTGGAAGACACTAAGAATTAGGTGGCATAACCTCTATGAACAATCAATAAATTAGGTAAAAAAAGAGAGGTAAGGCAGGTAGGAAGACCAGGAGAGAAAACCTAGAGAGGAGAAAGTATCCAAGAGAAGAGGGTGATTGATAGTGTCAAAAGTGGCAGACAGCTTAAGAAGGATGGGAACTGAGAAAAGGCCACTAGATTTGGCTATTAAGATCATTACTGATGATCTCTGGACAGACTTAAATTGAACATAGACACATTCATGGCCCAAATTATGTACAAGAAACAAGGCCATGTAAAACATAAACACTGATATAGGTTTGTTGAACTGAAATGGCTCACAAAAGTCTTTGGCACGAAAGATATTACTAATTTGTGAGCATTCTCTCCGTGCCAGGGGAGGAGCACAAATGACTGCTCTTTCATCTATATAACAAAATAGTGTCATATATTTAAAAGGAGAAAAGGTATTGAGAAATAGATTAGATAAGTTTGATCTGAAAACTAAATTAAAGCATTCTGGTGGGATGTTGGAGCTAGAAGACACATGTCACTCCAAGTAAGAGCCACAGGAGAAAGCTTCATGGAAAAGGAAAGGTTTGAGATGGACCCCAAAGTCTGGATAGTTAGGAGGGGAATTAGATATTCAAAGATCACAGGATTTAGGGCTAGAAAGGTCCTTAGAAATAATTCAGATCCAACTTCTTAATTTTATAGATGAGAAAAAAGAGAACCAAAAAGATTAAATGAAAAGGTTAATATAAGCGGCAGAGCAGGTAGATGGCAGAGTGGATAGCATGCTGGGCCTGGAGTCAGGAAGACTCACCTTACCAAGTTCAAATCTGGCCTCAGACACTCACTAGCTGTGTGACCCTAGGCAAGTCACTGAACCCTGTTTGCCTCAGTTCCTTCATCTGTAAAATATGGTGGAGAAGAAAATGGCAAACCACTCCAGGATCCTTGCCAAGAAAACCCCAAATGAGTAGGACTCAACTGAAAAAACACTAAACAAACAATATATGTGGTAAAGCTGGGATTTAAAACTACAATCCTCTGGGTCTTAATCCAGTGTTCTTTTTACTTGTATAATACTCTGTCTCAACAAACACTCTCTAGACATGTAGTGCTGTGGGAGTGTTACCAAATGAACAAAGGTGCAGAAATGGGAATGACTGTGGTCTATGTAGGGAGACCAGCTTGGCTGATAGAGGGAAGGGAAGTGGTTAGTGCTGAGTGGGGTGGGGTGGGATGCAAACAAGTGTGCTGCCTGGGAAAGAAGGTTGTATTTAGAGTAAAACAAACAGACTCCTGGGCTCTTTATCTTTTTAGTTGCGTGGCTCTGGGTAAGTTACGTTCTTTTTCTGGGCCTCAGTTTCCCTATCTGTAAATTGGGGGAAATCATACCTGCATCACCTTCCTCACAGGGATGTTTAGAGGATTAAACAAAAAAATGAAGCTGCTATGAGTAAAGCGTTTTGTAAACTATGAATTGCTATATAATTGTCAGTTATGATGATAGTGAAAGGCGTATTACTGGAAGATTATTTGGGGTGGCAGAGAAGGTACAAGAAGAAGGATAATACATTTCAATTACGGATTCTGGGGCAGTTTAGGGGCACAGCTGTTAGAGTTCTGGACTTGGAGGTGGGAAGACTTGAGTTCAAATCCAGCCCCAGAACTTACTAGCTGTGTGATCCTGGGCAAGTCACTTAACCTCAAATTCTTCCTCAGCCTCTGGTTTCCTTACCTGAATATGGGAATGATAATAACAGCACCTACCTCCCAGAGGTGTGGTGACGATCAAATAAGATACTTGTAAAGGGCTCTGCAAATCTACTTGCAAAATTATTATTACTAAGATTTACTTTCCTTACAGAAGCACGGTGCAAGTATTATTTCCCATTTTAAATATTTTACTAGTGAGTTGTAGCTCTTTTAAGATATAAACTCCTTGTGGGCAGGAAGCTTTCGTCTTTTGCCTCCTTTCGTATCCTCAGTAATTAGTACAGGACTGGGCACACAGTAGGCACTTAATAAATGTTTACCGATTGGTCTTTTCTTGTCCCTAGAGTAGCATCCTTAGCTACTTAAACAGAGAAGTAGCCCCAGGGGCAGGGGAGCCAAACCAGTAGTCCGATCTAAGTCAATAGCCAGGTTCACACTCTATGTAGAGAAATAACCCAATAAAAAAGGACTGCCTTCCCTCAGGCTAGTGAGTGATCAGGGAACACATCACATTCGCAGCCCTTGACACGAGGGAGCTGAGGCTCCAAGACCACCGCTGGGTCCCTACAAGTGCAAGAGTTGGGTGCTGGCATCCAAGTCTCGGGACTCCCAGAGCAGAAGGCCGGGCAGGAGAATCAACATCTCTATCCTAGACCTCACCTTACACGCCTTCTAACCTCGGTTTCTCCAGTTCACTGTGCCCTCCTTTTCCTTTAAGGGAGAAACTTCTTCCCTGCAATCCGCACACTTGCCCTTACCTGGTTCTCTTCTAGTCTTTCCCACCACTCGCGCGCCTTCCCGGAAGTGACGTGTGCGCCGGCGCGCCGAGGAACGAGAAAGGTCCCGGGACGCGGGGGAAAAAGGGACCAACTTAGACTCAGTGAGCTCGCGCGCCGGAAGAGCGGTACCCGCCCCTTCCGGGAACTCCGTAGCGGGGCCTGGCCTAACCTACCCCCTACCCCCTCCTTGTCTACCTCCTCTTTTGGGCTGCCTTCTGGGAGGGTAAATGAAAGTCTACCGAAGGTAAAGCTCAGCGGCCATCCTCCTGCCTCCGCCCCGCTTCCCTCCTGCTTCCGCTCCGGCCCTTGCCCTTTGCCCTCTCTCGCGGCGGGGTGAGAGGTCAGGTGGCCATCTTGTGGCGGCGGCGGCGGCGGCGGAGGCGGCTGTTACCGAGGAGACTCGGCCGCCCCTCCGGCCTTGGCCCCTCAGGCTCTCGGCCTGGCCTGGCAAGTCCTTCTGCTGCTCGGTCTCGTACTGGACCTCGCCCCGGGCCTCGTGTCCATCGGCTGCCGCCTCCCGCTCCTCCCCGCCCGGAAGCCCGCCAGTCCTCCCTCCCTCCCGCCCGCCACCATGTCCTCTTTCTCGGAGTCCGCTCTGGAGAAGAAACTCTCCGAGCTGAGTAACTCCCAGCAGAGCGTCCAGACATTGTCTCTGTGGCTGATCCACCACCGCAAGCATGCGGGGCCCATCGTCTCGGTGTGGCACCGCGAGCTCCGCAAAGGTGCGTATCCCGCCGGGGCTCCCCGGCCCTCGCCTCCCCGGCTGTCTGCGAGCTCCCCAGTGCCCCGTGCGTCCCGCTCTCTGCCTCCCCTACCTCGGGCCGAACCCATTTATTAAGCGCCTATTATGTATAAGGCACTGGGCTAACCCCACCCCCCAGCCCTCCAGGAGCCCAGCTCCCCAGGCCTCAGTGCATCCCTCTCCATGCGCTTCTTCCCTGTCCACTGCCTCCCCCTACCTCCGTCGGAGCTGGAAGCACAAATTTTTTAAACGCCTGCTATGTGTCAGGCACTGTGTTAAGGGGGAGCGACCTTTCAGCGCCCCCCCCCCCCCCCCCGGTCTATCCAGTTCCCTGTTCCCCCATGTGTCCCTCTCCATGTGCTTCTGTCAGGCCCCCTGACTTCCTCTACCTCTGTCTGACTTGTCAGCCGAACATTTACTAAGCTGCAGGTCTGTGCTTGTCGCTGTCCTAGCGCTGGGGATTCCAAGAGAGGCAAAAGATCGTTCTTACGCGAGAGGAGCTCAGCCCTCCACTACTTTGTCCCTCAGCCCCACACACCCTGTCTGGACAGTCAGTAAGCATGTATTGAACACATTTTCTGTGCCAAGGTACTGTGCTAAGTTCTCCTAACCCTCCAGGAATGCCTTTCTACTGTCTCTCCAGCTCCCCAATCCTCCATTCATCCCTTTCTTTGTGTTTGTGTCAGGCCCCCAGCTCTCCACCACCTGTCTGTCCTCCTTCCTCACATGATTTACACTGCCTTTATCTGAATAGCTACCAATCCTTCATGAACCCCTCCTTGTCTGTCTGACCAGCCCCCCAAACCATCAATACCCCTACCCATCTCTCTGCAGGCCTCCACTGTCTCTGCTTCTCCATCCCAACTTCCAGGACTTTTCTGACAAGCTTCCAGCTCTCCATGCACACCCCTCATGAGTTTTTAGCTTCCAACCCTTCTCCACTGAATGTCCCTCCAATTCTCCACCGCTGTCTCTGTCATTCACACACCCCTCCCCACCTGAGTCCCCAACCCTTCACACAGGCACTCCTCCCCACAACTTCTTCCATACCCTTTTTGCCTTCAAGTATCCTCCCTCTACTTAGCCCCGTATACCTCTTCCTGCATGTTTTTCCCTTGGGCAGACCTCTGAGTTCCCACTCCCAGAGGAATCTCATTCTGATCTATCTGCCCTTTTACTTCTTTCTTAACTCTTTTAATATCCAGCATCTTTTTGTTGAGTTGATGAAGGAGCCTGCAGTCATGTGTTCTCATTGAGGTACACCTGGAAGTAGCTAAAGTTAAGTCTTTGGTGCCAGAGACTTTTTTTGGTTGTAGTTGAGCTAGTTCACATCAGCAAAATTTTAAAGCTGCTACTTCATGTAAGGTACTGTGCCTTCCTCAAAACTTGAACCATCAGTAGGGGTTCTGTGATAGGTTTTGATGCTCCTTCTTGGTGTTCTTCTCTACCCTTTATCATCTAGAAGTGTGTATTTCAGAGATCTCCAAATTCAGTATACCTCTGGGGGGCAGCTAGGTGGCACGGGACAGAGCTCCTGCTTTGGAGTCAGGAGGACTTGAGTTCAAATATGACCTCAGACACTTGACACTTACTAGCTGTGTGACGTTGGGCAAGTCATGTAACCCTGACTGCCTCACCAAAAAGTAAAACAAATGAACAAACAAAAAAAACCGGGGGAAGAAATACCTCTGAAGTACTTAAAATTACTTGACCAAAATTATCGTTTTTCATTGCCAGAAATTTTTCTGTTTACCTAGTGCATACTCCTATTTTTCCTCTTTCACCCTTATTTTTTTTCTTCAGTTTATGGAGTCATTTCTATACTGTAGTTTGTTTAAAATGTTCTTGAAGAAACAACTTCTTTAAAAAGTAAATATATTGCCTATAAAGTAGGTAACTTTAAGGCTGTTCTCAGGACCTCAAAAGAAAGTCAACAAGTTTTTTGTCTCTGTCCAACAACCAAATGAACTGATTGGGAGAGTGGAGTTGAAGGGTGGAAGAGAGAGGAAGGGAAGGGGAAGACAGCTTAAATGATCGATTTTTGCCTTTTGAAGAGAGCCTTAATTTTTAATGTCACAACAGTTGAAAGCTTTGTAGTATGTTGTTCATGTATCTGAGGCTTTAAAAAAAATTATTGTTCCAGTAATTCCTGAGGTCTAGATTTTCCTCTGAAATGACTTTTCTTTTATACACATGACTTCTTGCTAGGGGCATGGAATGTTGCCTGAGTAAGGGAAGAGCATTTCATCCTAAAGCACATCATAATAGTTTGGCTGGAAGGATGATGAAAATAATTGTCATTGTTGGCAGTGAAAATATTTGATTTCTTATTCTTAGTTCTCTTATGGAAATCATAATTTCAGGTGCTGGAAAAATTTTGATTCATAGAGTCATAGGTTAGAACTTGAAGGGAACTTAATGTTCTCTTGCTCACAACATCCTAATTTTGCAAAGGAGGCCCAGAGAAGTTAAATGACTTGTCCAAGATGGCAAAGGCAGTAAGTAGCAGAGCTGAGATTTGAACCCAGATCTTACTTCAAATACAACACCCTTTCCACTTTGCCATGGTGCTATTCTACAGTGTCCAAATTGTTTTTTTGTCATTTGGATTCTGGGTTTTTGAACATAAGGCATGTGAAATATATAAACCTTTATTTAAGGAGAATTGGCTATTGTTATTTTATTTTAAGATTCATTGTTGATTAATATCAATACAGACTTGGTATTTATGGATTTCTCCAGCTTTCCAAAATGGGTGTATGAAAAGAAATACCTTCTATGGTATTTATACCTTTGTCACAGAATGGGATACAGGAGTAATTATTGAATCCACTTTTGTTTCTGACCAATTATTAAAACTGTTAAAGTACCTTTAGATAATTAAATTTCTTATTTGTTGATCTGACTTGTTACTAGATGTTTATTGGAATTGAGAGCAGACATATTTATATGAACATTTGGGGGAAATAGTTAATGTATTGTGTTTTTTTAAAACCCCAAATTTAAACTTCAGTTATTCTCAATAGCTACATTTGAAACTATCTTATAACTGCTGAGTGATGCATGCTATGTGCTTTTCAAAAGGGGAAGAAAAATGGAGCAAAGACTAGTTTGTAAGGTGCGTAAAGGTTGAAGTATAATACGTTTGAGTTCAAGTACATTGGCATTGAAGAAAACTTAGTGTTCAGATATCTGATTACACTTTTATTTATTCCTTTTAAAAGAAAATCTTCACCAAAAACCGGTGATGCAACTTTATGGTCGAGAAGTTATGTGCATGGAAGCCAGGAAATTCAGTAATGTTCCCCAAAGTAACTGTAACTCAGACATACTGCATGAAGTTTTTATGGTTTAATATATGATACCATATAGAGTAATAGGAAATACTGCATGTACTATGTATTAAAAAAAAGAATAATGGGTTTTGTGGGAGACGTAATTTTTATTTTCCTGACTTCATGTGTGTAAATTTTAAGTAATAATCTAGTAACATAGCATTAATATATTTTTGTATTTGAAATAAAGAATACATCTTTTAGAGGTTTTTCTGTTGGATTACAGAATTAGCTATCTTGGACTGGTGACTAAAAATGTTTAGGAAAAAAATTTAACTAGTTCATGGATAATAAAAAGTGATTTTGAAATAAGAACAGGTTTTGATTTGGTTTCTTTATTCCAGGAACATATAGTAATTAACAACAACAGTTAGAAATGTTCATCCTGGCAGTATATTTACGTATATTCAATTAAAATCGATATTGGATTTAGTGTCAATTAAAAGTTTTGTTTTGTCATATGCTATTGGATTTTGAATTCTTAACCTTTCAGACCTTTTCTTAAGATAGTACTTTGTGCATTTGACAGAGAGACTTATTTCATGAAGAAATTAAGACAGTTATTTCCTTTTATACTAGTTTTAGGCCAACTTTGGTAAAAAATATTAAGGTCTTAAGTGCATTTGTTGCTATATTCTATGAAGTTTGTTAAATGCACAGTCCTTGACCTCTAACAAAGATATGTTTGTATTCTGTTATGTAGTAAGTAGACTTTGGTAAGAAGCTGACCATGAGATGAGAAATACCACAGTTAGAATGTAAGTTAAAGTATTTTCTTTTCTTCTTTCAGCCAAATCAAATAGAAAGCTTACGTTTTTATACTTAGCAAATGATGTCATCCAAAACAGTAAGAGGAAGGGGCCTGAATTCACTAGGGAATTTGAATCTGTTCTCGTGGATGCTTTTTCCCATGTTGCCAGGTATGTTGTCTGCTTTTTTCTTCTGTAGTTCTTTTATTACTTTGTGTTAAACCTTCTACCACTTGAAAATTAAATATTTTTCTCAGGATATTTATAGCTATAGAGGCCAAATTAATGGTTTTCCGTCAAGCTAAATCCTTAAGAGCTCTCACAACTATGTAAACGTTTTGGCACATTATGAGAATTCAACTATGTTACTTAAGGGATACTCTTACTAAGGATACTCTTTCTTTTCCCAAATTATGTGTCAACTTATCCTAATAATTTTCTGAGTCATATTTTACTTGGGTTTTATTGAGTTGTCTTTCGCTTGTGGTCAATAATATGGTAAATAGCATATTTAGTTTAACTTTTCTTAGAGTCAGTCAACAAACTTACAGTCTCTTAAAGATCGGAACTCGAAGTAATAGTCCTTTGACTTATATCAACCTTTATATTAAGAGGAGTTTTGGGTGATGGTGCCCTAATAAAAAGAAATGTTATGTCTCCATTTTTGCATGCTTGTTCTGTTTCCAGGAAACAAAGTGTTGTGTCTGTTTTTCTTTCAACTAAAGATAGTACTTGTTTTCATAACAGCAAAAACAATAATTACTAATCTGCAAAATCGGTATTGTATCTAGTGTCCTGCTAAACCTTTCCTATTTGTTTTTGCTGAAGAGCACCATAGCATGTTCCATGTAGTGATATAAATGACAGTCTGATTTTAAATGTGATAAAGAAAAATTTTGTCACAAGAAACTGACAAGCATTTATTAAGTTCTTGCCAGGCAGTTTGCCAAGCATGGAGTTACAAAGAAAGGAAAAATAATTCCTACCCTTTTGAAGCTTGTATTCTAATGGGGAACAATATATTAAAAATGCCTATGTATAAGATACATATAAAATAGATGGAAGGTAATCTTACAGAGAGGAGGTTCCAGCAGCTGGGTGAGGGAATGAGACAGACCTCCTGCAGATAGTGGTTTTTTGAACTCTGTTTTGAAGAAAGCCTGGGAGTCTTAAGAGGCAGGCTTGAGGAAGAGCATTCTAGGTAGGTAATGGGAGATAGAGTATCATGTAGGAACAGTAGATAGATTGATGTCTCTGGACCTTAGAGTGTGTGGAAGATAGTAAAATAAAAGACTGGAAAAAGGTTAGAAAGGGTCTAGGCTGTAAAGAGCTTTAAATGTCAACAAAGGACTTTATATTTGATTCTAGAGATAAAAATACCACAGGATACTTTAGATCTAGAAATAATTTGATTGATTGAATCTATAAATGCTAGTCTGTAGTTGTGGAATATACCTGGAATAAAGGGGAGCCAGGAAATTTGGAACTGAATGAAGGAAATTTTCATAATGAGAAATTGACACGTATTTTAAGCATTTTGATGCATACTATCAAATCTAAGATTTTAGAAGGAGAAACATTGCTTATATCAACATTTTCTTGTGTCTTGGAACATGTTTAGGAAACGTCAATGTATGTCTTTTAGTTAAGCATTCAGCTGTAGATTGTTTTCCACAGAGAGAAACAGGAGAAAAGAAAATCTGGCCATTCTTCGGTGAAACATTACTTGACATTGAAAAACCAAACAGGACAAAAACCCCCAAATCCCCTCTGCTTTGCCAGAAGGACAAAATCAGAAAAAAAGGAATGTGATACAATTTTTAAAAAAAACAAAAAAGGAAATAGAAAAATATTTGAGTATATTATCAAATAAAATGTTTTTTCCTCTTTTCCATAGGAAAGCTAGGTTCTAAACTGATGACACTAAAAAAATTGAGGCTGTTATTGGCTTTTATATGATTAAAAACTGGGTCTTTCCAATATAAATTCGTTCTTGAACAGATTGCTGGAATATAATACTTGGAATGGTATAGGAGGCCTTAAAATAAGGAAGATTGCTTTAGAAGTTGAATGTTCCCCATCTTCAAACCTACGTAATACACTTTAGAAGGTAGAGGTGATCCTTAGAGCATTTACCTATAAGTATTGATCAGGATGACCACGATTGGAAAATAAAGTAACTTTTTTTAGAGAGAAATTTTGGGAATTAAAATTTGATCTTCTTAACTCTTATGACTAGAAATTCTATTCAGAAATGCAAACATTTAGTACCTGCTATGGGCTGACTACCATGCTAGATGTTGGGAATACAGAGGCAAAAAGTAACCAGCCTGGGGCGGCTAGATGGCGCAATGGATAGAGCACCGGCCCTGGATGCAGGAGGACCTGAGTTCAAATTTGGCCTCAGACCAAACACTTGACACTTACTAGCTGTGTGATCCTGGGCAAGTCACTTTACCCCAGTTGCCTAAAAATAAAAAAAAAAAATTAAAAAAAAAGTAACCAGCCTTACATTCTTCAAGGGGGCAAATGTAACACATAAACAGATAAATGGCTGCAAGATAATTTGAGGAGGGGAAGAGCACTAACAATGGACAAGGAGGGGAAGGTTAGGAAAGTGACTTGGAATATATCAAAAAATAATTTTACAGTCATCAGAAAGGCCATGAGTACTGGATTAAAACTGTCCAGGAGCTTTTTGGAAAGGTGAATCCTATCAGTATTTCTTATTCCCCCTTTCTGTCTGCCTTTTTTCAAAGGCTACCTTTGTATTCAGTGCTCTTATCAGTTTCCCTCTTCAGTTCTCTTTCTAGTGTTATTAAAAATTTGAAGCCACATGGCTTTTTTTGTAACTTAATAGTTGATTTGGACGTGTCTGTAATCAAGTTTAGATTGTGATTAAAAGGACCACTCGTCAGAAGACTTGGACCTCTTCAAATGTATGAGTAGCCATACCTGTTCTCTTTTTATGGTTTTATAGTGATGGCTTTATGCTGAACAAAGAGAATTGATCCTTTTAATTCAGTTGATTTTCTATATTTGATTATCATTTTTAAAAAATACCAGCAATGACAATCACCAAACCAGAATCAGAGTTAGTGATCTATGGAGTGGCCTTGTTTAAAATTGTAGTTAAGTCCCCGTATGTGAAAGACTGAAAGACATATTTGTTCTATACAAAGTACCTCATTAGTTTTTACGTACCTGTTGTACATGTTATTTTGCATTTAGAGTAAGATATAGCTTTTATTTTTATCAGCATTTATCATTACTTAGTTCCCTTATCTGTAAAGTGAGAAATTTAACTGGATAATATCCAAGTTTCCTTGTAATTCTGCTGTGTAAATATTTATTGAATATGCAAGGTTCTAGGAATACAAAGAGGCATAAAGAATGGTTCCTGTATTCATGTAGTTGCAGGGGGTGGGAGGTGGAGAGTATGAAGAAGAAGATGGAGAACAAACTATATATGTAAAAAGATAAATAGAATAATAGAATGTCGGAGGTGGAAGAACATTTAGTCCATTTCCCTCATTTTACAGATGAGGAAACTGAGACCCAGATGGGAAGTGGCTTATCCGAGTTTACAAAGATAGGACTCTAGCCCAGCTATTCTTTAAGATTCAGTTCAAGTGCTACTTCCCGTAAGAGACTTTTTCTGATTCCCTCAATTTTTAGTGCCTACCCTTGCCCTCATTCACTGTGTTTTTTTGTGTATCTCCTGTATTATCTATGAGCATGTTGTTCTCCCCTTGTAGAATTTGAGCTCATTGGGTGAACAGCTATTTCACTTTTTTATCACCAGTGTCTACATATTCACTGGTATACAATAGGTGCTTAATAGATATATAGGTTGTTATTCAAAGTCTAGTACTCTTTCCCTGTATCTCTTGTCCACTTTACCACTTGCCCACAAAAAGAATACTGGGTAGCATGTACTAAGTGGTCTGGACAATAAGTACTTAAGGAGTTCAAAGGAGAGACAACTGGACTGACATGTCTGGGAAAGACTTCAAGTTCACGTTCTCAATTTTCAACAGCGGCAATTAACTTTTAATATATTTTTCACATTCACATTTTTACATTTTTTATATCTATGTTAGAATGCTTTATAGGGGATTTTGACTATTTATTGAAACCATAACTGAAACAATTATGAAATCATAGCATACATAAATGATTTTCATTTTTTTGTTGTGCTGTATGAGGACAATTACTATTTTAAAAACCCAGCATATTCTTAGTTGTTTTTAATTTACTAAAACAACAAGCTTAAAGAGGAAGGGAAGGAAAAAAGCATTTATATACCATCTATTATGTGCCAGGCGCTTTTCCAAATATCTCATATGATCCTCACAACAGCCCTGGGAGGTAACTGTTGTTATGTCCTCATTTTATCGTTGAAGGAACTGAGGCAGAAAGGTTAAGTGACTTGCCCAGGGCTATGTAGCTACTAAATGTCTGGAGTCAGAATTGAATTCAAGTCTTCCTGACTCCATGACCAGCACCCTATCTACTTCATTATCTAGTTGTCAATTTGGATTGCAAATAGGATGACTGAGAGACAGCCTGGGATTGAGTCTGGGAATCAGGAAGACCTGGCTTTAAGATCAGATTCTGGCACATACTAGCTGTGTAACCTTGGACAAATCACTTCACTTCTCAGTGATCCAGGCAAGTCTAAGATTTTAACTGTAGATGAATTGTTTTATTGGTAGTGTTATTTTCTACTCCAAAATTTTCCTACACCAATGAAATTACAAGGCTGAGTGAATAGCAAGAACAAAAAAACATTTTGGATATTTTTACAAAATTTTACAAAATTGTGGAGTTTTCAGATGTTTTAAAAATACCATCTAACTTTTTAAAATGAATGTGTGCTTTGTATTAAAACAACAACAGCAACAACAACAACAAAAAACAACCAAAAAAAGGATTAGAGTATATTGGCCAGATCAACAGTAGAAACATAAAATTTTGGATAATGCAGATGTCACATTTTTATTCAGAGAGTGGTAAAGAAGTGTTTCACTACTTTTAAAAATTTTGAAATTTTAAAAAAATGTTAGAATTAATTAGTTCAGTTTGCAAAGTAAGTTACTGCTGTTCAAAGTCACTTCTCTTCAGTATATTCTAAGGCCAACCTTTTAAGGATCTTTACCAGCAAATAAATTTTTTGAACGCTTTTCCCATAACTCTGAAATTTATGACTGAAAATTCAACAATATGATCCAAGTATATAATATCTGAGGCAGAGTATTTTTTTTAGTCATTTAAGAAGTTGAACGTTGTAGAGTCATAGGGAAGTAAGCTGCCTTGGCAGAAGTGGACCATTTTGGTCCATTACATTCTCTAGTCAGCTAAGAGTTTAACTAAAACTCTGTGGTTTTTTGTAGTCTTAAAGTACCATCATAAGTTAGAACATAGTAAGCACAACTGACAAGAGTATCCTGTAGTAGAAAGAGCATTGGACTAGGAATTAGGAGGACCTGGGTTTCTGTGCCAGGTTTACTACTAATTTGAGGAGTGACTATACAAGTCATTTCTCCATTTGGGGCCTGAGCTTCCTCTCTTGTAAAAAGAGAATGAACTAGAGAAATCTTTAAGGTCCATCCTATCTTTAAGATCCTATCTTCCTATGAATTACTTAAAATCTTGTAGTACCTTTGAACTAGTATTTCGAATATCAGGCACCTCCTCACAGTCAACCAATAAGCATTTATTAAATACCTCTGTGTTCCAGACATTGTATTAGGCACTGGGGATACAGATACAAAAAGTGAAACAATCTCTATTCAAAAGAAGCTTGGGTTGTAATGCGGGAAACGAGTACATACAAGTTTTGTATGCAACTACAGAATAAATAAAAAGAATAAAAAGAAAGTAGTTAAATGTAAATATATAACATAAATATAAAAATATATAATATAAACATATTATGTTATATAATTATAATATCATGATATAATATAAATATATAATATAAACATATAAATATATTTTGGGAGGAAGGAGACTTGCAGTTTGTGTAATTGATACTTGAGCTGCATCTTGAAGGAAGACAGAGACTCTTATGAGGCATACGTGATGAGGCAGCATATTCTAGGCATGGTAAATGGCTAGTGCAAAGACATAAAAATGTGAGATGGAATGTTAGATATGAAGAACAGAGGAGGTCAGTTTGGCTGGATCTCAGAGTGTGGGAGGAGAGTGAGATTGGAAAGATAGGTTGGAGCTAGGTTGAAAAAGGCTTTAAAAGCCAAACAGAGATATTTATATTTGTATCCTAGACGCAATAGGGAGTCAGTGGGGTTTATTGGTAGGGGAGTAACATGGTCAGATCTGTGCTTAAGAAGAATCACTTTGGCAGCTCTATTATCAAGGATGGATTGGAATGGGGAGAGGTTTGTGGCCAGGATACCAATTAGGAGACTATTGAAGTAATATTGGGGTAGATGAGGGCTTGAACTAAGGTGGTAAAGGTGTGATTAGAGAGAATGGGTTGGATATGAAAGTTGTTGTGGGGGTAGAAATAGCAAGATTTGGCAGCTCAATCAATCAGTAAGCATTAAGTGCCTCCTGTATTTGAGGCACTGTGCGAAGTGCTGGGCTAGCGATAGCCTAAAGGCAAAAGACTACAAGGATGGTGGTAATGGTACTTTTGATAGAAATAGAGAAGTATGGGAGAGGACAGAGTTTGGGGTAAAAAATAATGAGTTCAGTTTTGAACCTCTAGAGTTTGAAATAGCTATAGGATATTAGTTACACAGTATTGAAGCTCAATGGAAAGATTGGAGCTGTACATACAGAACTGTGAGTCATCTGCATAGAGACAATAATGAAATCTTTGGAAGTTGACATGGCTACCAAAAAAGTATAGATAGAGAAAGGTAGAAGTTTCAGAATGGAATCTTGGGAACATCCACATTTAGGGAAATTGGGTGGTCAGACAGATAGGAGAGAGAAAGAACTAAAAGAAGGTATGTGACATGAAAACACACACAAGAAAGAATATTCAGAAGAGGTAGTTAACAGTCTCAAATTCAGCAGAAAGATCAAAAAGGATGAGCACTGAAAGAAGACCATTAGGTTGGCCATTAAAAGATTGTTGGTAACTTTGGAGAGAATAGTTCTGGTGAAGTAATGTGGTCAGAAGCCAAACTGCACGGGGTTGTGAAGAGGAAGTGGAGAAACAAACGTGGACACTTTTTCTAGGAATTTACTGACAAAGGAAAGAGAAGGGAACAAGCATTTATTAAACACTTACTGTGTTTCAGGAACTGTACTTTACAAATATCTAATTTGATCCTCACAACAACCCTGTGAAGTAGGTGCTTTTTTCATCCCCATTTTATAATTGAGGAAGCTGAGGCAGACGGTTGTTAAGCCCAGGGTATGTTGGAAGCTAGATTGGAATTCTACAGGAGTTCCATATACTGACAAAGTCACAGACCTAGATAAAACACAAGACCGGGGGTGGGAAACCTGTGGCCTTGAGACCACATGTAGTCTTCTAGGTTCTTGGGTGCAGCCTTTTGACTGAGTCCAAGTTTTACAGAACAAATCCTTTTATTAAGGGGATTTGTTCAGTGAAATTTGGATTCAGTCAAAGGGCCACACTTGAGGACCTAGAGAGCTATATGTAGCCTTGAGGCCATAGGTTCCCCCACCTCTGCACAAGACTAATTCACTGGAAGCTTCCATTTAAAATAATTTTGTACTCTGTAGTTTGCTTTGGGAGAAGGTAAATCACAAGAAAGTAATAAACCCACAAAGCTCCCAGGAGATATGCTGGGCCCATTACAGATTCAGAAGGCTATCTCTTGTATCTTATATACTCTACATATGCATTTAATCCCCTCCTCTTCTATCTTCTCCAGGAGATTGCATCCTCAGCTGTCTCCTCTCTCAAACCTTTAACCTCTCCCCATCTATTAGTTCCTTGTCTTCTACTTTCAAATATGCATCTCCTCAATCCTTAAAAAAAAACTTTACTAGACCCTACCGTCAACTTAAGATCTCATCTTATATCCCTCACCTCAGTGACACAATTGGCATCAGATACTTAGTAGCTGTGTGACCACGAGCAAGTCACTTAACTCTGTTTGTTTCACACGATTGAAACAAATGAACAACTACAACAGGGATTCTGAAAGAGGCAAAGGGGAAGAAGTGCATTGCAGAGACAGAAGATGAAATGCCAGATTTAAGTAACGGGGAATAGATTAGTTTGGTTAGGCTATAAAATGTGTAAAGGGGGAGTCATATGAAATAAATTTGGAAATATAGGGTAGAGCTAAATTATAGAGAACTTTTTTTTCCAATAAGGCAGTTGGGGTTAAGCGACCTGCCCAGGGTCACGCAGCTAGTAAGTGTCAAGTGTTTGGTCTGAGGGCAGATTTGAACTCAGGTCCTCCTGACTTCAGGGCCAGTGCTCTATCTACTGCGCCACCTAGCTGCCCTTATAGAGAACTTTAAATGTTGGATTAGGGAATTTGTATTTAATCCAAGAGGCATCAGGGAGCCACTGAAGAATTTGGAACAGGAGAGGAATATGGCCAGACACAGGAGGAAAATCAGGAGAAAGCATTGTCATAGGGTGAAGGGAGGAGAGTATCTAGGAGGCAAGTAATTAGCAGTGTCAAAAACTTCCGAGAGGCTGATGAGGATGAGGACTGAGAAAAGTCTTTAGCAATTAAAAGATCACTGGTAACCCTAGAGAGAGCAATCCCAGTCTAATGGTGGGGTCGGAAGCCATGTGCAAGGAATTGAGGAGTGGAAAGTGAAAAACTGGAGGCAACATGTATAGATGCTTTTTTTTTTTTTTGTAAAGAAGCTTGCCTGTGAAAGAAGATACATAGAATGATAATTTGAGGGGATGGTAGGGTTATATGAATGGTTTTTGTTGTTTTTTTGTTTCTTAAGGCTAAAGGAGATTATCTAGACATCCTTTCTTGAAAAGAGCAGAGAAAGGCCCCTGAAAGAAGTCAAAGAAGAAACTTCAGATAAAAACAAACGCTGAGTATCTACTATGTTCTAGAGACACAAAGTAAAAGCAAAAACATCCCTGCTCTCGCAGAACTTTTATTCTTCTGGGAGACACAATGTACAGCTGTTGGTATTTTACCGAATAGTTACATACAAAGTAATTTGGGAGGGAAGGAAGGCAGCAGCTGCTGGATGGGGTAGGAATCAGGAAAGGCCTCACTGAAAGTGGCCCTTGAGTCTTCAAGGAGATAAAGAATTCTGAGAGGCAGAAGTGGAGGAGCAAATACATTCTAGGCATAGGTGTGACAGCAGGTATTGTGTATGAGGATCAATAAAAAGACGTGTTGCTGAAGCACATAGTACTGGAGGGGGTGGCTGGGAGTACTGTGACTGCCAGAGGAAGTCCAGGTGTCTGTGAGTGTAAGATCAAAAGAAAGAAAGGGATCTACATTGAAGAAAAAGAGAAGGAGGGGAACAAGCATTTATTTAGTGCCTCCTGTGTGCCATGTCCTATGTTAACCATGTGATGAGTGAGGGGAAATAAGGAAGTAATGTGTACTAAGAATAGAAAGGTAAGTTGGGTTAGGAAGAGCTTTGAATGCCAAACATTGGAGTTTATATTCAGTGATAGGATGATACACACACACACACACACACACACACACACACACACACACACACAAAATTGGAATTGTTTGAGTAAGAGAGTGATACGGTAGGCCTTCACTTTGGGAAAGTCACTTTGGAGGCTATGTGGAATATATGGATGGTGAATGAGAAGGAAGAGTTGTGGATGACACCAATATTGGGAAAATGAGAATTAGAAGTGGACTGATTAGGGGGGTAAATTCCCAAAGAAGATAGAAGGTATGGGATCAAAGGTACAAGTAGAGACATTGGTTTTGCCAAGATGAAGAAGCATGCTTCTTTAGAAAGGAGAACAAAAGATAGCATCAGGGATTTTGAGGTGTAAAGCAGGGGAAAAAGAAATGAGTTCATTGCAGATTACCTTTGTTTTATCAGTAAGGTAGAAGTTGTAAACATCATGCTAAGAGGAAGAAATCAGGATGAAGGAGGCATTGAGGCCTTGAAGAAACTAAAGAAAATTTAGAACAGCCACTTTGGGGAGTGTGATAATCAAGAGAAACCTCAAAAATTACCATATAGCAATAAAGGCCAATGGTAGCTAGGTGTCATTATGGATAGAGGGCTGGGCTTATAGTCAGGGAGACTCACCTTGGTGAGTTCAAATCTGGTCTCAGACACTTATTGGCTGTGTGACCCCAGGGAAGTTCCTTAACCCTGTTTACTTTAGTTTTCACATCTGTAGAATTAGCTGTAGAAGGGAATGGCAAACCACTCCAGTATCTTTGCCAAGAAAACTCCAAATGTGGTCATGAAGAGTCAGGCAGGACTGAAATAACTGAACAACCATAAAGGCTAAGTCAAGATTAGGTAATGTATTATGTAGTGGACCAACACTTGAATAGGAGTGAAGCAGGGAATGATGTGAATAACTCAGAGCTGGCCTTTGGCAAGGCATGAGTGATGCAAAACAAGTTATCAAGGAATTCAGAGACAGAGAATAATAAGTGGTTGAACTAATCAGCAATAGTGTCCTGACTGAGGGAGAGGAGTAGAGAGAGAGGCCAGAGCAAGGGTGCTAAACTGAGAGGAGGAGTATGGGTTGAGAGGCAGAAGATTGTAATGAAAATTAAGACTATTCTAGGAGGAGTTTGGCAAAGGGAGAGAAGGGAAGATAAGAGATTGTCACTGAAGAGAGGAATTTCAGAATTCAGCATCATGTAAGAAATAATGTTTGATGATGGGATCTATGGGATGGGCATCTTTATGGATGGCTGAGGTGGAGTAAAGATTATAGGACATAGGAGCTGAAATTGAAGAATAGGGAAATCAGGTGTTGAGGAGATACTGATGTTTATTGTCTCTATATATTATCTGTATTGAAGTCCTCTTTGATTGCAGGGATAAATTTGGAGGGGAAAATGAATTGGGAATTGAAAGAGAATTATCCTATAAGTACTAAGAAATAGGATAAAATGATATATAGTTGTCCTTTCCATGTGCCCATTGCAGTTCTGATATATTTTGAGTCAGCATAAGAAATTAAATGGGAATTCTTTGAGAGTTTTACGGAAGCTGCAGACAATATGCAAGGCCAGCAAACACAAAAAAAAATTTAGAAACTCAGAAATGCATAAAATATATGTGTAGTATTATATAATATCAACATTTTATCTTTTTATACCATAATAATTCACACTTCTTCCCTGGTATGAAGGGGAAGGGCAATAAATTTTATGTGGATTTTCCAGATCGTGGGAGTGCTTCATCCTTACCCCCCCCCCCCCCCAGCCCTAGCAATGTGGAAGGGATAACTGTAGGGTGATGGGAATCTAGAAAGAAAAGAGAGTTACTGAGTACTCATGGCAGTGAAACAGTCTTGGAGTAAGCAGTGAAGAATAAGTAAATATACTTAATTCTCCTCTTCTCACAATGTAGTAGGGATAAATATATTACAGGAAATGTAGGGAGTTCTTACAGGGAATAAGAGAAGGAGCACCTAGGACTGTATAGGGTGACTGGGGATACAGTGGCTTCCAGAGGAAGCCCAGGTGCCTGTGAGTGTAAGAAGATGGAAAGAATGTGAAAGAAAATTATTTAGGATAAAGAGAAAGAGGAAGAAAGCAGGAAACAAGCATTTAGTGCCTCCTATATGCCAGGCACCGTGCTGAGTGTTTTACAAATGTTATCTCATTTGACCTTTAAAATAACCCTATGAGGTAGATGCTATTATTATCCTCATTTTGCAGTTGAGGACACTAAGGCAGACAGAGGTTAAAGTGACTTACCCAGGGTCACACCATAGTAAGTGTCCTAAGCCAGATTTGAACTCAGTTCTTCCGAGACTCTAGGCCCAGCTCTATCTACTGTGCCACTTAGCTGCCTCAATTAGTGTAAGCTAATAATTAGATGCATCATGACATACTGGAAAGAGGACTGGTCTCGGAATCACGGAGACCTGGTTTTAAGTCTTGCTTCTGGCGTAAAGGCAACTAGGTAGCACCAGGCCTGGAGACAGGAAAACCAGAGTTCAAATCCAGCCTCAGACACTAGCTGTGTAGCCCTAGACAAGTCACTTAACCCTGTTTGCCTCAGTTTTCTCATCTGTAAGATGAGCTGGATAAGGAGATGGCAAACCACTTCAGTATCTTTGCAAAAAACAAGCAAACAAACCCAAATGGGATCATGAATAGTCAGACTGAAAAACAACTGAAAAACAAAAAAATCTGGCATAAGCATTCTGTGACCATGGACAAGCCTCTCAGTGGCCCATGAGATGTTAATATAGATGGGTTGTCCATCTGCATTGGTGAAGAGAATTTCCATACTAGGAGTTCCTAACACCCATTAAATCCAAGATCTGGATCATCCTACTTGACCACTGGAGAATTTGACACTGTCGACAACTCCTCTCCTCAATCCCTTCCTGGACACTTGATTTATAATAGTGTTCTCTCCTGGTTGTTCTACCTTTTTGGCCACTTCTCATCTCCTTTTTTAGGATCATTAGCCAAATCCTGAACAGTATAAGTGAGTATTTGTCAGGGCCCTGTCTTAGACTCTCTTCTCTTTCTGTGGATCTTTATTTAAATGAGTCTCATACCTACTTAGCTGGGCCTCACCTCTTTCTTTGAGTTCTAGTCCTACATTACCAGCGACACGGAGAGCATCTGAAACTTAACGAATCTGAAACAAAACTTAACTCTGTTTCCACTTCCAAATTCGTTCTGCGTGGTATTGACTTAACTGTCTTCATTTTTTTTCTCCCAATAGAAAGTAAGGTCCTTGAAGGCAGAAACTTTCATTTTCTGTCTTTGCATGCCTGGATCTAGCACAGTCCCTAGCACATAGTATGTACTTAATAAATGCTTGTGAAATGAGTGAATTAATGGGGGAGGAGACAGGTAATAGTGTGTTGTGTTAAGAAATTTTATTTTCTGGTCTCCTAATCTGGAATCATGTCCCTATCTCCTTAATTCTTTTGCTATAGTGGCAGTTTTGGTTTTTGTAGTTGTGAACACAGCTTAACACATTACTGGGCATAAGCACCATAACATTAATCAGGACTGAATTCTAGTATGAAAGAGATTTGACATATATTTAGCTGTTTCATACTTATTTAAAATCGATAGGTGAAAAAAATAAAATCAGTAGGTACTAGTTGTTATGTGTCAATTCATAGATAACTGTTCCTTCAAAATTCATTGAATTGATTTGAAATATCATTTAGACTGCCTCTTAGGCAACTGCGGAATTCACATGAGGGCAGAGAGGGGACAGCATTTTTCAGTCAGATTATTTCCTCATCTGCAAAATGAAGAGATTGAACTTCGCTTCTTAGGCCCTTTCCAGCTCTAAACCTATGATCCTATGATCTTTGCAGCGTAATCATTTTGAAGGGAAAGAACAAAGATCCCTTACCCTTACCTAACATTTTTTGGGATGGAGGAGAATAGATGTATCATACTTGTTAGTAAGGCATTTTACTGGAAAGTACTCTCTTTGAGAAGGTTAAGGAAAGAAGTCCCAAATCCTCTCTTTCGATGTGCAATTACAAAGGACTCTTTTTTGCTATGTGCTTTAAATCTTCCTAGGTTCCTTGAACAAGAAAAACAAACTTGGGTCCTGATTAGAACATTTCAGAAAAGTTTGAAAATTTTTAAAAATACATTTTTACTTCTTTAAATGTTTGGGAGATTCCTTCAAAAACAGTTGAGGAAGATTGGCCTGGGATAAGAGGCATATTACGTGTGTGTGTGTGTGTGTGTGTGTGTGTGTGTGTGTGTGTGTGTTTTGCATTCGTAGCTTTTATTGAATGATGAGTTTTGTTGAATTTCCTAACTTTTAAATGTATTTATTGTTTCCTTTTAAAATTAATCCTAAAGATTTCCAAGCTGAGTTTTCATTAGAATGCTTGAAAACACAAATGATTTTCGTGGGCAATATTTTGTTAGAAAATAGTCAGCAATTAAGCACCTGAAGTTGTGATATCTCTTATATAATCCTGAGTTCTTACCTGTCCTAGGAGATAGAGGTCTAATTGCTTTGTTTACATTTATTTCCTAAAGAGAGAAAAAGAAAGAAAACATAGCCCTTTCCATTGGATAACTTTTGAATTCCTTTTTGTTGTACATTCCTTTCAATAAATGATAATCTTTCCTGGATTTGGTTGCTGGGGTATTATGATAATATGTATCTTATTCTTTTGGTTTTAAGGTTTTTCTAAATGAGCTTAATTTGATTTAAAATGAAAAGTAATATTTTGATGTTTTCTCTTTACCTTTTCTGGATAGAGAGGCAGATGAAGGCTGTAAAAAGCCTTTAGAAAGATTGCTGAACATCTGGCAAGAAAGAAGTGTTTATGGTGGTGAGTTCATTCAACAGCTGAAGTTATCTATGGAAGACTCCAACAGCCCTCCACCTAAAGGTAGAAATATGTTTTCTTGCTGGACTTTACCTGTGTTAAAAATGGAAGGTGGAAAAAGTACAGTGGGGGTTTCTATGAATAGTTAGTCATTAAAGGATTTGTCAGAGAAACAATAATTGGTAATTATAATATCTTATTTATATAGCCCTTTAAGGTTCTCAAAGCATGACTTCCAACAGCCATTTAAGGTAGGTGGTATAAGTATGATCTCTATTTTGAAAGATGAAAAAACTTAGATTTTCAGAGTTTAAATGACTTGCCAGTGGTCATGTAGCTAGTAATGAACTGAAGCAACTCTCTACGACTCTTAAGTTAGAGGTGAGTTGCTGATGTGCATTGATTGGTGTTTCATCATTGGGACTTCCCTGTAGCAGGGAAATCACAGGCACTGTGCTAGTCCTGGTGGAAATAAACCAAAAAAAAAAAAAAACCAGAAACAAAAACAAAAAAGAAAATAATTCTTGCTTTCAGGGATCTTCTGTTTAACCGGAGAATACAACTTTACACAGAAAGGAAAGTACAAGATAATTTAATGTGAGAGAGAGTACTAACAGCCCCTTGCTAGTTGATCAGAAAAGGCTTCTTCTGTAAGAGATGACACTTGAGCTGAGCCTTCAAGGAAGCAATGGATTCTAAAAATTTCAGGTGAGCAGGAAGTATATTCCAGAAATGAGTGATAACCTCTGCAAAGGGACCAAATGGGAGATGGAATGCCAAGTGAAGGAAACAGCAAGTAGGCTGGAATGTAGAGTACAGAGGAATAATGTGAACTTTCTGGACAGTTAGTTTGGATCTAGATTATAGAGGGCATTTGGTGCCAAGCTGAAGAGTTTGTATAGTATCCTAGAGGTAATAGGGAGCCATTGATGATTCTTGAGTCAAGAGTCACCTAGTCACACCTGTACTTTAGGAAGTTTGTTGCAGTAGATGTGTAGAGGGCAAATAGAAAATGGGAAGAACTTTTAGGAGACTTTTGCAGTAGTCAGAGCATGAAACAGTGAGAGTTTGGACTAGATTTCTTAGCTGTTCATGAGGAGAGAATTGGAAGGATAAGAGAAGTGTTGTGGAGGTAGAATTGACAAGATTTAATAACTGATCAGATAAGGAGGATAGAGGAGAGGGAAGACTTGAGGATAACTTCAAGGTTACCAACTTGTACTATGTAAGCTCTCTCTTGTGTGACAAAGATTGGTGATACCTTTAACAGAAATAGAGAAGTTTGGAGGAAGGGTAGAATGCCTTGTAGATAACTGGTGGTATGGGATGGGCTTTCAGGAAAAAGATTAGGTTTGGGTATGTACATCTTTATAGAAAAAACAGTCGGATCCGTAGAAACTAATGAGGTCACTAAAAAGTGGTGTGTAGAGTGAAGAGGATCCAGCAAGGCAGAATATGATTGGACTTTTGTCTTCCTAGTCTTAAACTCTGTTCCACTTCTGAATGCAGCCTTGAATAATAGTGTTTTTGGTTACCATGTCACACTGTTGACTTGTATTGAGTAAGTCGCCACTGGATCCATTTTTAAATTGTTGGCTAGCCATGCTTCCTCATCTTATATTTGTAAAATTGACTTATTGAACTCAAATGTAAGACTTTACATTTATCCCTATTAAATTTTGTCTTACGAGGCGTAGCATATATATATAGACTGTTAAAATCTTTTTGGATCTTCACTATTGTCTAGTATGTTAGCTATCCCTCATAGCTTTGAATCAAAATTTGATAAGCAGACCCACTATACCTCTAACTATGTTGTTGATAACAATGTTAAATAACACAAGGCTAAACACAGATCCCTGGGGTACTCCAAAAGAGACTTTCTTCCAGGTTGACATTGAACCATAGCTAAGTCTCAATTAATGCAGGCTTAAATAATGTGAAATTTGACTTAGTGTTAATTATAAAATACCAGGTCATATTAATGCCAGCCAAAATTCATTTAATGTGCTGCATGAGAGCAAAGTAAGGGTTTTAACATGCTGCTGCATAGTCATTCTGTGTTTGATTATTCTTCTGTGTGGATGTGATGCGTACCATATTACCAAGCGTTCTATTACATTTTTTTTAAAAAGAACCTTTAACAGAATGGACAAAAGGAAGGACACTTCAGTTGGAAATACAGCCAGTGCAAAATAAATAAATAAAGAGGCTTGTTACTACATTACAACAAGTTTTGTTGTAACTGAATAGTATGAATGTGATTATAGTAACTTTAAAATAGGACAAGATGTTGGAATGCCTGAATCTGTGGAATGGAATATTCTAAAACATTTAAATAAAATAAAAAGATAAAGTTGCATCAGTTTTTGGTGATTTGCATACAACTATATAGGGAAAAAGTGTTAGAAATACAGCATCTTTTTGTTTTATTGATTGAGGATTGCAATAAAAAACTCATTTCTTTTAGTAGAGCAGCCATTCAGATAAAAGCTTCAAGTTTTAAGGCAGTAGAAGGAAAGAGAAATGAAGGGGATAGTCAGCAACGTTTTATTGCAAGTTTTGGTTTGATTGCTCTAAAAATCAAGTTCAACTGCATAATGTTAAGTTTACCAAAGAGGTGGCTAGTGCAAATGAAAATAGAGTAGCTAAAATATCCTGGTGTTTTGAAGAAAATAATTGAAGAAAGTGCATGATAATCTACAAAATTTTAAAGTGAATGAAATAGGCTTATTCTGGAAAGAGTGGCTTCAAGAACAACAACAACAAAACAATATATTTATCTATGGGTTTTTTTTGCACTTTAATAACACTTTGATTTTTTACAATTACACATAAAGATAGTTTTCAGGATTCATTTTTTTCCCTAGCATTCATTTTTCTAAGATTTTGAGTTCCAAATTTTTCTCCCTCCCTTTCTTACCTCCCCTCTTCCCAAGACAGCAAGCAATCTGATACAGGTTATACATGTACAATTAAACATATTTCCACCTTAGTCATGTTGTGAAAAAAGAATCAGAACAAAAGGGAAAAAATACAAGAAGCAAAAAAACAAAAAAAGTGAAAATAGTATGCTTCGATCTGCATTCAGAATCCATAGTTCTTTCTCTGAATCTGGATAGCATTTTCCATGACAAGTCTTTTGGAATTGTCTTAGGTCATTGCATTGCTGAGAAGAGCTAAGTCTATCAAAGTTAGTCATCACACAGTGTGTCTATTACTATGTACAATGTTCTCCTGGTTATGCTCACTTCACTCAGCCGAAGTCTTTCCAAGTTTTTCTGAAATCTGTCTGCTCATCATTTCTTAAGGAACAATAGTATTCCTTACATTCACATACTATATACCCCAATTGATAGGCATCCCCTCAATTTCCATTTCTTGGCCACAACAAAAAGAACTGCTTTAAATATTTTTGTACATGTGGATCCTTTTTCCTTTTTTTGGTCTCTTTGGGATACAGATCTAGTAGTGATATTGCTGGGTCAAAGGGTATGCACAGTTTTATAGACCTTTGGGCATAAAGAACTTACAATTCTAAGAAAGAAAAAGCTTGACCTGGACTTAAAGTGTCCAAGCATCACCTGATATTTTTATTGAGAGGTAATGTAGGAAGAAGACTTTAAGTTAAAACGAGTGTTTATCAGTCTCAAAATCCTTGTGCTCTAAAAGGTAACAGCCATCTATCACTTCTAGTTCTTGAGTGTTTGAATACTAAGGCATGGGTGACTAAAGGTATTTTCAAAGACTGGTTTTCAAATTATTTTAGCCCAGATGGTGAAAAATATTGTAAGGACAACAGTATTGCATTTGAAGCATTACTGATTTTAGAGAAGGCCCTGCTTCATTGTGTGAAAATGTGAACATGCAAATTTACCAAGATGTGTATAAAACTCTTTGCATCTACCAACATATTATGAAAATGATGGTTCAGTCTATACTGACAAAATATTTTAAATAACAATAATGATGCTTTTTGTCATATCATCAGTGTAGGCTCATCTTTAGGTATGATACTCAGTCATTCTTTAAAATTTTGCTTTCTGTAACTTCTCTGTGATAAACTTGAATCAGAAACACATTTTTTATCCTTTGTTATATTATGTTAATGAACAGATAAAAACTTACTTTTAAAAATTTCATTTCATATTTCCATTGGACTAGAACCAAATCACCATATTTTACATATAATTATAACTTATAATAGTGCATATTCTAATAATGCGACCTGTTAATGGGACTTATTCTTTGCACTAATCAAGACATGGCTGTTTTAATTCCATATCATTTAATGTCACTAATTAATGATTCTTTTGTGGGTCCAACTATTCAACCATTTCCAAAAATACCTAACTACTACTCTCTAGCCTGCACTTTTCTGTCTTGTCCGTGAGAGGAGCATGAGAAATTTTGTCAAATGCTTAACTAAAATCTAGGTAAAGCATATCTGTAGTGTTTGAATTACCAGTCTGGTTGGTTAGTCATCAAGCATTAAGTGCTTCTTAGGTGCCTGACTCTGTACTAAGTGCTGGAGATAAAGTGAAAAGCAAAAACATAGTCCTTGCCCTCAAGGAGCTCAATTCATCCATTCATTTATTTAAGAAGCAGTCTCAGAAAGGAAAGGACCAGGAAGGATTTCCTTCAGAAAATAGGATTTAAGCTGAATTTTGAAGGAAGCCAGGTGAAGTAAAGAGGGCAAAGAGCGTTCTAGTTATGGGGTAGACAGCCACTGCATATGCACTGATGGAATATTGTGTGAGGAACAGTAAATAGGCCGCTATAGCTAGATTATAGAGGGGAATAAAGTTAAATAAGAAGATTAGAAAGGCAAGAAGGGGCCAGGTTATGAAGAGATTTAAATGCCAAATGGAAGATCCATGGAGGTAATAGAAAAGTACTGGAGTATATTGAGTAGGGAGGGGGTGACATGATCCGATCTTTACTTTGGGGAAAAGCTTGGATAACAGATTGGATATGTGGAGTGAGTACTAGTGATGAGTCCCAAGATTAACACCTGGGTGACTAGGAGGATAGTGGTGCCTTCAACCGTGATAGTTAAGTTGAAAAAGAGAGGAGGACTTCTGGGGAAAGATAATGAGTTCTGTTGAGTTTGAGATGTTGAGTTTAAGTTGCCTATGGTACATCCAATTTGAGATGTCCAAAAGGTAGTTAATGATGCAGGATTGGAATTCAAAGGAAACATTTGAGCTAGGTAAATTGTTCTGGAAAGCATTTGCATAGATAGTTGAAGCTCCTAAGATCACTGAGCTCTTATATATAGGAAAAATAGAATAGGATCTGGGACAGAGTCTTAGGGGACACCCACCCATAATTAGTGGGCTTGACTACAAGAAGGTCTATCAAAGGAGACCAGGAGCGAACAATTTCACAAAAACCTACTGAGCAGGGAGTGTCTAGGAGGAATCACAATAGGGGTTGTTACTCCTTTGATTCTTACTTTCTCTCACTCCTCTGTATCCAATTAGTTGCTAAGTCCTGCCTCCTTTTAAACATCTGACCATGTTACTCCCTGGCATAAACTCCAGTGGCTCCTTGTTACCTCTAGGATCTATTATAAAATCATCTGCCTTTTAACCCTTTCCAGTCTTCTTTTACCTTGCTTCTTTCCACATACTTTGTGATCCAGTGATACTGGTCTCCTTTCAGTTTTCTGAATATGACATTCCATTTTCCTACTCTAGGCATTTTCACTAGCTTTCTTCCATGTCTGAAATTCTCTTCCTCTTCATCTCCCAATTCCTGGCTTTCTTCAAATCCCACCTAAGATCCCCCCTTCTACAAGTAGTTTTTTACTGTTCCCCTTAATGCTAGTGATTATCTCCTATTTATCCTTTCTATATCTCTCCTTTTATAGTTGTTTGCATGTTGTTTCTCTCATTAGACTGAGCTCCATGAGAGTTGGAATTGTATTTTTGTCTTTCTTTGTATCCCCAACACTTAGCCCAGTAGGTGCTGAGTAAATGCTTGTTGACTTGGGATGATAGTGTCAGAGGCTTCATAGAGGTCCAGGAGGATGAGGATTGAGAAAACACCATTAGATCTGGCAATTAAGAGACCGCTGGTAACTTTGGAAAGATTAGTTGCATTGAATGAATACGTTGGAAACCAGATGCAAAGGGTTTCAAAATGAGTGAGAGAAATTTTATTGAAAAAGGAAATGAAATTAGTCTGCCATGACCAGCTCTTGATTAATCTATGCTGGCTCTTTGTGATCACTGCTTCCTTTTTCAGATGTTCACTAACTATTTTTTTAGTATATTTTAGGATTTTGCCCGTAATTGAAGTCGAACTCAGTGCCTTATAACTTGTAACCTCTGCTTTTTAAAAAAATGTTTTGGAAATTAAATATTAGCCTTTCCTCTCTCCTGTTCTGTATTGTTTTTCAAAGATCACTGACAGCAGTAGCTCTGTTCTTTCATTACTTTGGAATTTAGTTTGTCTAGGTCTGGTGATTTGAACTTATCAGGGTTAGCATCTCCCTGCTTATATTGGGTTCCAACTCTCTTTTATCCATTTTTATTTTGTACCCTGTAGTCTAAAGTTCATTCTTGACAGAGAAGCAGAATGAGAGTTGAGCAGCACTGCTTCCTGTATTCATCCCACCCACCACAAGCAGTAGTCTTGTCCTATTTTGATTCTCCTCTTTTTCTCAGTGTAGCTTTTAAAACAAACAAAAAAACCAAACTGGCAAAGAAATTTGTTGTCACTTAGTTTTCCTTACCAGCCTCTCTTTCTGAGTTTTGGCGTTATTGACACTGCTTTTTCAAGACTATGCCTTGCTTTTATATTCATACTGGGTTACCCTTCCTTGTTTCAGTCATTTATACATCTCTTTAAAATCAAAGTTGGTCAATGAGTTTCCTTTGAAACACATTGGTTTCTTTAGACAACTTATCTTTTTCTTCCTCATAGAAGTTGTTTCTCTATCTTAAGAAATTTTGTTCTTGAGAGTTTCCCATCTCTCCTGGGCTAACTTTTCCTCTGTAGAATCTCATGAGAACCTATGTATTCTTTTGCTTAAAACCTTTGAAAATTAATTCTCCTGAAATTAGTGTACGTGTCATATTCTGTGTATGTCTTTCCTTTCCTGTCACAAATTCGAAGATGGAGTGGCCACTTCCTACCAGAGATTCCCATCATTATACCCTTGTAGTCAGCTTCTCTTTGCCATTGAGAACCAGCTCCAAAAGTTCCCTTTGATGGTTTTTGTGCCTTTTAAAGAATGAAATTATTATTAAAGCAAGCAAGGAAATGCTAGTTGCTCTGGTTTGGCATAGAAAGAGCTCCAACTGATATTTAGATAATTGAAGTTCTCCATTGCTATTGTATCATACCTCCATGCCAGGCTTGTGATAGGTTTTCCAAACACCTCATCTATTCCATCTTTCTGTCCAGGTAGTCTGTTGCGTGCTCTAATACTCTGTTTCTTCCTCTTTTGATTTTTACCTAAATGTTCTCTATTTTTCTCTATGTTTTCTATGTTCTCTATGTTCTCTATGCTTCTCCTCAATGCTTCCTAGATTTCCTGACATAAGTGTATCTTATTACTATATACTAAATCTCTTCCCCTTTTTGAACAGTGTTTACCCTTCCAGAACCATATTTCAGCTATGGGTCCTTTCTTAGCAAATCTCAGTAGTGATATTTATGAAGTCTAGTTTTCTACCTTCACTGTTACCTGTACTTTATGCATTTGCATATTGACATGTTAAACCATGGGTTTTATTGCTGATTCCTTTTTGGATTTTCTTTCCTCTGAATTTCTGGGCATCTTTGTTGTTATTCTTCCTATATTTTAACTACTTTCAATGTGTCTAGCTTTAATATACGTAGGCATTTTTAATCACTCCTCCTTTCTTTTCATTTTAAAGCCTTTTTGATTAGATTTTCAAGACTCTCAGCATATATATTTTCACTAGCCCCTGCTGGCTATACGCCATTCCTGGCCAAGATCCAGGTACTGGCGTGTTTTTAAGCCATGATTCAGAAATTAAGAAATCAAGTCCTTGTTAAACTTTTCTGTTTTTTTCCCCCCAATTGAGTTACTGGTTCGTTTTTTCTGAGTTCCTCTATACTCATTGTAACAAATATTTTTGTTTTCTTTCTACATCACTGTCATTTCTAAATATATGTCCCCCACCCCAAGCCATCCTCTATAACAAAAAACAAAATAAAGGAAAAAAACATTAGTAGTTTTCTTGACTCCATTTGTTCAATGGTTTGTTGGTAGTGACAAGTTTGGAAATAAAGCAGTTAATGTATATTTTCAACCAGGTTCCCAAGTAATAGATCAGGATAAAATCTGGTATCAAGAGATCCTTGCCCTCAACAACATAGTCCAGCTGAAGAGACGAAACCTACACCCATAAAATGTTATTGATATAGTTTGTATCCATATATAGCCTAAAGTCAGTGAGGTGATAGAGTGGATCCAGTACACAAGGCCTAGAGTCAGGAAAACCTGAGTTCAAATTTAACCTCAGATACTTTCTAGCCTTGTGACCCTGGGCAAGTCACTTGACATTTGTCTGCCTCCGTTTGTCCAACTCTAAATTTGGATGTATTAATAGCACCTACCACACAGGATTTTTATATCAAACCTGATGATGTTTGTAAACTTAGCACAGTGCCTGGTACGTAGTAGGTGCTTAGTAGTAGTAAGTTCCCTTTCTCTCTCCCTTCCTTCACATTTCATAGAATGGAAGCTCTAACTTATGAAAATCAGCTTTTTAGTTTTAACCCTGTACTCCAATCACAAAGTCAACTCAGTTTCTTTCCCAGGGCCATTCTTCAGACTGTTTTTTTCTATATAGAATACCATTTCCTTTCCTATCTATTCAAATATCTTGCTTCTTCTTCAGTGCTTGTCCTTCATGACCCACCTCAAGTATTGCTTTCTCCATGAAGAACAGAACACCAGAGTAGTTTCACAGAACAAATGAAGTTTGGATTCAGTCAGAGGGCTGCACTTGAGGACCTAGAGGGCCACATGTGGCCTCAGTGCCGCAGGTTCCACACCCTTGGGCTAGGCTATAAAAGACCCAGCTTAATAGAAACAGGGAGAAGATGGATAATAGGTTCCCTAGGAAGTTAGTCAACAGCAGAAAGTAGCCAATAGACAGACTCCCTTTTATTACTAAAAAAATTTCCTGAAAACGGGAGTATATTAGCAGCTGAACCCTCTTCACTTGTCAGGGTGTGCTGGAGCCAGCTCAGGTTGGTTCAGATCAAGTTTTCAGTGTGGGCATTTATTTACCTTGGAAATCAGCAAATGTTATGAATCAAAACTTAATTTATTGTTTGTTGATTATTTAGACTTAAAGTGTCAGTAATGTAGCACACTTAAAAGTGTGTCAGTGGGTATTTTTTTCTTTTCTTTCTGAAGAGCTAGTTCATTTATTAGCACAACACTTCTCCCTGGTTTTACTCCATCCCTAACACAAGTGGTCCCATCATTATTTCCATACTTTAGCAGTACTTCAGAGTCCTTATATAATAATATCTACTATTTTTTTTTTAAAGACTAGAATTCCCTTTCTAGCCCAGGCTGGAGTGCAGAAGCCACTCATGGGCCAATCTCAGTACTCATTGGCACAGAAACTTAACCAGCTCTGTTTTTCTAATTTGGGCCAGTTCACCCCTTCTTAGGTACCCCCTTTGGGAGGGAGAGTCATCATTTTGGTGCCAGACTTAGTACAAGATAGTGCTTATTTAGCCTCGAATTCCCAAGCTCAAGTGATCAGCCTCAGCCTCTCTAGTAGCAGAGATTTTAAGGATTATGAGGATATGCTATCATGTCCTGCGTAATAGCTGCTTTTTAAAGTTTTATTCGAGTCTTTTATTTTTTTTATTTCTCTGTCATTTCCCATTTGAAAGTCTCTCATTTCCCATTGAAACCCTCCTTTGTAATATCTAATTACTATTTTACTACATTTTCAGGATGTTGGGAATAGTGCTAGGATAAGAGTTAGGAGACCTGGGTTTTATTACCATCTCTTCCACCAACTAGTTGTTTAACTTAAGGTAAGCCACTCTCCCTCTTTAGACTTCAGCCTCCCTATCTATAAAATGAAGGAATTGTGCAGGATGATTTCTGAAGTCTTTTTTTTAACTATAACATTCTGTGAGTTTTAAAGATGTTAGTGTTTATCCTGTGGAATTGAAGGTTTCCTTGTTTCTTCCTAAAGCGCTCACCCCTTTTGCAGTAAATGAAGTTATTTTGCTTAACAGTTTGAAGCCTTTCTCTTCTTGGCAAGAATTCCCAGAGCTTGCCCTACTTTGATTTCTTTAAGAATTCAGGCTCACTGCCATGCCGTGATTAGATTTTGGAGAAAGACTTTAGTGTTAAATAGTGGTGGTATCCTTAAGCATTTTTGAAAAGGATGATGTAGAGGAAATTTGTGACTCTAAGTGATAGTGGGTATAGTGAAAAGAATGCTGAATTTGGGTCCCAGATTTGCTGCTTGGGCAGGTCACTTAACCTTTCTGGCTCTTGGGTTTTTTTTTTTTAATGTAAAAAATAAGGGGGCTGGACTTGATAATCTCCCTTTTAGCTCTAAATCCTATGATCTTATTTGCAACCATGTTAGACTTGAAAGGGCAGTATTGTGTTTCTTTTTGTGTTTTGAGACTGGACCAAAATAGCAATACAGGCAGTGTCCCTCTTTGTTTGAGTGAACTTTTTTTTAGCTGTAGAAAGGACTTTGATCCTGTTCCTTTTTCAAAAATGCTATTCAAATGATGGGGACTTGGTATTTATTGATTTTGTATGTTAGTTGTATTAGGCATAAGAAAAATGTAATGTCTTTTCTTTTTTAACATTGAAGATGACAACCTAGTGGCTACGACTTCTTTTCTAAATTTACAAATGTTGTTTCTAAACTGTATTCCACTTGGAGTTCTGTTTGTCAGAATTCTGACAAATTTTCTCTTGACACATTGCTTCCTTAAGGATGTCAACTTGATACATACTTTAAATGTTGACAACCTAGGGGCATCTAGGTGACACAGTGGATAGACCACTGGCCCTGGAGTCAGGAAGACCTGAGTTCAAATTCTGCCTCAGACATTTGATGCTTACTAGCTGTATGACCCTGGGCAAGTCACTTAACCCTGATTGCTTTATTAAAAAAAAAATCTTGACAGCCTGGTTTTTATCCAGGGTGGTGGGAAACAGGATTCATCAAACATGGAGACAGGGGAAAATCACTTCCCTATCTGCTTCTTTCTCAGCATTAGTTTTCCTGAATTGGTAGTGTGGGTAGGAGTTGGGCTTCAGGGTTTTGGAGGGAGTGAAAGAAAATATGCAAAATTTTAAACTAGAGTCTTTCTTCCCTCTCCTTCTTTCCCCCACCTGATAGCCTTAGATTTGAGAGATTAAGGAAACGGCACCGGATAAAGCAGGTACTTTGTGTTATGTTAAATATTCTCGTGGTTTACAGGTCATAGTTTTCTGCTTATTGGTTTTCAGGACTTATTTATAATTTTGAATTAGTATTTTTCTTGTAAAAAGTTAAATTCTAGATTCAGATCTCTTCTCTGACACTAGTTATGTGACTTCAGACAAGTCACTTAACCTTATAGAAAATGGCGCAGTTTCGTAGTTGAAGGGATCCAGTCTGCACAGGAATCTGTTGCAGCATCCTCAACAAGTACTCATCTAACCTTCATTTGCAGCCTTTCAGTGATGAGGAATCCACTACTTTCTGAGGCAGCCCATTCCATGTTTGGACTTTTCCACTTGTTAGGAAGTTTTTCCTTTTATACCGCCCTAAATCTTCCCTTTCTTGCAACTTTGTTTCTGTTTCTGAATTCCTATTCCACATGACAGTCCTTCAAATACTTGAAGACAGCTGTTAGAGTATTCATGACATGGTCCTATTCTTATCCATTCTAAATGTCAGCCTATCTTTGCATGTTATTTCTGGTTCCCCTCATTATCCTGGTTGCCTTCCTTTGGTTGCCCTACAATTTCAGGGTCCTGGGTTTGAATTTTTGCTTTGGCATTTATCAGCTGATTGAACATGATCAAGTCATTTCCCCCTCTGAGCCTCAGTTACTTCCGGTGTAAAAGGAAATATTAATAGCTGCATTCTTGCTTCACAGTGTTGTCAGGAAAGTATCAGTTAAAGGAATTGGGGATGTTTAGCTTTAAGAAAAGACACCTTGGGCGGACATGAGAACAAATATTTGAGTCTGTCCTTGTACAGGAGAGTTTATAGACTTATTCTCTTTGACCCCAAAGAGCAAAACTTGGAGCAGAAAAGGGGATTTCAGCTTAACATAGGAGAAATCTTCCCAACCATTAGAATTGTCTGAAAGAAGAACGGGCTGCCTCTGACAAGAGTGGGTTCTTCTTCGTTCGTGGCATCATAGATTTTAAAGCAGGAAATAACCTGAGAAGCCATCTGGTCTGCCCCCACCCCTTTTTTTTTAATAGGTGAAAGATCTGAGACCTAGAAAGGTTCAGTGCCTTGACAGAGGTGACATGTATTCAGTGACAAAGACAGATTTAAACTCATACCCTTTGATTCTAAATCTGTTATTCTTTTCAATGTACTTTACTGACTCTTCAAATATATAAGCTGTATGACTATTTTAGCACACAGTTGTGGAAAGGCTTCTTGGTCAATTATGAGTTGAACTAGGTGGCTTTTGTGTTCCCTTTCAATTCTTAAATTCTGATTAAATCTAATCTTTTTTTGAGAAAGAGTGGTGTGTCAGTTGGTCAGGAAACATTTATTTAACATCGACCATATACCAGGAACTGTGCTAAGTGCCAAAGATACAAAGACAAAAATTTAAAAATTCCTTCCTCCAAAGGAGCTTACATTCTGCAAAAGGAAACATGTCTATATAGGAGAGACTTCATGCAAAAGCGACACTTGAGCCTGAAAGGAAGTGAGGGATTTATTTCATGAGGCAGGAGTGAAAAGCCAAAGCATTCTAGGTGTGCAGGACAGCCAATACAAAGGTGGGGGATACAAGCACATTAGAGGAACAGCCAGAAGACCAGTTTGGCTAGATTGTAAAATGTTCAGTGGAAAGAGTACTGGACCTACAACCAAGAGACCGATGTTTGAATCCCACCTCACACACTTAATAGCTTGGTGTCATTGGGTAAGTCATTTTACCTCCTAAGCCTCAGTTTCCTCATCTGTAAAATGGGGATAATATTTGTACTACTTGCTTCTTGGGGTTGTCATGATGCAAGAAATCTATAAACATCAAAGTATTTTATAAATGTGAATTATTATAACATTTCAATAAGGTGCTCTGGAGCCGATATTATTGCCGTCTTGTGGTTTAAAGAAATTCATGGTATAACATTGTTTCCACTGTTGATAGACACTGGGTGTTGGAACCAAGTAGCTGAGATTTATGTAGTTAACAGATATGCGTAGTTCAGATTGATTAGGAATGTATGTCTTTTGCCTCCTTTGATATTTTAACCTTATTACAAATAAGGGTATGCCCCCACTTTAAGAAAAGTTGTAAGTGAAAATAAAATTGCTGGGACAAGGTGGATGACAGTCATAATTTTAGAGCTGGAAAAGACCTTGAAGAGCTAATCCAGTCCCCTCCACCCGTCTCTTTTTATAGATAAGGGAAATATGAAATTGAAGAAATGGTTACTTACCATATAGCCAGAACTACAACATAAATGTTTTTGCCTTCTGGTCCAAGGTGCTTTCTGTTATCATAGGCTGGTTATTTGCCTATCAGAAAAGCAGACTTTTTGAGGGGGAGGGATTACAGATTTATGATTTAATTGGTATAAAAAACTCCCAATCAGAAGACTTCCCTCAACCAATGCAGATCACCACCTGCTTTGCAAGTTAGACTTAATGAGCTGCCTTACAAAATATTATTCATTCTATAAAGGGATTCTGTGCAGAGTTCTCCTAGGTACTTGTACTTTAGTACTTGTGAGATATTCCATTGCAAAACTTTGGTATGTATACTCAACTCTTTGGACATACATTTATGGTGTAAAGTGAGGTCCATCTGCAGATGTGTTCTACAAAACAATAATAATGTTACTATATCTAGTCTTGATGGAAAGATTTATATTGAATGAGGCAGGTCTTGACTTTTTTACCTGAATTTGGAAATAGCTGTCACTGTTGGAACAAACAGGCTGTGCTAATAACTTCAGTTCACTGTTTGCCACAGTAATTTTGGCTCTAGCAACTTTGCTGCAACTTTGATGTCCAAAGCTAGATTATTATTCTTTTGAGTATGTCTTATATTTGTTGGGTGAGATATGAGAAGTAGAGCGCAAACTGATGGAATAACAGACTTTCTCTATATTAAGAAAGATTGCATTAGTCCTAGGATTTGTGGTTTATGTTGCTACACAGAGATCCTTAATGCCCTCTGGCACCTAATCAAAAAGAAACTGGGCTTTTGTTTACAGAAGTATGGGATGTCCATAGTCTAGAGCTAGAGCCAGTCTCTGATACAATACATAGAGGAAAGAAAGGTAGACAGGTGGGAGGCTTATGATTATGATTATAATCTACTTTGACTATGCATACCCCTTCTCTTTCTGGCTTCCTGGTGTCCTGGCTGATGAACATCATCTACAAATTTGGCATCCTGTGGGTCAAATTATTAACCCTAGAGAAAGATTTGAAGCTATGATTTGATTTGTCTGTAGAGCTGGCATTTTGAAGATCTTCCTAATCCTGGCCACTGTGTCTATAAGCTATGTGACCAGGGACAAGTCACTTAATAGATCTTAAGTTTCCATCTTCTTCATTTGTAAAATGTGAATAATAATACCTTGTGGTGTCTTACAGGTTTGTTGAATCATATGAGAATGTTTATTTCTAAGTGTTTTGCAAAAGCAGTGATACATGGTACACATTTCTTCAATACTTCAAAAGATTCTTGATTTCATTGGTGTGAGTCCTTCTACCACTGGTATAGATTACAACCCCTTCCAAAAAAAAACCTTAATCATTTGGTAATATTTCTGATATTGAGAACTTAGTTGGTCAGATAGCTTTTAGACCTATACTTGAAGCTTTCTCATCTTGGTAGGATTTGGCAGAGCTGGCACTCTGCTGGCCTTGATTCTAATGTAGCCCAGATCACTGTGCTGCGTGAAGCATTGGAGGAAATAAGTATAGAGTATGGTCATTGTATTATTAGACTTTTAAAAATTGCAGCAATTTCTAAACTTTTTTTTAAAATGTGGCTACTTTTATACCACAGTTAAGTTTCTACACTTAACTTACCACAAATGATTTACTTTATAATATACCCAATTGTTTCAGTTTAAAGATGTTTCAAATTATTGTGTAGGTACAGATAGAGATAAGTATAAGTTTAAATGTTTTTAAAATTAGCTTTCAGACCTCATATAAGGAACAGTCAATGTCTGAGATAGAAGAATCATGTAGTCCAAGAATATGATAGCTGTAATTGGTATGAGGTTTGTCCAAATGAAGTGCTGTAGTGATGGTGAAGAAGGGGATAAATGGGTTGATATACTTATTGTTTTGTCAGGACTAATAGCTTTGTCCTTTTTTGCATCTTTCTTGTTGTTCCCACTAGCGTAAGTTTAAAGGTGTAAAGCTTGAAAGCCTTCTCATTTTACAAATGAAAAAACTGATACCTCTGAGGGTGACTTCCTAAGTAATAAGCATTGGAGATTTTGAACCTGAGTCCCCTGACTTCATAGTCAACTTATCTTTCTACTGTACCACACTGCCTCTAAGGTAACAGTTGTGGACAAATTTATTTTTGTACTTGTTATGTACTTATATGGAGAGCCTTTCAAATAAGGAGTCCTGTAGGTTTCTTTTTGATAGTTTATGTTTATGACATATTCAGCGTGCTCATGTGGAAGAAGAATCTTTGTTGCGCAGATGTACATATGTGATCATTCACAATGGTCCTCTTGTCTCCAACCTACCCTTAGCCGTTCTATGCTGTAGTCGTTAATAATAGCTACTCATATTTCTGTAGCACTTTTAAGTTCTACAAAGCACTTTACCAATCATAAAGCTGTATGGTAGGGAGTACACGTGTATTTATTCTACACATATGGAAATTGAAATCTAGAGATAAAAGATTCTGTGACTTTCCTGAGGCCACACAGCGAGTGAGCAGCATTTAACTCAGATCTCCTTATTCAGTCAAACTCAGTTCTTTTTCTGCTGTGCCAAAGAAAAAGAATATAGTTTCTAGTGGATTCGTTTTCCATGGCTTTTTGGATCTTTTATCTTCTCAGATTTTAGATTATTACCCTTCAAGTAGCACATCTTTAGGATCATAGAAAAAATTTAAATAGTATCTTCATTCTGTGAATTTGCATCACAGTGTATTTGTTTCTTTATAATAGTTCTGGCTTTTCTGTCCAACATAATGTGAAAATAATTATTTCAAAAGTTATTGGTACATCTCTTAAAAACCTAGAGCATGTGGAAAAATTAAAATTTTTAATTGTCAACAAAAAAGGTTTAGTTTCAGTGGCTCTCGGGCAGTTTACTTCATTTCTGAACCTTTTAGTTTCATTTGCATTTCTCAGTAACTTTTTTTATTTTAAAGTGAAATTGGACTTACTTTTAAAGACGTAGTAAGAATGTATGTATTTGAAAAAGTCTTAACTTGGTGATTGTGCATTTTTATGTGTTGTCTTTGGTGATTTTTTTAAAGCCACAGCAATTAAAACTTTTTTATGTGTAAAGAGTAATGGTCTCTCTGAAATATCATTTCTATTGGATTGTTTAAATTAGATTATAAGGTCATTGATTTAGAATTAGGAGGGCCTTAGAAATAATCCAGACCAAGGTCTTCATTTTACATGAGGAAACTGAGGTCCAATGAGATAAAGTACTTAAGTGGCAGAGCCAGGATTTGCAGTCAGGGTCACATTGCTTGATGTTTTTTATTTCACTTTTCAATCAGATTTCTTTTAAAATGGTGAAGCTTTAGAATTAAATAGACAACTTCTGCTTTTTCACTATTGCACATGTTTCTTCATGTTAGTCTAAACTGACATAGACCAACACCACCTTTGGTCACGCTTAATGCTGTGTACTGCTAAAATCCATCGCATTATTTGTAAAAGTGTTAAACGCCTTTTTCAGAATTTGTAAAGATTTTTGCCCTGAGTTTGCATATAAGAAATAATGCATAGTATTTAAGACTATGTGACTTAGTATGCTTTTTTTTGGTTTGTTGTTTGTTTTTGTCACATAGCCACAGAAGAGAAGAAATCTCTCAAGCGAACCTTTCAGCAGATACAAGAAGATGAAGATGATGATTACCCTGGAAGTTACTCTCCCCAAGATCCTACTGCAGGCCCTCTCTTGGTATGTCTAATGAATGGGGGTAAACTACTTAAGGTTTGCCCCTTAGGGAAATTCTTAACCAGTAGAAGCAATTATAACAGTTAAAAGAGATAAACTTGATTACATGAATTGAAAGCTTTTGCACAACAAAGTTAATGCATCTAAGATAAGAAGGGAGACAATTATATGGGGAAAAAAACTTGTATCAAGTATCTCTGAGGGTTTGATATCCAAGATATATGGACAATAATCCAAAATCAAAAACCTTTTCCCAGTAGATGAGTGGTCAAAGAATGTAAACAAAACAATTCTCAAAAGAATTGTATGAAAGAAATGTTCCAAATCACTAATGGTAAGAGAAATTCAAATTAGAGTAACCCTGAGGTTTCACCTCACACCCAGAAAACTGTCAAAAATGACAAAAGACATCTAGTTGTATAGTGTTGTGTTTGAATAGTATTGGAAAAGTTATGCAAAGACAGGCAAATCAATGCATGTTGGTGGAGTTGCGACTCTGTATAACTGTTCTGGAAAGCAAATTGAAATTAGGCAAATAAAGTGACTAAAATGCCACTTTGACTCAGAGATTTCATTGTTAGGCATATACCCCAAGGAGGTCATTGATAAAAAGAGAGGTTCCATATGTACCAGAATATTTATAATGGCATTTTTGTCCTAGCAAAGAACTGGAAACAAAGTAGGTGCCTATCAAATGGGATGTGGTTAAACAAATAATGGTACATGAATGTAAGAAATATTACCATACTGGAAGAAACAACCAATATGATGAATACAGAGAAATGAGGAAAGACTTATATGAACTGATGTAAAGTGAAGTAACAGAGACAGGAAAACAATAAATACAAAGATTACAACAGTGTAAATGGAAAGAACAGTTACCACAAAACAGTTGAAAATATTATGGACTTCCAGGTCCTTTGACCAACAAGATAGAGGAGTAGACTTTTTTCTTCTAATTCTTAAAACAATCAGCTTTTCTGAAACAAATTAAGCACCAGAAATAAAAATGATTTCATCTGCCTCCATGGTATAGGACATTAATGAACACAAAAAAAGTAAAAAATTCCATGAACTAATGCCTAACTTAGCTTATGCAATATCCCCTCTCCCTACCACTCACCATTCTTCCAGCAGCAAGACTGCAATAGCCTGCTGGAACTATGGGCTTGCAAAAGAATGTGACCCTCCCCCCTTCTTTCCAGTGCCTGAAGATCTAAACTCCAAACTTCAGAAATTTACTGAGGCAGCAATAGCCAGTGAGTTACATTGTTTCTGATTCTCCTTGGTCTAGTTGTTCCATTGATCTACCTCTATTTTTTAATCAGTACCAGATGGTTTTGATGATGGTACCTTCTGACCTCTTTTCATCATTTCTCTTGATGTTATAGATCTATTATTTTTCTAGATGAATTTTGTTTTATTTTATCAAATTTTGTAAAGGATCCCCTTGGTAATTTGATTGATATAACATTGAAAGTACAAATTTTCATAGTATTGTCGTTTTTATAATACTAGCACTGCCCAGCCATGAACCCAGCCTCCAGCCATTTTAGTTCTTTATTTCTTTAAGGAGCACTTTGTAATGATTGAATCTCTACAAGTCTTTTGTGTGTTTCAGTATTCCATGGTATCTTATGCATTTTGCAGTTATTTGGAATAGGATTTCCCTTTCTCTTATTCTCCTTGGATTTTGTTGTTAATATAGAAATGATTTTATTTTGAGGGTTTATTTTCCAGTCTGCAGCTTTGCTGAAGCTATTGTCTTGATTAGTATCTTTGCTAATTCACTTAGGGTTTTTCAAGTTTGCCATCATATCAGCAAATGATAGTTTTTATCTCTTCTTTACTTATCTTTATGCCTTTAATTTCTTTCTCTTGTCTTACTGCTATTGCTAACATTTCAAGAACTATATAAAGTAACAGTGGGTAGAAAGGGCATCTTTGCTTTACTCTCTTATTTATTGGAAAAGGTTCAGTATATCTCATATTCATGTGATACTTGCTTCTGGTTTTATTTTATTTTTTGATTTTTATTTTTAGTTCCAAATTCTCTCCCTACCCCTACCCCCACCCATTGAGAAAGCAAGAAATAATAATACCCATCATACATCTGAGGTCATGCAAATTAAATGGATTTTTTTTATCATATTAAAAAAGGTCCTTCTATGCCTGTATTTTGTTGTTGATTTTTTAAGCATAAATTAATATTGTACTTTGTGAGAGTTTTTCCCTGCATGTATTGAGGTAATCTTGTGATTTTGGACATTTTGACGTTTAATATGATTAACTATTGATTGTTTTTCTATTTTCTTAATGTTGAACCATCCTTGCATCTCTGGTATAAACCCAGCACCTTCATGAATGATTTTTTGGATAATTCACTGTAGTCTTAGAATTTTATTGAAGTTTTAAAAATTAATATTTATTAATGACATTGGCCTACAGTTTTCCTTCTGTGTTTTATCCTTGCCTTGTTTAGGTGTTAGGACTATAATATGTGTCATAAAAAGATTCTAGTAGGGAGCTTACTTTCTCAGTTTTTGAGATTTGTATAGTATGGGAATTAATTATTGCAGACAGCTTAACTGATACAGTAGATAGAATGCTGGGCCTAGAGTCAGGAAGATTCATCTTCCTGAATTAAAATCCAGGCCCAGGCACTTACTAGCTGTGTGTCCCTGGACAAGTCACTTAACCCTGTTTGCATCAGTTTTCTCATCTGTAAAATGATCTGAAGAAGGAAAAATGACAAACTATACTAGTATCTTTGCCAAGAAAACCCCAGTGGGGTCATGAAGACTGAGACACAACTGAAAAATGACTAAACAACAAAAGTAATTATTCTTTTAAAATATTATAGAATTCTCTTGTGAATCTGTAAGGAACAGGAATGTTTTTAGGGTTGAGTTATTTATGATCTCTTTCTGGTCTGTCACTTTGGGTATCTTATATTTCTGAAGTATTCTTTTATTTCTTTTATGTTCTAAGTTTTATTAGCATGTGACAATGCATAAGGGGTTCTGATTATGCTTTTTTGTTATGATTTAATCTTGTTCATTTGATATTTTATTGATTTTCTTTCCTTTTTTTAGTCATGTTAGCTGAAAGTCTATCAATTTTATTAGTCTTTCCAAAACGCTAGCTTTTATTTTATTTATCATTTCTATTTTGGAGGGGGTGGGTTCCAATTTAACTATTGTTGCTAATTTTTCAATATCTAACGATCAAGTGTGACTCAGAAAAAAAAGATATGAGAGTACACTCCCAACTCACCCTGTCTTGGAGGTGGGGGATCCTTGGGTGTTGCCTATTGAACATGTTTTTGGACTTTTAAAATATGTTAAACATATGTGCTGATTTTTCTTCCTTTTTTTTTCCTCTTTAAAAAACACTTACGGGATCGGAAGTACTCTCAGGTAGGGGAGAGGATATTAAGGAAAACTGTTCAGATTTTTTTTTTTAATTTTTAGGCAACTGGGGTTAAGTGACTTGCCCAGGGTCACACAGCTAGTAAGTGTCAAGTGTTTGATCTGAGGCTGGATTTGACTCAGGTCCTCCTGACTTCAGGGCTGGTGCTCTATCCACTGCGCCACCTTGCTGCCCCAACTGTTAAGATTTTTGAAAAAATCCATAAAAAGCAAATGAATTTTGCCAAACTGTGTAGAAGCTTGGCCACAAAGAGATGTGGGAAGATAGCTCTCTCTACCTGCTCCTCTGCAGAGGTATGGAACATTGAATATAGTCAGATTTTTTTTTAGGGTATTGATTGGTGTTGATGAATTTTTTTCTCTTTAAAAATTCCTATTATAAGGATGGCTCTTTGGGAAGAGAGAAAACTAGGATGGAGTGAGAAATGTAAGCAATGTAAAAACAAAAGATATCCACAAAGATTTTTTAAAAAAATGACAGCCCCCCCAGTTGAAAATATGACCACAAGGTGGTGCTAATAACCAGTAAAAATAAAGATTAAAGTGGGTAGCTCCTGCTGAACCTCTCTTGCATTATTTTCTTGGCAAACAACTACATTGGCTTTTTTTTTTATGCTTTATTTAGAGCAGTGGTTAAGATTTGATTTTTTTTTTTAAATTTGTATGTGGTTCTTCAGGAATTAGTAGCTAAAAAGTTTTATCTCATTTATATACATGCGTTAGGAACTTTTATATCCCTATGTCAATATGGTATCTTGCACACTTTAGGTCTTTAGTAAATTTTGTTGATGAAACTATGTATTAGTTCAGATGTCCTTAACTTTATCATTGTGAATTCCCTCCACTAATATAGATTTCAAACTTTGTTTCCCATACCTCCAATGTGTGTGCACACATGGTGTTCCTGCTGCATTAGATTCATTACTATGGCCCAAAAGTTCATCATTTAATGACCAACCTTCTGATAATGATCTTTCAAATTAGGCTGGTTCTAGACTAACAACAGGCATGTTAGTCTAATGCTGTACCTAGATTGATGCTGCTCAACCTCCGTAGGACCTAGCAGTGATGAAACATTAGAGGAAGACTTTAGTAGAGTTGTATATGCCTGTTTATTTTATAAATGCCTCTCTCTGGTGCTTGTCTATTTCTTAAGTGTGTTGGGGGGTGAGTGGTTAAATGATCACACCAGATACACATTTTATGTTTGTAAATTATAAAGAATTAGAGAATTATCCATTTTGCATTTGGTTAATAGCTAAAAAGTCAACTGTTCTCTGAAATTATTATAATTGGTGAATCTATCAAAACATTTTATATTTTTCTTTCCAATTTTCTCTCTCTCTTTTTTTTTTTTTGGACTTGTACTTTATGAAAGTATTCTCATACAGATTTGAAACTTTAGAGTCACCTTCAACTCTTTGACTCTTATACACACATACTCTTCCCCACTCTCTACCCCCATTCTCCTCCCCACGTCCAGGCAGTTGCCAAGGTTTGTTGACTGCCCCTTCTCTCACATTTTATCCCTTCCCTTTACTTACACAGCTACTTCTCTTATTCAGTTCCTTATTATTACACTTAGATTATTACCCTAGGCTCTTAATCTGTCTCTCTGCCTTGAATCTCTTCCATCTTCTTTAGTTTATTCTCTACATAGCTACCCAATTGATATTCTTAAAGCACAGGGCTGACCACATCACTTTGCTGCTCAGGAAGCCTTATGGGCTCGCTGTGATCCCTTGGTTTTTTATTTTAAAAAACCTTTCACAATGTGGTTGCATTTTGTCTTTTCAACTAATTTTATATTACTCCCCCTCATACATTCTATGTTGCAGCCAAACTGGCCTAGTTGTTGTTCCTAGGACGCTCTTCCATGATATTTCATTTTCTACCACAGTGTGTTTGCACAGGCTATTCCCCACGCCTGGAATGCTTTCCTTTTTTGTCATCTCTAGTGACCTTCAAGGCACAATTGAAACTACCTTTGACAAAAGTCTTGGCTCTGAATCTACACACACACACACACACACACACAGACACATACCTTGCTGTTATGCTCCCTTTATCCTGAAATTATTTTGTACTTAATTTCTATAAACTTATTTCTATCTGTACACCCTCACCTGTTTCCTACCTGCAATAGAATGTAAGTTACTTAAGATCAGGGATTGTTTAGTTTTTTTTTCTTTGCATCCCCAGGACCCCTGTACACATAGTACTTTAACAAATACTTTTGAATGGTATGGAATTGATATATGTGGGGCCTTAATTCTTTGCTACTAATGAGCTTGGTGTACTTTTCTTTTTAACCTTAAAAATGGTGACTCATTAGTGACCTTCCTAGAAAATGGAAATTCCTGGTTTTTTTTGGGCAGACTCATGAAATAATTTGAAACATACACTATGCATTTTTTTTATTCAATGAACATTTGTTGTGCATCTCCTCAACAAATATTATGCGCCTTTTTGTGGCTGCAAAGAACTGGAAATAATTCCCCATCACTTGGGAATGGTGAAACAATTTGTGGTACATGAATTTAATGGCATATTATATTGCTGTAAGAAATGATGACTATGAAGAAAAAAAATGAAGGTTGCAAAGTTACAAAAAATAAGCATATCCCCAAAGAAAAGATATAAGAAGGTACCCCTTTCTACTCTTGCAGAGGTATTCCATGGGTATGGAACATGGTATATAACATCATATTTTTTTTTTAAATGTATTAATCAATTTTCCTTTTTTTTCCCTCTTTGTCTCTTTTCTTAAAAAAAAAATTGAGACAGTTTTAGAGTAAGAGGAGGGTTATAGGGAAAAATTTAGATAATGTAAAAACAGAAAAGCTGTCAAAAACTTATTTTAAAATATTGTAATCTTAGTATAGTTCTAGGCACTGTATGCAACAAAACAGAAAATATTATCTAAGGTTCTTTTTGCCATGGATATATTTGGAATGTGATCTTTAAGGTATAGTGTAGAATTTCATCTTTGTCTTACCATTATTAAATTTCAGAAATTAATTTTATATATTCCCTTACACTATACTGTTGGTAAATGGGAAAATAGAATGAGTAGTGTGAATTCTCAGGACAGAATCTATAAACTTACCTGGAGTACCTGTTTTTAAAAATTATCTCCACCTCGTTTAACTTAAACAGATTTCTAAGAAAGATGAAATTCTCTGTGTATTAATGACTTTCATTGGCTTTCTGTCTGGTAGACCGAGGAACTGATCAAAGCCCTGCAAGATTTGGAAAATGCTGCATCAGGTGATGCCACTGTGAGGCAGAAAATTGCTTCACTACCACAAGAAGTCCAAGATGTTTCACTTCTAGAGAAAATTACAGGTGAGACCTTTGGGTCCAAGGTAAAAGAGGGGGGAAAATATCTGCTATACACTGAATTATGAGATCTACTTATTGCTGAAGGTTTAAGCTTTTGTGCTATATTGGACAGAGGGCATACTTGTTTGTTGTCAAAGGCATATAATTGGAGCTCATGTAATGAAATCTGAATTTCTGTTTGGATTTTACCAAATGTAGGTTGAATTCCTACAAAAAATACTACCTTCAGGCATCCTAAAAATCATCTATTGAAATGTAGAGTATGTCATGACTCCTTTTGGCTTTTAATAATACTGCTTCCTTGCATATATGTAGTTCTAATGAGAGACAGTGTGGTATAGTGATTAGAAAGCCATCCTCAACTTAAGAAAATCTGAATTCAAGTCCTGCCTCGGACACAAACTGTTTGTGACCCTGGGCATCTGAGGTCCCCAGACCTCTCTCTAAGACTAAAAACTGCAAAACAGTTGCTGATCTGCCTTAATAGAGGAAATTTCCTCACCAAAAGTTTCCTACATCAGCAAAATGAAAAGTCTGCCCCCCCAACCCCAATAGTAAATAACTGACATTATTTAAAGAAGGAAAAATAAGGTAACATAAATGGAAATATGTTGAATGTATTAAGAAAAGGAATAATTCTTTTTAGCTTAGCTTTTAAAACCAAAGTCATTGCCTATTTTGTTTGGATGTTAGCATTCCCATAGTGCTTTGATAAAGTAGAGCATTTAGGTATCCTTTTGTCAAATTCCCTCTACAGAGCTCTTTCACCTTAGGTAGTTCAGAAATAGTTTTATCTAGATGATGGTGGACTTCCAAATTATAACTGTTTCATTGTTTCCCTCTAAGTCCAGGTCTATTCTTGTGTTTGAAAAAAAAAGACTCTGTACATTGGGGAGAAGTCCTTTGACTGTCCCTTTCTCCATTCCACCTGCCCTTTCACACCTCCCTTGCCCAATCACCTCAGCCATGCCCATGTGATTTGTGAGTTGTCTCAATTTTTTTTTTTTGGTCACATTTGTGCTTAGACAAAGAGGCAGCTGAACGTCTTTCAAAGACAGTGGATGAAGCATGTTTGTTACTAGCAGAATATAATGGGCGACTGGCAGCAGAACTGGAAGACCGGCGCCAGCTGGCACGCATGTTGGTGGAGTATACCCAGAACCAGAAAGATGTTTTGACAGAGAAGGAGAAAAAACTAGAAGTAAGTACTATCCAAAGTGAGCCAGAATCCCTCAATTCCTCTCCCTGTAGCTCACACCACTCAGTGGGTATAATCCTTGAAACAACCCTTTTTATTTAAAAAAAAAAAAAATGTGAGAAGAGAAAATTCTGTTAGGTATCAGAGTTGTTTGGACCTTCTTGTAAGTATTGGTCATATTTCTTTACAGCCAGGAAAGAACAGGCCTTAGATTTCGGGAAAGAAATTTCATTAACTCCCACTCTTGGTGTTTTAGAGCCTAACCTTTAACATACCAGTTTGAACTCAGGTAAAATATTTGTTGCCTGAGATACAGGCCTCAGAGATGGCACTGAAATAGAAGAATGTTATCAGACAGAAGTTGGAGAGTGCCCACAAGTTTCTTTAGTCATTTCCAAAGTTCTGAGTGTTATACAAGCTAAAACCAATAAGCAGTGTACTTTCAATGCCCTGTGTGCTGTTAGTTCAGAAATTTCATAGTTGTCATTCTATGAAGTTTAACCCTTATTCTTATATCCCTGGTAGGTTTTCATCAACAAGGAGAGAAAATAAGGATTGTTCCCCTCTGACACTTAGCAAATGCCACATCATATGTAATCTTTTTATAGAAAAGGACTGGGAGCACTTGTCCTTGGGTAGCCTCCTACACAAATACCTATTGTTACCTTTGCTCCAGCAGTGCACTTGATTATAAGAAGGTATTCACACAACAAATATTTAAGTACCACTGTACTGGGTTAGATGGTAGCAGAGTTCTAAAGATAATTAAAACACTCTTCCTTGTTCTCAGGGAGCTTATAGTCTATGAAAAGGTACTATCCCCTGTGGCTATTGGAGAGTACTGGCCATAGGAAAGCAGGTTTTGGGTTTTTTTTTTTAATCATGCCCATGAATTTGTCTTAAACTTTATATTTTATAAATGTAGCCCAAATTGAAAATGATATAAAGAGAGCAGAGGAAACTTCCCTCTGCCTCAACTCAGAAAACATAAATTCCTTGGCATAGAGGGGAAAGAAATTAAGTCTTCAGGCTTTCAGAGGTGAGATGATTACGATTAAGTGAGTTTGTGTTTCAACACTGTCATCTGACTGTGCAGTAGAAAACAAATAATGTGCATGTTGTACATTATCCTTACCTGCAGTGATGATGGGAGTAATTATGAATAGTGGTGGTAAGAACTTCATGTTCATAGCCAGCTTGAACCTGGAAGATGGGAAACGACTGTAAAAATAGCATCATTTTGACTAGAAATCAGCAATGACCAGAAGTCCTAGAGGGAGTTGCACAGGCAATACCAGACAGTCATTTATCTGAAATGGTCGTCTTTCACTGAGGAAGCATTTTCAGCACTGTGCCCCGGGACTAATAAGGGAATGTAATTAATGATTCTGGTTGTAAGTCACTATGCCATCTGTTGAACTGCCCCTTGGCGACACATTAAGGGCTTTCTCTGAACTGTCAGACGTTGATTATCATGAGCAGCTGTTGTTGGGTGGAACGTGGCAAGCTATCATAGAGGACAGCATCTTTGAGAAGAGATTGGGTTGGTAGAGCAGGTTAACTCTTTGTTATGTTTTCCCTTTCCACCTTGGTACCCACTTAAATTTTTTAGGTGATCATTCCATTTTCTGTAGAGCAGTGGCTTGATAAATACTATCATATTTGGTCCTATTCCAGTACTAACTTTGGGATTAGGATGAAATTGAACAAATGAAGAATGCAGAAGGATTTTGTTTAAAAATCCACAAGCTGTCAGCCCCAGGGATCTTGATTCTCTCTCCCCACTCCACTCCCCACACCTCCGCCTCAAATATCCTCTAGCAGCCACTTAATATTAAATATTTTTCTAGGTTTGTTATTGTACAAACAGAAATTATTAGGTATATTAAAAAGTGTGAAAAGGGTAGCTTTTAATTAGTTTTATCCTTGTCAAGCAATTTCATCTCTACAATCTGAGATTTTAGTTCCACCTTAGGTCTTAAGAGTCTGTTACATTTTTATGGAGATTGTTAGGATTATAAGGTATGTGTCAGGTTCTCCCATTCTTAGGACATTTCTTTCCTCCAGAGAAAAAAAAACCCTCTTTGCCATTAAGTAGGGAAAGAAAAATTCTCACACTGAGTACTTTCCCCTGACTAGTTTGTATTATCTAATCTTTGTTACTGTCAGAAGCTAGCTGAGCAAAACCTAACAGCTTTCCTTGTTGCCCTGGAGGAGCATACCTAGATCAGAGATGACTTATTGTGGCTCTGTGGCCAGATCTATACTTTGGAAATTTTGAATCAAAATGCTGATTGAAATGTATATTTTCATACTTTTATTATATGGGGAAAAAATCATTTTCCCTCTGAGGAGATTATCTGTTCTTTCCCAAAGTACCAAAGAAGAATTTGAATTTTTGTTACTATATGAACAACAATTTAAGGTTACATATTTAATTCTGAATAATACTCCTTTTGCCTCCTGGTGAGTATCTGTGCTGTTGACTCAGAAAATCACAAATTAACATTATCTATGTTTTATTTTTATTTATTTTGCTAAAATAGTTTCCATTTCCATTTTAATCTGAGTCATTTGTACTGAGTATGATTCCTCTGCTTTACCATATGCAGAATTTGAAGGGCGTGGGATAGAGGTAGACACTAGTTTCTTTTTTAAGGTTAAAGGATGAAAAATATAGACTCCTTTATGTAAGTATGGAGCAGATAAAACTAGTTGAATCTAGATATGATCAATCCATGTCTAGGGGAAAGAAAAAAAAATTCTATCATCTATAAACAATGAAGTTTTTATTTAATTAGTTCATTTAGTATTCACTTATTGGCTCTCTGGCAAATGCTCAAACTATATTTACTTCAGGTGATTGAATATTTACTTTATAGTCATAACTAAGTTTCTATGAATAGCCATATAAAAATGAAAATTAGGACAACAAACTTTATCTTATTTAGGTAAAGAATTGTCATGATTAACTATAAGGAAAAAACAACCAGAAATTAGTATCCATGAAGTAGTATGTTCAATATTTATGCCCACTATAATAGAAGGGTGTAACAAATGGAAATCAGCAGTTATAGATGTGTTATATCTATTTTATATGTATTAAACAATTATATATGTTATATATATTAAACTATTTTTGAGTGACTATAGGATTCAAAGCATTGTGTGCTATAAAAATAGTGACCATATTTCCCTAACCGAAGTATAAAACCCATGGGCAAAGAACGTTCCTTTTGCAAAGCTTCAGTCAAAGTGTACTTTCTTTTTTTGAAATCCCAGACATGTGTTCTCCTTTAACCATCTGTGCCCTGTAGGGAAGCAAAGGACATTATTCAGTCCCATCTCTGCTACTATCTTGCTACGTGGCTTTGGGCAAATCACTTCCTCTGTTAGGTCCTCAGTTTTCCCATTTGTAAAATAAGGGAGAGACTAGATAATTTTTCAGGTCTCTTTCAGGCTATAACATTCTCTGAGTTTATTAGTAATTAGAGCTACTGGTTGGAGATACTTCTGTGAAGAGCAAGAATTTAGAGATTGTAGAAAAAATAGATTCCTGTTCTTATGGAACTTGTAGCCTGATTAAGGCAATTCAGGATGAAGCTAAAGATTAAATGATTTTACTTGTCATAGAGTGAGCTTAGACAAATTACTTGGACTGTAGTTTTATGTAGAAGACTAAGTAATACAATCTAGGCTAAGGATCATAAATGTTTGAAAATCATCTCTCTCAATTCCTTTTTTTTTTAAACAGAAGAAGAAACTAAAGTCTACAGAAGAATAACTTATTCCCAAGATCATACAATGAGTTCGTGGCAGAGCTAGGACTAGAATTAAGGTTCTCCTACTTCTCTGATTAGTACGTTGCATTTTAACAGAAGAAGAGAAAAGTAGGTAGATATCATTGTGTGCAGAATAGTATCTAAAGCTGAAATCACTTAGTTTAAAGAATCTTGTAAAAAAACTATAGCTCATTTAGAAGAGTATATTGGTTAAGGGTGGAAACATGCCAACAGACTGACTTTTCTATTCTCTTTGGTGTGAAACTTAACTGTGTTCTCTTGTGCTGTTGGGAGGTGAGAAATTGCTTCATTGAAACTTGAAGCTGTTCCCATTTTTCCCCAGTGTGGCACTCCCCATGACTGTAATGACTATCCAGGGGCATAGCCTTTTGATTCAGAAAACACAGCAGGGAAAGGGAAAATGACTTAGAATCTAGCTTTTTGTGTGACTTTCTGTTTTTAGTTTTGTTATAATAACTTGAGAAATTCTTTGGCCACAGATGAGGGACACTAAACTAGACTGATAGCATTCTGTTGTTTTTGGCAGCCTTTTCTGCTTCTCTGCAGGGTACAGATGGCTAGAAGCTTTCATTAGAATAACTGTACTTGGAGTAGGTGAGAGTATAGAGTTCTTTTTTGTTAATTTGGGAGTAGACTATCCCCTTAACAAGAGGAAGCAACCTTCAGACTGAATACAGTCAGTAGGGCTAAGCCAGTGGGTGCATAAGCAGAAAAGGCAAAAAGGGGAAGAAAACAGCAAGATTGAAGTAAAGAATTTAGAGGGGAAGTGAAGAAAGAAAAAAGGTGCATAACAGTAATACTACCTTACATTCATATGTGACCTCATACACTTCAGATATTTAACTTACATTTTCTCATTTGATCTCCAAAACAACAGTAGCATGATAAGCTAGTCAAGTCATTTATAGGCAAGGAAGCTGAGATATAGGTTAGCTGAGACTTAGTAAAATGTGGGTCACTGGTGAAGCTGAGATTGTTGTTGTCTAGTTGTTTCAGTTATGTACAACTCTTTGTGACCCCATTTGGGATTTTCTTTGCAAAGATATTGGAGTGGTTTGCTATTTCCTTCTCCAGCCCATTTTATAGATGAGGAAACTGAGGCAAACAGAGTTTAGTGACTCGCCCAGGGTCACACAGCTAGTAAGTATCTGAGGCCAGATTTGAACTCAGGAAGATGAGTTTTCCTGATTCCAGGCCCTGCACTCTTATCTACTGTGCCACCTAACTGCCCTAAACTGGGATTAGAACCGAGATTTTTTTATTCCTACTCTGGCACTCTTTCTTCTAAGACACACTTCCATACCTGGGGACCTTTGGAACATATTAATAAAGATTGCTTGATATGGCTTGAGGATAAACAAAAATACATTCTTCCATTTCATTATGATCCTATACAAAATCCTGTACCTGAATTCTCTTTTTAGAAATAAAGAATTTATGCTGTGGTGTGCACAATAGAGAGATGCCTGAATTACAAATTAGTAAAAATACAGTGTTGAACCAGATCATCCTCACTTTTAGTTCAGTCTGTTTCTACAGCCTCATGATAAGAAAAATGTATTTCTTGAAACCTTTAGCTATTCATTAAATACTCAGCTTTGTCATCTTTGTTCTGAGATGGAACCATTTTTTTAAAGTTATTTTTTATTCTCTAAATCTGCAATCCTTTTTTAATGGAATAATGCAGGGGGCCCTTACATTTCCGTTATGGAAACTTATTCTTTTGAAATAATGTGGGAATTTGTGGAAAATTCAAAACTTGCAACAGATTCAGAAGCATGTTGTCCTGCTATTTGAATTTCTCCCATTCTTTTGAGCTGTTGACACTTAGAATCTCTGTGATTTAAGTGCTTTGTAGAAATGACTTGATTAGGAAATCTTATCTTTGATGTTCATCTGACAACTGAGCATGCTACTATTACCATATTAAGGTGTCTTGCAAGTCAGTAAGGCCAGACTCATAATTAGAATAATGCTGGGGGGGTGGGGGGGAAGCTAGGTGGTGCAGTGGATAAAACTCCGGCCTTGGAGTCAGGAGGACCTGGGTTCAAATCTGGCCTCAGACACTTGACACTTACTAGCTGTGTGACCTTGGGCAAATCACTTAACTCCAATTGCCTCATCAAAAAGCAAAAAACAAAAAAACCAAAAACATTTGGGACAGCAGTGGATAGAGTCCTGGCCCTGGAGTCAGGAGGACCTGAGTTCAAATGTGGCCTCAGACACTTGACACTTACTAGCTGTGTGACCCTGGGCAAGTCACTTAACCTTATTGCCTAGCCAAAAAAAAAAAAAAAAACCAGAATAATGCTGGGGGGTGAGAGGAGGGAGCTATAGTCAGGGATTTCTCCATACCTTTAAGAAAATTTTTTTAAGCTTTCTACTTAAAGAAAGATGCTATATTTTAATACAGCTTTAATGACTATGATATTTCAAGGCAAACTCTGTGATAATTTTCATTAGATAAAAGTGGCAAACCCGACAGTTCTTTCAGACTATGATGCTGAACTCTAACCACAGGTATAGTTCAAAATTGTTCCAGTTATAGCCTAACTTCTCTTAGCTGTTTTTTGTAACAGCTTTTTCAATGTGTATATAACATCAGTTGATCATTATTCATAAATATATTTACATGTTAAGACAAAACAGTAGTTTGCCTACTAAAATATTTAACCATGGTCATTAACATCCTTGTGACACAAGAAAGAGCTGTAGTTTCCCCACAGCATGCCTCTTTAAATATCAAGTCTTATAAAGAGTCTCTGTCATTTTTATAAGTCACCTTAAGCCATCTAGGAATTCATTGAGCAAATGTGTTAAGTATACATTATATTTTCTAGATAGGACTTGTTTTACAAATGGGTAAATAGTGAAGAACAATTTGAATTAGACAAATAGGCTCGTTTTCTAGGTTTTAAACTATCTTGTTACGTGAATGGTTTTGGAGAATAGCAAATATAATAATATCATTAAGGTGGCTAGGTGGTACAGTGGATAGAGTGCCCAGTCTGGAATCAGGAAGATCTGATTTCAAATCCAGCCTCAGATACTATCTGTGTCCCTGGGCAAGTGACTTAATCCTGTTTGCCTAAATTTCCTCATCTGTAAAATGAGCTGGAAAAGGAAATGGCACGCCACTTCAATATCTGTGCCAAGAAAAACCCAAATGGAGTCATGAAGGGTTAGATACAACTAAAATGACTAAACAACAACAGCAAAAATATCGTAGTACTGACTTAAGCAAGACTTTCCGAATAGAATTTACTTTACAGAAACCTGAATGCTTGGTTTAATAGGTTATATATGAATTTGAGTACTTGTAAATTTTTAGTTGTGGGAAGCTATTTAGGAAGATCTGGGTTCAAGTTCTGCCTCTGATGCATGGTGGCGCTGTGATCATAGGTAAATCATTTAATTTCTTACTATCGTTAGGCATCTTGCCAAGACTGTGTTATAGGTAAGTTGCAGATCTGAATTGGTAGGACTGATTTACATATACACTAGAAATTCCTATATTCAGGAAATCACCCCTCCTCCCATGAGTGTATATAGTTTTTTCTTAGATTAATATTGCTTTGAAGGAATAGAGTTTCTTTTCTTGGAGATAAAAGCTCACTTAGGTGCTGCTGTATTGTTTTGCCTCCTTTGAGGTCAGAGCTCAAAATGTAAGTGTTTAAATTAGATTACAGGACTAGGGTAGAGGCTTTGAAGTTTATTGGTTGGTATTGAGGGGAATTGACACCTTGGAAATGAATTCATAGATATATTGATACTATACTATATGCTGTGCATTTGTTATGATACTATACTGTACGCAGAAGTGTTTTGACTAAACTGTAGCATCTTGTCGTAGCATAAGTATTGACCATTCAAAGTTAGGTGCTTCTTCCGTCTTTGTTCTCATTCTGGATGTTATACTATTCTGAGTAAAAGAATAGCTAAATCTTTGTGGATGCATCAGTTTTTAGAAGAATTCTTGAAAATTTCAAAGAACAGAGCCATCTTAGATGTATGTTGTAGGCTTTTAAGAAGAATGTTTACATGTAACCTGATTCCTCTTCTTTGTGGCTTCCTTTGCATCACAGAAATGGTTTTCTTTATGCTTTCATTTTGTGCATATTGTCTCTCCTGGTAGGCATATGCTGAGAATCACTCTGAAATGCAGTGATTTTTTTTTCATGCAAATGCTTTGCTAACCACATTTCACTTTATGTGCAGTTTTCTCTCTACAAGCTAGTTGAGATTGTGTGAGTATTTTGAGGGTGGAGAAAGAAGAGGGTTGTATGGTGTAACTTTTTCCTTTTTTGAAAATATCTTAGCAACATTAGCCATGTAGCTCTTTGATCCCAATAAACTGCAACACCATCATACTATTTGGGGAAGGAATAATTAAATCAATAAACATTCTTTAAGTGCCTACTATGTGCCAGGCACAGTGCTAAGTGCTGGGGATACAAAAGAGGCAAAAGACAGTCCCTCTCCTCAAGGAGCTTACAGTCTAATGAAGGAGACAAACGTGCAAACAAATATCTATAAAGCAGGCCATAAGCATTTATTAAGTGTCCATGATGTGCCAGGCACTGTGCTAAATACTCGACAAATATTTCATTAGAGGCAGTTGGGTTGCCGATAGGATCCTACTAGATGTTATCTCAGCCTTATAATGGGTGGTAGTGATTAGAGTTAGTTTGGTTTTTAGTTTTGGTTAGTTTAGTTTTGGTTTAGTTAGGGTTAGTTTTAGTTAGTTTCGATTTTTAATATTTACTTACTTTCTATGGTTTGTGCCTCTTTACTTGGGGGAAGGGAATTGATTATAGAAAGAACATACACGTGGGAGTTAGCATACCTGAGTTTTAGTGTAATTTAACTTAAAGCTTGGTAACTTCAGAGAAAAAATTTAAGACCAAAATGTAGAAATTAGGGAAGTATTATTTCCTTTAGTATAATGAAGAAACTACCTAATGCCATCTAGAGCTGTTCAGCAGTGTACTAGGGTATATCTTTAGGTAGTAAGCTTCTCATTCCTAGAGATCTTCAAGTAAAGGCTGGAGGTCTAGTTTTATGAGATGTGGTAGAGGAGTTTTCTTTATACATGAATATTTTTGGATGTCTTTACTCTTATTTACTTATATAAGCTTCTTAAGATCAGAGGTGATTTCACTGATGTTTGTGGTTATGGGTTACTATAATGCTTGGCACGTACTAGGATCTTATAAATGCTTATTAAATTCTTGCTCACATGGAGATATATTTCAAAATCATTAAGGGATTAGCTTACATTTCTTAGTATTAAAAACTTTTTTTCTTTCTTGATAATTTTTGTTTAATAAATTAATAAATTTTGTTTAATTTCCAGTAACAAATTCAAGCATGCAAAATATGAAAAAGAACCAAAGAATAGCAAAATCAAGAAAACATCAACAAACTAAAATAAACTTTCAGACAGAGCCAATCAGAAGAAAATCAGAATGTAAACAAAATAAAATCCCCCAAGGCTCCACAAAACCCCCAAAAGATTTAAGCATTATGAGTGATTGTGTTTATTGTATGTATTGCATTATGAATGCAGCTGTACTCATCACTTACTGACTGATAAAGGAAATAAAGATCATGTGCATTAGCTTTTGCAATGTAGCACCAGCATTGTCCATTATATCTACAGTAAGTTTCATAACAGTCTTATCTGTTTTCACATGTATATTGTTCTTTTGGTTCTCTATCATTTGATATACTCTTCTCTTGTTTCTTTTTTGACTTTATATTTTTAGAGGCAGCTAGATAGTATAGTGGATAGAGTGCTGGGCCTGGAGTCAAGTTCAAATACAGCCTCAGACACTTATTAGCTGTGTGACCCTGGGCAAATCACTAAATTTGTATTTACCTCAGTTTTCTTAACTGTAAAATGTGGGGGGCAGCTAGGTGGCACAGTGGATAGAGCGCCAGCCCTGAAGTCAGGAGGACCTGAGTTCAAATCCGGCCTCAGACCAAACACTTGACACTTGCTGGCTGTGTGACCTTGGGCAAGTCACTTAACCCCAATTGCCTAAAACAAAACGAAACAAAACGAAACAAAACAAAAAAACAAACTGTAAAATATGGATAAAAATAGCACCTATCACCTAGGGTTGTTTTAAGATTGAAATGAAATGATGTAAAGTGCTTAGCGTAGTGCCTGGCACATACATAGTAGGCTCTCTCTATAAATGTTTATTCCCTTCTCTTCTCCCATTTCCCTTCATATTTGTCATCATCTATTATGATATATGTTGGAATGTATTCTTTTATATTCGTATGTCACAATTTATTTAGCCCTTCTCCCATTATAGGACATAGTTTTGAGTTTTTACCATTAAAAATAGTACTTCTGTGAATTTTCTATGGACCTGGTCTTCTTGTTGCCAATCTTCCAAAATATAAACCTAAAAGGTGGGGGGGGGGAGAACATGAGTATTTCTTGTTACTTTTGTAGTATAATTTTTTATTGTTTCATAGCTCCACTTGAATCGAATTAGATGTCTGTTTTCTTTGATCCCTGCCAATATTAAATTTTGACGTCTTGTACCATCTTTGCCAGTTTGGAGTTCAGGTGATATCTCAGAGTTGTTTTAATTTGCGTTTATCTTAAAATAAGTGATTTTGAACATTTTTCAAGTGATTGTTGCCAGTTTATGTTTCTTCTTTTAAGAATTGCGTCTTCATAGCCTTTGACTACATAACCCATTGGAAAATGGATTTTATCCTTATGAATGTCTGTCAATTCCTTATAGATTTTAGATGTTAGGTTTTTATCTGATGTTTGTGGGGTTGCATAATTAGCAAGCATTTACTGGAATCTTCTATGTGCAGAGGTACTGTGCTAGGTGCTAGGAATACAAAGAAAACTCCTTTAAGGAGTTTATATTCTATTAGGATAAAACAGTATATACACATGTAAGTAAATAAGGAATTTTTTTTCCAGGGTGTGTCCAGGTAGGTGTATCCAGAAAAGCCTCATGTTCTTGAACCAGAATTTGAAGGAAGCTAGGGACTATGTTGGAGAAAAGATGAACAGGGAGTATAGTCTAGGTATAAGAGCCAATGAAAAGGTACGAGGACAGGAAAGGGATTGCCATGTCAATAACAGCAAGTTAACCCATTTTGGCTGGAACATAGAGTACATGTAATAAGACTAGAAAGGTCGGACTTAGGGCTAGAGGGGAACCTTAGAAGCCATTCAGTCAAACCCCTCCTTGTTTTACAGAAAGGGAAACTGAAGCACAGAGAGGTTAAATTACTTACCCCAAGGTCACAGAGGTAGTAATTGTCTATAGCAGCATTCGTACTCAGGTCTTCCTAAATCCCCAATGCAGTGCCTTATCCATTACATTCCACCTTGCTACTTTGAGTGTGAAGAGTTTTAAATGCCAAACAGAGGAGTTTGTATTTGTTCCTAGAGGCAGTAAGGAGCTTTTTGAGCCAGAGGAGTGGCATGGTCAGTCCTGTATTTTAGGAATATTACTTTGGTGACAGTCTCTGAAAGGTGGGTTGGAGAAAGGAGAGAACAAAGGCAGGGAACGGTAAAGAACCTTTTGCTGTACTTCAGTCAAGAGGTTGATAAAGGCCTGAATTAGATTGGTGATCATGTGAGTGGAGAGAAGGGAACATATGAGAGAGAGGTTATGGAGTCAGAGGTTTGGCAACAAATTGGATAATGGGAGTCAAAGAAGTATTGCAAACCTGAGTGAATAGAAGGAAGACAGTGCTGTTGTCAGAATGGAGAAGTTAGGAAAAGGTATGGATTTAGGAGAAAAGGTAATGAATCATGTTTTGAACTTACTAAGTTTTGAGATATCTGTGGAATATCATTTGAAGGGTAGTTGGTGATGTGAAACCAGAGCTCAGGAGAAAGACTAGGGAGTCATCTGGGGATAGAGATAAATGAACCACTGGGAGCTGATGAGATCATCAAGAGAGACTATAGAAAGAAAAGAGGACCCAGGGTGGAGTCTTGTGATGTACTCACAGGTAGAGAGATGGGGCTTGGAAGATGATGCAGCAAAGAAGATTGAGAAGGAGCAACCAGACAGGTAAGAGAATTAAGTTATAAAATTATCAAAGGAGAGAGAAGGTGGTTAAGACCATCAGATGCAGCAGACAGGGCGAGAAGAATGATAACTGAGAAAAAGGCCTTTGGGTTTACGAAGTATAGGATCATTGGAAACCTTCTAGTGTCTTCCCTCTGTTGATTTTCTCTACCTTATTCTATATATATCCTGTTTGTACATAGTTGTTTGCATGTTGTTTCCCCCTTTAGACTGTGAACTTATTGAGAGCAGGGACTGGCTTTTACCATTTTTTTTTTTCAATCTCCAGAGCTTATTAGCACAGTGCCTGATGCTTAGAAGGTGCTTTGACTGACTAACTGATCTTGGGGTGTCAGTTTCAGTTAAATGAAAATGTTAGGAGCCAGATTTCAAGGAATTAAGAAATGAAAGAGGAAAGGAAGTGGAATAAGTGAAGAGAACTTTCATCATCATCATCAATACTAGCATTTATATAGGTTTTTAAGATGTACAAAATATATATATTATCTTATTTAGTTTTCACAGTATCACTGAGAAATAGGTGTAGTATCATCCCCATCTTACCAGATGAGTTAACTGAGGCTAAAGTTGTTAAGTGACTTGCCCAGGTTTACACAGATACTGTCCGAGACAAGATTTTAACTCACTTCAAGTCCAGTACTCTATCCACTATGCCATGTTCAGGAGTTTAGTTTTAGAAGAAGATGGGGTGATGGTGATGTTCAGGGACTTGGGTTTGTTGGTGGATAGCAGGCAAGGATCACGGGAAATAAGGAGGATAAAGATCAAGGAGATAGAGGATGTTTTAAAATTGTTTTTTACATCACATTTATTTCTGAATATTCCCTTTCCTTTTTATACCCTCCCTTCCCTTTTCTCCCTTCACCGTTTCCTTTATAACAAGATTAATGGAGGAGTAAGAAAGTTTAGTAAAACGAACCACTGCATTGACCCCACATCTTACAACATATGCAACATTCTGTAGCTGTAGTCCCCCAACTCTGCAGTGGAAGCTGCATTTTCTCTAAAGCTAAGCCTAGTTATATAGTTACATAGTATTCAGTTTCTTTTTGTTCTTTTCTGTTTATATTATTGAAATCAGTTGTGTATAGTGTATCATTAATTCATGTGTCTTCCCATGTTTTTCTGAACTCTTCATATATGTCTTTTTTATGGCTAGTAATATTCTGTTACATTCATATTGTTATTCTCTCTTCATTTCTATTTTCTTCCATGATATCTTTTAAGATTTTAGACCTCCTAAATGAATTGTTATTTTTACTGGTAATTTGATTTATATGCAACTAAATCTGCAAATTAATTTTTTATCATATTGATATGCCTCAACTATCAAAATGAGTATCTCTTCAATTAAGTCATTTTTTCATTTAAAAAAATTTTTAAAAAAAATTTTTAACATGTGTTTTTAAAACTTTGGGTTACAAATTTTCTCCCTTCCTCCTTCCCCACCCACCCTCATTGAAAAGGCAAGCATCTCAATACAGGTTATAGATGTGTAGTCATGTACAACACTTCCATAGTAGTCATGTTGTGAAAAACTAAGTATATTTCCCTTCATCCTATCCTACCACCCATTTATTCTGTCTCTCTTTTGACCCTCTCCCTCCTCAGAAGTGTTTGCTTCTGATCATCCCCTCCCCTAATCTGCCCTCCCCACTATCAGTCAACCCCCTGCTCTCTTGTCCCCTTCCCCCTTATTTTCCTGTAGAGTAAGATAGATTTCCATACCCCATTGTGTATGTTATTCCTTCCTTAAGCCAAATCCTGTGAGAATAAGATTCACTCATTCCCTGTCACCTTCCCCCGTTTCCTCTCCACTGGAAAAGCCTTTTCTTGTCTGTTTCTTGTGAGATAATTTATCCCTTTCTCCTTCTCCCAGTATAATCCTCTTTCACCCCTTAATTTGATCCCTTCTTCTTCAACTCACCCTGTGCCCTCTATCTATCTATCTATCTCTATCTATCTATCTATCTATACATACATACATACAATTTTTTCCCTCCCACTACCCTAATACTGACAAAAGACTCATGAGTTACAAATATCTTTCCATGCAAGAATGTAAACAGTTCAATCTTAATAAGTCTCTTATGATTTCTCTTTCCTGTTTACCTCTTCCATGTTTCACTTGAGTCTTGTATTTTAAAGTCAAATTTTATATTCATTTTTTACCCTGAAGAATTATACTCAGTTTTGCTGGGTAGGTGATTCTTGGTTGTAATCCTAACTCCTTTGCCCTCTGGAATATCATACTCCAAGCCCTCTGGTCCCTTAATGTAGAAGCTGCTAAATCTTGTGTTATCCTGATTGTGTTTCCCCAATACTTGAATTGTTTCTTTCTGGCTGCCTGCAATATTTTCTCCTTGACCTGGGAATTCTGGAATTTGGCTACAATATTCCTAGGAGTTTTCCTTTGGTGGTCTCTTTCAGGAGGTGATCGGTGGATTCTTTCAATTTCTATTTTGCCCTCTGGTTCTAAAATATCAGGGCAGTTTTCCTTGATAATTTCTTGAAAGATGACGTCTAGTCTCTTTTTTTGATCATGGCTTTCAGACAGTCCAATAATTTTTAAATTCTCTCTCCTGGATCTATTTTCCAGGTCAGTTGTTTTTCCAATAAGATATTTCACGTTTTCTTCTATTTTTTCTTTTTTTGGATTAGTTTTACAGTGCCTTGATTTCTCAAATAGTCACTAACTTCCAATTGCTCCATTCTAATTTTTAAGGAAATAGCTTCTTCAGTAAGTTTTTGGACTTCCTTTTCCATTTGGCCAATTTTGCTTTTTAGGGCATTCTTCTCCTTGTTGGCTTTTTGGACATCTTTTGTCATTTGGGTTAGGCTATTTTTTAAGGTGTTATTTTCTTCAGTATTTTTTTGGGTCTCCTTTAGCATCACTCTCAGTTTTTCCTCTGCTTCTCTTACTTGCTTCTCAAAATCCTTTTTGAGCTCTTCCATGGCCTGGGACCAATTCATATTTTTCTTGGAGGCTTTGGATGTAGGAGCTTTGGCTTCGTTGTCTTCTTCTGGTTGTATGTTTTGATCTTCTTTGTCACCAAAGTAACGTAATATAGTCTGATTCTTTTTGTGCTGCTTGCTCATGATCCCAGCCAATTACTTGAGTTATAAACTCTTTGTTAAGGTAGGGGTCTGTTTCCAGTGTGGAGAATGTACTGTCCCCAAGCTTCAGGGGTTTTGTGCAGCTGTTTTCAGAGATATTCTAGGGACCTGTAAATTTTCAGTTCTTCCAAGGTGTTATGATCAAGGGCGAGGTGTTTACTCCTTTCTTGTCCCTATGCTCTGCTCTATGAGTGACCACAAGCACTCCTTCTGTCTTGTAACTGTGAGGAGGATTTCCTCTCCACAGCCACTACAAGCTCTACCACACCAGCACTCCTCCTCGCACCAGGACCACCACCCAGAACTGTGACCCAGATCCAGGCACGGGCAAAGCAAAAGAATCCTGCACTAGCAGAGAGAACCCTGCAATTCCCCTCTGATCAGCCACCCGATTCCCCCTCAGTCTGTGGGCCAGAAGCTCAGGAGGCAGCCGTGCCTCGGGGCCAAGCTCAGGGAATAGGGCTGGGACCCTGAGCTTCTCTCTCATGACAGAAACAGACTTTTCCTACTGACCTTCCAAGTTGTCTTTGGCGTTCATGGGTTGAGAAGTCTGGAAACCGCCACAGCTGCCCGAGGTTCAATCCTCTGAGGCCTGCTCTAGGTTCGATGTGGCCTGCACGCCCATGCCATCCTGCGTTCCTCTCCCAGCCCAGTGTGATACACCTTTACGATCAACCATCCACGTTGTCTTGGGCTGGAAATTTGTTTCACTCTGTCTTTTTGTGGGTTCTGCTGCTTTAGAATTTGTTTAGAGCCATTTTTTTTATAGGTATTTGGAGAGGTTTGGGGGAGAACTCAAGCAAGTCACTGCTTTTACTCTGCCATCTTGGCTCCGCCCCCCCATTTTTTCATTTCTTTAGAGAGTGTTTTGTGACATTGAAGATTAGGGGAGAAGGAATATTTGCAAGGTCAGTTTTCTGGAGGAGATAGGGGAAGGGGTTATGGGTATAAGTAGAGGGGTTGACTTTGTTGAGGAAAAGGACAGAAATTATCAGAAACTGCTGTAAAGGAGGCCTGAATGTGTGATGAAATCGAGAATTTTGAGGTGTAGAGTAGAGGGAGAAAGAAAGTTCACAACAAATCGTCTTTATTTCCTCAGTAAAGAAAGATGCAAGGTTCTCTGCTGAGGGGGAGAGTGAAAGGGATGATGTAGGAGAACAGAGAGTCTGAAACAGCCTATGTGGAGAGAGTGATAGTTAGGGAAGAGTGTAATGGATAGAATAATGAGCTTGGAATTAAGAAGGCATGGGTTCAAAATCCTGTCTCAGACATGTACTAGTTATAATACAAGTCACTTCACCTTTCACAGGATTGTTGTGACAGTCAAATAAGTTAATTTCTAAGAAGTGCTTTACTTAAAGTACTATATAAGTGTTATTATTATTACTAATATTTTATATAATTTGATACAACAATTTTTCCCTAGTCCTTTTTTTCTTTTTCTGGATACATTGCTTTTATTTGTGTGGAAACTTTTTTTTTAAATAATGGAAATCATAAACACGATCTTTTATAATTGCCTCTGTATCACCACCTGATTAAGAGTTTTTCTTTTGTAACTTTCATTGTCTTTTTAAAAATATGACTTTTATATTTGAACTGTTGATTCATTTAGCATACAATATAAGAAGTTGGTCTAATTCCATTTTGCACCAACTGCTTGTTCCATTTATCTAGTTTGTTGCAAAATGAATTCCTTTCTCAACATTTTGTGTTATTGGGTTCACCAAACACTAGACTGCTTATATATTTGGTTCTAAATCCTGCATATCTAAACTATTCTACCAAATGCCACCTCTGTTTTTATAGAGTGCCAAAATTTGGATAATTCACTTTTGATTTCACAAAAATTTTTGGTATTCCTACCATGTGCCTGTGCACTTTAATAGAAACAGGAATACAAAACACACAAAAACACAAAAATCAAAACAGTTCCTTCCCTAAAGAAGCTTACGTTTTGGTAGTTGAGTGGGATGAAACATGCACACAGATGAATAAATGCAAGACAGTTTCAAGAGAGGGATTATTAACTAATGAAGAAAGGCTCCTTATAGGAGGCTGTATCCTTGAAAGAAGCCAAGGATTCTAAGAGGCCAGAGGTGAGGATGGAGTATATTCCAGATATGGGGAACCATGTGGCACAGGTATAGAGACTGGGTAATTACTGTTTTACAGTGTATATGTAGGTATGTTATACACACACGCACATACACACATGCACATGCACACACATACACAGTCATATCCCCCTTCCTTTCTACTTTATTTCATTATCTACCTTGATATTCTTGACTTTTTGTTCTTCTGTATGAATTTTTTAGTTTTCTCTAATTCTAATTCTTTAAAGTATCCCATTGATATTTTAATTGATAGAGTATTAACTTAATTTGAATATTTTGGTAGGTTATTTCCAAGATATTTAATAACTTCTGTTTTTTCAAGTGATATTTATTCATCCCTCTCTTTTTTTAATTGTTAGTGGTACAGACTTTCTAGCACTTAATTTTACTCTAGCATGATGGGTGTCAGAATTGTTTTGTAAGGGAATTGTTTACTTATGGTTCAGTTTTTGTTTTTCTGCTTCCCTTTTTCTTTCTCACAAATACTGCCTGTTTTTATCATTTTGATCCAAAGCAGAAAGAATTGTAAAAATGTGTTATAATTCAGAGCATCACTCTGATAAACCCATGATTGATATGAAGAACCAGATCAACCCAAAATTGATATGATGGACACAGATCTTAAAATCAATCATTCAATGTAATGTATAAGGAACATACATTTTACTATTAGAACTTTTTAAAAAATCACTGGTTTTCTTATTGAAATAAAACACCTTAATTTGCTTGGCACTATATAAGATGAGACATTGCAACAATATTAGTACTTTTTAGATATCCCATGCTTTTTGTATAAATATCTTTAAAGACTATTTTACAGAACCATCTGTGACAACTTTATGCTTTATGTCATTTTTTGGAATTAGAGTTGCATTTGCATTACTTCAACTTTGTGCAGAAGTCACAAAATTAACTTTTTCGTAAACTTACTTTGAAATGTACATATTTCTTGGACCTTTGTCATCCTTTTCTGTTTTTTGTTTGTTTTTTTTTTCTGCTAAGACACATTGGTCCAATCTTAAGATTGCACTAGTACTTTGAAAGTAAGATCTTTAATTCAAAATCCCTAGGCTTGTCTTATTAGCATAGTTACTTCATTGTTAGGAAAGCCCTACTAAGGCGCTTTGTTGGCCTGGTCTCAGATCATGATCAGATCATGATGTCTCTTCTGGTTTTATTCTTCTGATAGAACAGTTGGCTTGTTTCTAATGCCTTATTTAGCCAGATGTCGAACATTTCATTATTTTGATTTTTGTGAAATACCCTATGTAATTTAATTTATTATGATTCTTAGTAATGGAGCAGAGAAACAACAAACATAGGAACTAGAGAGAACACTTTCTTTTCCTTGTATCTTCCCCAGCGTCTTGCTCAGCAGCTCCAGCTCTGCTGTGACACCCCAGAATGTATCATTTTGAAATGTCGCAGCTGCCACTAAGTCATGTGGGAGAAAGGAGCTGGCTGGTAGAGAAAGACGCAGGTCAGTGATGGTTTTTCATTTTGGCATGAAATTTTGAAAAGTGGCATTCTTATTTTATGTCCAAACAGGTTTTGAAAGTTAGGCTGTGATCTCTGGGCTTAGGGTGTCCTAGATTGTCATAAATTAGCTAGTCTGGTGGCACAGTCATAGAATGGGTGTTTGAGGAACATACTTTGGGGACGGTGGTGTGATATAGAGCAGATTCCTGTTCAGGAAGAAGTTGGACTAAATGACCTGAAGGAAGCATTTTTTCTTTGGAGATACTTAGCAATAGAGTGATTTGTTTTACAAACAAACTTTTGCAGGCTACCTTTAAAGCAAAGTCTTCCTATGATCTGTTTTGTGCATAATACTTTTTTCTGACTCTTAATTAGGGGTTTTGGAGTAGTGGGTGACTTTTATATGCCATATATGCTACAGCACAGCTGATGAGATGAAAGAAGAGAGGAGGCTTAACTGTGGATAGTGTGTCTTTTAACTTAACCCTTGCCTTTAAATGTTTTTTTCCCTAATATTTTGTTTGTGCAGATGTTTTCCTGAGAGAAATAAAATGAGTTTTGCAGTGTGTGAATCGTGATTATTCTTTCTTTCCACAAGTCTCTTGAAAAAGTAGTTTAAATTTTTTTCATTTGAAAATGAAAATCATTTAGAAAGGATCATTGTAATGCCAGACCTTGTTCTTTTCTAGGTTTCTTATACAGAAGCCCATGTACAACGTGTCCAGTCTAGCTTATTGTTTTAACCTAAAAAGGCAAAGTGTGCGTAAGCACTATTCCCCTAAATAAGTATGTGCTATGTCGGTTGAAGAGTCAGTATTCACATGCGGAGTATGCCAGATCAGCAGAGAGCAGAAGGGTGGTAGGTGGAGAGTCACATCTTTTCTTGTAGTTTAAGGGAGTTTTTGAGATGAAGTTTCAAAGCAATACTAAGAATATAAATCCTAAACATTATCAGAAAATTAGATGATAGTCTGTACTCTCCTGCATTTGAAAAATATCTTGCCTATAGAATTACCAAGGCAGTTTATCATGGCTCCTCTGGAGCCACGCTGAAAGGTAGCAGCAGCAACTACTGATACAACTCTTATCTGTTTCATTGCTCCTTTTGGTCACTGAGGAAGCTTGGTGTACCATAGCAGGTCTGATGACAGAGTGTGCAAAGTGGGGGCCTGAAGAAAAAGGTTTATGGTTCCCTTCCAACATTTTGTGCTTTAATTGGTCTCCATTTCTCTTCAGTCATCTTCTGCCTTTTTTTAAACTGTGTAGAAAGTGATTCTATCAGGGCAACCAGGGAAGACCTTCCTATGGCTTGACTGAGAATCAGAACAGGGACTTCAGAGGGAGAGCCAAGAACTAGAATTATATTTGGGTTGCATTTTCAGTTATGTACATTGGGCAGTGTGGTATCGTAGAAGGAGAACTGAATTACAAGTCAGATACCTAGCTTCTAGCCTTTCTTTTACCCATTAATACCATTTGACGTTGGTCAAGTTCATATAAACTTCCTGAGCTTTGTTTCCTCCCCTTTAAAACAGAAATCATAATTGCCGTTTTTCTTAAGGGCTGTTGAGAATAATGAATGGTACAGTATTTTGTAAATTCACAAGTTCTATATACATGATTAGTTTTGTCATTATTTTGCCCTTAGTAGTTCAGTGATTTTTTAATAGCTTTATATAGATAAATATATAAGAAGAAACATAGATCTACTAAATATGTACATTCTTGTATGTGAGGTCAGTTACCTTGTAGAAGTCCTATAGCAAACTACTCCTGAATTTATTTGGAGGGGATTATGTATGTCATCATAATATCAGTTTGACATCATCTGTTCTCCCAAATGCATTTGTTCATATTTCTCCACTCATTTAAGTTCTATCACAGATATATGCATATTTTTTAAAAAGAAATCTGTATTTGCATCTGACTATTAAAATGTAAACCTAATTATTCTTAAAGGTCAGTTTTGTTGTTTTTTTAAACTATGACACCCACAGATAGTTTTTCTAAACTCATGCAGATTTTTAATAGTATAGTTCACAGTGACTGTTGTTTTCCTTTCCTGTTTGGGCCCATCTAGTAAGCTTATATGAACCTTGAAACTAATAAACATTCAACCATGTTGGAAGGGAAGGTGAAGAATTCATCAAGTCTAAGAAATGGTCTTATTTGGGAGGATTTACCTAGTTTGAACTAGTTATGTGACATTGGATTGGTCATTTAGGTTGCCCTGGTCTCATTTTCCCTGTATTTAAAAATAAATGGGTCAGGCTAATCTGTCCAAAAGTGTAATGGGCTGCCTCACTTGAGGTAGTAGGGTCCCTGTTTCTGTACCATGTCTTCAAGCAGAGAGACCAGATGGCTACTTCTCAGGGAATGTTGTAAAAGGACATTTGAGTTCAGGTATGAGTTAGACTAAAAGATTTTTAGGTTTCTTCCAAGTCAGATTTTTGTGATTCTGTGACAAATGATCTATAAGATTTCCTCCAGCCCCAGTATTCTGTACAATACATTAACTTTTCTCCCTTTGGTCCTGTTATTTTGCTCCTTCGTAGGGTCATATATTTATATCTGGAAGGACCTTAGACAGCAACTAATCCAGCTCTTGCATTTTACAGATGAGGAAATTGAGGCCTAGAGAGGTTGAGTGACTTGTGTAAGGGTATCCAAGTACTAAGTGGTGTGACCGGAATTTGAATCCAGACTTTCTGACTCCAAATCTCACTCTTTCCACTGTGCTGCATTGCAGAGAGCAAAAGGCATTTGAGTTGAGATAAATGCAGAGAAGTAGCTTTGACCAGTATTTTGGTGGTTAAAATAAATTATTAAAAGGAGGGTTAAGATTTTACCAAAAGACCAGCTGTGGCTAGGGGATCTGGGAGCAGGAGATTTAATTTACTGGTTTATGTGGTAGATGGAAGATACACAACTGATTGTTCAGTCTCCATTCTAATACTTTAGGTGGTGGTACCTCCCTTACCTGTTGAAGATGCTCATTTCACTTATGAATAGCTCCTATTCTTAGGAAGCTCTTTTCTGTTGAGCCTAAATCTGTGTGCATCATCTACTCCCTCATCCCCTGTTTTTTCCTACTTAGATGTACCTTTTGGATCAAGGCAAAACAAGTCTATTTCTAATCTCTTGTTCTACATAAGAGTCTTCTAAATATTTGAAATTGAGGACTCAGGTTCCCTGACTCCCTAGTCTTGTGGTACTCCTATTGTATCATATTGACTCCACCTCCATCCCACTCCTCAGATCCTTTCCTTATTCATCTCTTTTCTTTTCCCATCCCTTCCCTTTCCTATTTATAGTTACCTTGGGGAGAAGAATCTAAGAATGAGTAGGCATATATTATGAGTCCCCAGCTGGGGGGTCTAGTAATCACAGCACGTCCCATTGCTCTGGTCTTTGGTCACTCAAACAGTCAATAAATTTGGTCCCCTGATATGCCCAGTGCTGTGCATGGTGCTCTTGGGGGTACGAGTGAAAGGTCCTGTCCCTCAAGAAACTTATTTGGTTGGACAAAGAAGACTAACACATATGAACAATTAGCAGCAAATAATAGCATATAATCAAATACTGAGTGGTTCAGTATACAAGTATAGTAGAATTCAAGAAAGGAAAAGATCCTTAGGAATTCAAGTAATTGGAGAATCTTTCTGGAGCAGGTAAGTCTTAATTAGCCTCAGCAAAGACACAAAGAGGGAAATAGTATAACCTGGCAGGGAGAGATGGAAGATGGGAGAACAGCCTGACAGGAGCAGAGAGTGGATGCTAAAGAGGAGTAAGTAATGTAATTGGATTAGAAAGTTAAAACTGTACTGTGTAGGCCCTTGAAATCTAGGCAGAGGAATATGAGCTTCTATTTGGCAAGCTGTTATACGTTGTTGAGCCTAAGAAAGACAGAATGAAAGAAATACTGAAGACTAGTTTTCTAATCCTATTCAGGATAGATTAAAGAGAAGGAAAAGCTAGAACAGAAGCCCACCAGGGGAACTCTGGTAATAATGCAGACATGATATTCTGAGGGTAGGGACTAAGGTGGTAGAATTGATCATGGTTCTGCAGTTTGGTTTTATGTGTGTTTGAACATTAAGATTTATCTGTACTTGACTCTTGAGAGTAGATGGACAATTGAGACGGGGTGGGGCTTGAGGGTGGTAGAACAAGTATACATGTATATGGGAGTGAATGGTTGAGTGAATTATCAAGCAATCAGTTTTAGTGTCTGTATTAACAGGATTAATCCTTTTTGTTTCCTTAGGAGTATAAGCAGAAGCTTGCTCGGGTAACCCAAGTGCGCAAGGAGCTGAAGTCACACATACAGAGCCTTCCAGACCTGTCGCTGCTTCCTAATGTTACAGGTGGCTTGGCCCCCCTGCCCTCTGCTGGTGACCTGTTTTCAACTGACTAGGACACATGGCCTGCTCTCAGATTCCCATTTGTGCCAGCAGAAGAGGACTCTAGCAGGGACTGGAAATTGTCTTCCAGTGATTGGTTATTTTCCTCCTAGACCACTCCCTCTATTTAGGAAGGAACTATAGACTCCCAAGAGCTCTGTGCACTCTTACTGCTTGTACAGTTTCTCATGTTGAGGGGAGGAGTGAGAGTGTGCATTAAGCAGGAGTGGGCATGGAGGCCAAATTTGATTATAAACTATATAGACACATTTTGAAAGAAAAACTTTTTTTCTCACATTTTCATGCTCAAATTGTTTTTCAGTTCTTAGCTCTTGTTTGCCCCAAGAAGTCATGAAAATCATGTACACATCTGGAAGGCTTTTTAAAAAGAATTTAAATTCATCACTACATCATTTTCTTAGGAAAGCAGCCTTTTGTTTCTGAATTGGTTTTATCCAAGTTAGCTGAGGGTTTCACAAATTTAAAGAGTAGCTTTATCAGGGCATCATCTCATCCTGAAGGAAAAACTAGGGATCTGCAGAGCAGCCTGGGGTCTGAGCAGTTTATCAGATCTATAGTTTTTTTTCTTACACCTATGAGTATGTATATGCAAATGTTAGGCACATCTTATTGCAAATGAATTAGAGACTGAAAATAGTAATGAAATCCATACCCAATTCAGAAGAATGCTATTGCAGCAGACTAATAAGAATCACAAGTTACATAAGCATGAGTTAAAGTTGTCAGTTTCAACCCCACCCCCTACATATTCCATTTTTATTGATTGCATTTATCTGCACTTTGCCTTTGTATCACATTGATGTAACAGGTTCCTGGAAATCTATTTCACACTCATTTTTTTTAACCTGTCAGTATGGGGGAATGCACCAGTGATGTTCCAAAGATAAAGACTAGCTGACTTCACAAGACAAAGTATACTGAGAATGTGGGCCCTGGGATGTGTTATAGCTTTAGTACATTACCTTTTTTTTTTTGAGGTGGAAATGTTCTGTCTGAGATGAAGGGTTGTCCACTGTATAGGTAATTAGCTTAATCAAAGGGCACACATTTCAGTGTCTAAATTTGAAGTCTTTTTCATGTACTGTGTACACACACACACACACACACACACACACACACACACACACACACCCCTCTCTTTTTGCATGTTTGTGAATCTATTGATCCATGCCTATATGTGTGTGTATCTGTGTGTATCTGAATATATACACAAGAAAAATATGCTAAACTTTGCATCAGATGTGACTGAATAGCTGATCTTGAGGGGAAAATGTGAGGTTTTTTTTTAAACTCAAGTTTTAATTCCATTATCATGCCAGCCAATAGCTATAACTGTCTGATGTGTTTAGATGCAATTTTTGTATTGCTTTTAGTCACAAGTAGTCCTGCTGGCAAATTGTAAAGCATTCCAGTCTGCAGACTTTTTAAAAACCAAAACAAGCCATTAGAAGTGGCAGAAAACAATTTGTCCTAATAATGTAATAGGAATTGTAATACTGACACTTAAGTATTATTACAAAAGAGGGATAAGTCGTAGGAAACCTCTGCCTCATTGTAGCTTTAAGATGCTGTTTGAGAAACACAACTTAAGACACTCTGTTGATTTAATAATGGAAAGCTTTTTCTATGTCCCGTGTGTCTAACTCATGGGACATTTTCATTGGATGAAACTTCCAGCTTCCCATGACTTTTAGAGCAGTAAAAGCATATAAGGCATGTGATTGAACTGTATAACTTGTCAATCTGTATTCTTTTAACTTTAAAATTTTGAATAGCAACCATGTGCTTGCTTATTGGTGCTTCCTATCAGACTGTCATTTAGTCTTTTCCTTTTTGTTAAACTTGCAACTCTAAATTTCTCTCCCTGTAGCTATGGGGGCAATTGACCTTAACAGAAATGCTACAAGTTAGATTCCTCTGCTATTGACACTGTATATTGTCCTCATCATGCAGTGTCATAGCAAAACAATATCAGATTGCCCCACATGGATATTTGCTTTTAAGCAAACACATCTTGAATGTGTTCTGTGCTTTTGCCAAAAAGAATCTCCACCAGCCACAAAGCAACCCCAAAGAGGCCTAGTTTCTGCCCTGATCAGCTAGATCAGCTAAAAATTGAGAGCACAATGGATTTTTTGCCCATGGCCAGATTTTATTTTACCAGCAACTGACTATATGATTATTACAGGAAAAGATAAACACCCAAGACCTTTATCAATTATGTGAACAAATGAGTGTTGAGATAGCCAGACTGTTACTTTGGGCAGACTTTCTGTGAGAAAGTTGGAAGTTTATTTTTTAATTGAAATACTTTCCATTTTTTCTCATTTTTCTTTCCCTTTCCCTGCTTACCCTCCTCCCACCCTGCCCCCCTCATGTTATTCATTTGTTTCATTAATTTAAATGAAGTCTTCTGTGTGTGTATGTGTGTGTGGTGGTTTTTTTTTTATTTGTTTGGTTTTGTTTGTTGTTGTTGTTGTTGTTTTGTTCTTTTTTTTTTTGGTGGATTTTTTCCCCCAAAGGGATTCTATGGACCTTGAAGAAATCTTCTTGAGGTCAGATTTTTCCCAGGTTGTCTTTTTTTTTTTTTAAAGAATATTTTTAAAGCTTAAATTTGTATATTAATTTAGGACTTTATTTAGAAGTATAGGCTGCCTTTTGTGGTAGCAGTATATTCTGAAATGTCTCTCATAGATATATATTTTTGAATAAAGAGGGTGTTGTTGAATGACCATGTGTTGCCTTTTTTCCACTGCCCTACCTCCCACAGAGGAGTTTGGCTTTTGTTTTTAAGGAATGTGATTAGTAATCACCCATAGAGACTGCCTATACTGAATCCTGTCTCTGAAGAGCTTTTATAGCTGTTAGTGGCTCATAAATGCTTAGCACTCAGATAGTGTTTTTTGTTATTTTCCAAGGGCTTAATTATCCTTGATTAGTCAGTCCACACAATACCCAAGAGAGGCACTTCCATAGTTTAGCCTCATTGTGAAAAAGTAGAAACTAACAGAGAGAAGTGGAATGACTTCCTCCATCTCCCGCCCCACCCCCCCAGTACCTGGAAGCAAGCCTGAGGCCCATTAAAACCCTGATTCCAGCTCTTGTTCCCACAATAGGTCTCCTAGGGGTTATTCAGGATTTCTCATGTAGAGAACACTTCTTTGTACAGGTATAAGAAGTAGAATGCAAAATAATTTGCAAGCCCTAGGGTTGTTTCCCCATCTCCCACCCCCCAACAAAAATATTTTCTTGTTTTCTTTTTGCACTCTGACTTTGGCTTTTACCTTTAATGATGTCCTATTTGGTTGGCATCACTAGATATGACTTTGTAAACCTTAGCAGAAAAATGTGGATTCGAAATAGCTAGATTGCTTTGGAAGGGCCTTTGTTAGGATTGCCTCAGCCTTTCTGCTAAGGGAAATGAATGTGCTTCAGGCTGTATATTCTGTGTTTATTATACTTCATCCTACCAGGTATGTTGGTGTGAAGTTATCAAGGGTTAGGTAGTTTCTGTGGATAGTGAAATATAACTCCACGTGACTAAGTGACTCAGAGTTTAATCTAGAAATGGAAAGCAGAGATTTTATTGCCAACAGATCGATGACTACAAGATATGACTGTTACATGAATATCTTAGTTGAGACATGTTTCCTACAAGCCTTAAGCTAAGCATGGTCCCAAAGTTCATGTACTGTTCACTTTGTCACTGCCTGTAGATGATGAATTTATTATTTTGATAGCTCAGTTAGCATTTGAAGCTACAAAAGTTTCTAAAATCTTCATTCCTTAAAATGGAACCATGTAAGAGTCTGTGGATCTGTTAAAATGTAGAAGCAGCCAAGTGTGGTGCAGACTAGGAAACTAAGGTTGAAATCCTAGCTCTGCCACTAACTTATTTACGATCTTGGAAAGCAAGGACCCCTTTAGGACATTAGTTTCCTCATCTTTAAAATGAGGGGGTTGGAGTGAGTAGATGTCTCTAAGATCCCTTCCAGCTGTAAATATATGAATTTATGATGGATTTGTGTTTTTCTTTGCATAGTAGTATAAGCCACTGTCTTGCTGCACAATGTTCAGTTAAATCACTACCCTTCTCTGGATCTCAGTTTTCCCATCTGTACATTGAGGGGCTTGGACTAGAAATTCTTTGAGGTCCATTTCAGCTCTGACATTTTATGATTCATTAGCTTATGAAGTCTTGCATTGATTCTGAGGAGTGTAGGATTATGGTCTTGGAAACTTTGCCATTGTAAGAGTGTGTGTATGTGTGTATATATGTGTGAAATCCCTCAAAAGGAATATGAAATAAGAGGTTATATATTAAACACTATGGTTCCTTGACTCCATGTAGAATATAGATTTGCCTGGAGAAAATTAATCTGCAGAAAAGGTAAGTTCTAAGTAGGGGGGAGGGGGGGAACAACCAGATACTTCTTTCTTTGGTCACTAGCAATACATATGTGGTTTATTGGAACCCTTGAGCCCAAGTTTCTGTTCTCTATCTTGTTCTTTCTTAGGGTGATTCATTAGACTCAACTCATTTCTCACCACCACTACCACCTCTGTGGGATTCTTCACTTAGAAATCATTCTTCCACTCTAAGGTTCAGGTTAAATTAAAAATCCATTATTTTCATACCACTGATTACAACTGACCTCCTGAAATCATAACGTTTGGGGAGAAGCATACAGCTTTATGTTGAGCCTAAAAAACCAATTCATTTCATTCTTTAGACTTCATGTAACCTTGTGGCATTAAAAATATCTTTTCACTCATGGTTTAGCAAACACTGAAATTAGCAGTATGTTAAGAGGGTTGTTTTTTTTTTTTTTCTTCCTGAGAGAGTTGCTACTAACTGTGGTGTAGTGGAAGGGATGCTGGTTTGAGATTAGAGCAACCTGGGTTTGAATCTTAGCAGTCCCACTCACAAGGTGAGTGACCTTAGGCAAGTCAGTTCACTTCTCTGGGCCTTATTTTCTTCATCTGTAAAATGAGAAGATTGGACTAAATGATCTCCAAGACCCTTTACAGCTCTGAACCTAATCCTAAAAATATCAGCAGAATGGTCTGCTCATGGGAAATTGTTTTTATTGATCTATTTAAGTTAATATCCAGAGTGTGATAGTTGTATTGAAACTGTTGCCCTTAGATGCTTAATTATACCCATTTATATGTTGATATTATAGATGTAATAATGATCTGTTTAAACACTAAAATTTACACACACAAAAATTTCCTTAGAACGATTGCTTTATTAGTTTTTCATCCACTGCTCTATTTTTGGTTTCTTAGGGAAAAAAAAAAACCCTAAAAATTTATTTTGGGAGGACTACATTTTGCTGATAGTTTAGTGGATTCTTGAATTGCTTTCCAAAAGCTGAATGTTAGTTTGTCTCATCGTATTCCTTAGTCATAGGTTCTGACTTAAGAAAGAATTACCTGGCCTTTCACATGAGTCTCAGCTGTGAAATATTAAGACCTGAAATTCAGACATACTTGTGATCTCCAAACTCAGTTTCATTCTGTAATGATCCCTAATTACTTTTATTCATGATACAAGCTGTTTTAGGTCTCCATCCATGTGTGAGGTTATTACTCTAGTATTTTGTTTCTGAGGGTCTTTGTTCAGTGCCTTGCTATAGAAGCAGAAAAAAGGGTAACGGCATTCCTCCACTAGTTCTCAAATAATTATAGCTGAGAGGAGACTTGAGATCTAGTTCCATTTCTGCCAAATGACTTACCCAGTTTCTTCATCTGTATAACGAAGGGGCTGGTTCACATTACCTAATTTTTTGTACATGGGATTAAATCATAGTATACTTGCACTGCATCAGGTCATTTGAGAAGTCGAAGAGGGATTAATCTTGTACTACTTGACCCCAGAGAATAGAGCTAGGAGCATCAGGTGGAAGTTAAAGAGAAGAAGATTTCTGTTCCATAAAGAATAACTTCCTAATAAAGCTATCCCAAAGTGGAATGGGCTACCTCAAAAGGTAATGAGTTTCCCAACATTAGAGAGCTGTAAGTAGAGACTGGTTGACTATTTGTCAGGAATGATGTAGAAAGGATTCCTTCTCAGGTAAGGATTGGATGTAGGCCTTCTGAGTTCGTTTTCTACTCTAAAAGTCTATGAACGTAACCTCACTTGGGATCCTTCCTAATACATACAAACATACATACAACAATACATAGATATGTTAAAAAAGAAACAAAAACCCACATACAGTTATTTACCAGGTGCTCCAAGAGATGCAAGATTTTAGTTATTTTTATGAAATGGGAATTTGTAAAACCTCATTTGTAAAATCTGAGTAACTCTTTTCCCTTTTACTATGTATGCATGAATCTACAAATATTCAAGAACTTTAGGTATTGAGCCAGGTGAAGATAAAGACAAGCCTTATGTAGCCCAAAGAAAGAAAAACTCATTAAAAGTGAGAATATATGATGTCTGTCCAAACCTTAAACTAAGACACTTGTGACCTTCGTCTTGCAGTGTGGCATGGTAAATAGAGCTAGCCGTCAGGGTCAGAAAAACCTGGTTTCAGGGTCTAGTTCTGATAAATACTGTATATGTGCCCCTAGATAAGTCACTTAACCTCACTCAGTGCCTCAAGCAGTTCACCAAGATTATAAATTTACAAATTGCCAGGCATCCACATTGGTGGAGGAAGTTCCTTACCAAGATTTCTGATACCAGTGAAATCACAGTTTTAATTGGGGATAAAGGGGAGGGAGATGCTGTAAAGTGAGGCTTTGAACTACAGAGATACTTTTTTATCAGGACTTAGCAAGGTTTTTGGCCCTAAGTGTCAGAATAGGTCTGATCCACTATAATTTTAGAACTGGAAGGGATTTTGGAGATTACTTTATTCAATCCTCCCGTTTTACAGTGACCCAAAGTCCCATGATAAATGGCATCACTAGGACAAGAACTCTAATTCGTTTAATTCTCTGATTCCACAGAGAACAAATTTGTTTTGTAATGAGAATCAGTCATAGAAAGGGCCCTGAGTATGATATCAGAAGACTTGGGTTTGAGTTCTGACTCTAGTCACTCACTCTGTGACCCAGGTGATCCAGGCCACTTCATATCTCTTGGCCTCAGTTTCTTTTCTAAACTATAAAATAATGGGGTTTGATTAGATGGTTTCTTTGATTTCCAAGGTTCCTTCATTGCTAGCACTAGTTACTTAAAGTAAAGGATGCCTGTGTCGTAAAACCTTAACTGATTTGGCTTGAATAAAGGCAAATCAGTCTAGTTGAAGCTAAAGACTATTTAAAAACAAATAGAATTTTTTCAGTTTCATGTTTAAGAAGACAGCCTGGTAGAAAGGATTAGAGGCAGAAGAAAAATTCAGATGTATGACTGAGAGTCATATAAAAGTTGCTTAACCTCTGAGCTTATGTTTCTTTTTCTATACAATGAGAATAACAACCACTGCCTGTCTCACAATCATTGATCGTCTTAGAGACTATCTAGTCCAGTCTCTTCATTTTAAAGATAAGGAAACTGAAGCCAAGTAAGGCTAAGCAATTTGTTCACAAATAGTAAGCAATGCTGGGCTTTGACCCCAGGGCTGCATTCCAAATCCAGTGCTCACATATAATAGGAGTACCCATTTAGTCATAACTTTAGTGCCCTAAAGTCAAAGACTTTAGAATTGAGAACCAGGAAGAAAGTAATCACCTTATCTAAGCCCCTCATTTTATAAAGAGGTGATGTAATCTGGGACAGGTCACTTGTCCCCTCAGAGTTTTAGTTTTCTCATCCCCAAAATAAGGAGCTAGACCAGATGATGATTGAATTCCCTTCTAGCTAACTCCTATGAGAATAATACTGGGGATTTCTTTAGAATAAAACTAACAGATTTCTCACAGATTGTGAGGTTCCTTGAAACAACTCTGTGAGGTAGGTTGAAAAAAATATTATTCCCATTTTACAGATGGAGTTGCCAAAGCTTAGAGAGGTTGACAGGCCACATTTAGAAAACGTAAAAGTAGCACCCAATCCCAGCTTTCATGAGCAAAGATTCATTGTTCTTCTCATGACATGAGTAGGCCCAGGCATTTGTGATCTAAAAGTGCTTTAATAAATATAAAACTATACATATGTGAAGGGTTATTTCATAGTAATGAGAAACAGGAAAACTTTGTTGCCAGATAAAGCTCCTAGGGTACCAGTTTTAGTAAGGAAGATAATTATATTGAATTTTCTATACCTTACATACATACATCCTGTAGTCTTGCTTATCTAGTTGATTGGCTTGACAAAACTTTCCTTAGCTAACATTACTAAACTATAACTGCATCAGTAAGTGTTCTAGAAAATAATCTTTTAAGAAATAAAGTAGATTATAGGCCTTTTCAGGTTGGTTTCCCTGGGGCTCATGGTTGACCAAAGCTCATCTCTTTGATGGTATTATTCCAGAAAGCCCAAGATGATGGGTCAAGACCGGCAAAGAATGAAATTGGCTTGAAAATGCTTGAATGAAATGCTTGGAAAGGCATTTAAGAACAGATAACCTCCTTGAGGCCTTCTTATCCATTTAGCCTTGAGCTAAGTCAACCAGTAGTACCCTTCAAGTTACCTAGTAGAAGTTGCACTAAAGATGATAGGGTGGTTTAGCCTGAAGTTGAGAAGATGTGGTGAGTGCTGAGTAGGCCGAGGCATGATTGCTATCTTCAAATATCTGAAAGACTATTAGGGTAAAGAGGAATTAAGCATGTTCTGCTTGGCCCCAGAGGGAATAACTAGCTAGTTTGCAAGCAGGCAGGTAGATCTTGGTTAAGTATACTAATAAAATTAACATTTATATATAAGGCAGTTATGCAGTAGAACACGTCAGAAAACATGGGTCTGTCACAAACTCTGCCACTAATTAGCTATATCATTTGACCTCTGGGCTATGGTTTTTCCATCTGTAAGATGAAGGAGTTGGACTAGAACTTTAATATCCCTGGAATTCATTGGTCTTGATCTAGTGCTTTAAAAATCACAAGATCTGTTTCCTCAAAATACACCCCCATGATGTAGGTTAGTACAAATATCCCCATTTTACAGATAAGGAAATGGCTGCTCTTAGAAATGAAGTGACTTAGCTATAACCACACAGTAAGTACATGGCAGAGCCTGGATTTGAACCCAGATTTTCTGATTATTTAGCTATTTAGTTTAGTGTGCTTCTTTATTAAAATTGATGGCTCCTGTTTCTTTAGCACTTTAATGTTTAGAAAGTACTTTCCTTACAACTCATTGTCACTGGAAGATAGTCAAGCAGCAGCTGTATAGCGTTCTTTAAGCCTGATGCTATAGAGGGGCTTACTGCATTGGAGGGAGGTTAGATTAACCTCCACAGCAGGGATTCGGAAACCATTTTTTATGTTCTGGACATTTTGGGCAGTCTGAAGCCTATGGACCCCTTAATTTTTTAATCATAAAATAAGATTACAAAAGAAATCAATTATAATGAGATAATAAAAATCAAGTTGATGAACTCTAGGTTAAGAACCCCTGCTTTAAGGTTTCTTCTAGCTCAGGTTTATGATCTTTCTGCTCCTCATTTCATATTTTATAGAATATTGTCCAATGCACAGGTATTTAGATGTGCAAAATATATTTCTTTCAGAAAAAGTTCTTGCTGGAAGGTATTGGGACTGAAATAAAGTAAATATTAATTGAGAGAAAAAATGCAAAGCAGTCAGTGAGTGCCCGTTTGTTTGCAAGGAAGTATTTTTCTCATTTTTGTTGCTGAAAGAAAAGGCATTGTGATGTCTTATATTAAAAAGCTAAACCTGGAGCCAGGAAGATGGGGTTTCAAGCCCCTCCTCTCACGTATTCTTGACTGTGTGACTCTGGCTGGGTAAGTTACTTAACCCTCTAATTACACTGGTAGAAGGAGTTTCTTTGGTCCATGCCAGTGAAATCCCAGTTCCAGCCCTTACCTTTAACCTTTTGGTGTTTAAAAAGGCCCAAAGAGAAAACATAATAGTTGAAGGTTCTATAATTTGACAACTGAGTTTGAGTTAGACTCCTCTTTGTTCTCTTGTGTAAGTTAGCTTTTGGTCTCTGTGGTACTAATGGAAAGAGCCCTGGACTGAGAAATAGAAAATGTGGTTTCAGGTCCTGGCTGTATTCCTAATTTGCTGTGTGACCTGGAATAATTCATTTCCTGTCTTTAGACCCCTGTCAAATAAGGAGAAAAATTCTTGCTCTGCCTCTTCATAAAATTTTCTTTTTAAGGATCAGCTGAGCATATGAGGTAAAAATGGTTTTTAACAAAGTAAAGTGTTATACAAATTGTTTTTTATTGGAACATATCGGGCATACATAATTATATATTGTTGGGCTATTCTAGTTAACTGAGGATTAGCCATAAAACCCTTTGTTTTTCCTTTCTGTTGAAAGTCTAAAATACTTGAATCTACTTTCCTGCCTTAGAAAGTAAAATGGACTGACCAGAAGTAGATCTTCCTCTAGAGGGTGATGATCTTGCAAGGCCTTTGGGGCATCCTTCTGAATAAGGTGTAATAGAGTGGAGTAAATTTGAACTAAGTTTAGGCTCCCTTTCAACATTAATTTTTTAAACTGAATCTTTGCTATGAGCATGTTTTCTCATTTGCTGATTGCTCTTAAATACAGAGCATAGAATCACCACTGCTATTTATTTGGATTCCTGGATAGGTTTGATTTAGTGGGCTAATTAGTGGTATGTATGGTTCTCTGTTAGAGTGTTGGTATCCCCATTTTATTAGATGCTGTTTTAGAAAGAACACTGGACTTGGAAACAGAGAACCTGACTTCGAATCCTGGATCTGCTACTTACTACCCTACATGATCTTGGGCAAGTCTTCCCCTTTTGGGGCCTCAATTTTCTTATTTGTAACTGAGAGTATTAGACTAGAGAGCAGTATGTTGTAATGGAAAGAGTGCTTCAATCAGGAGAGAACTAAGAACTAATCTCACCTCTGACACTCAATATGTGACCATAAGCAGATCATTTATTCTTTCAGTTTTCTTGTCTTTGAAATGGGGATAGTAATGCCTTTAATAACTACTTCTTGGGGTTTTTGGCAAGGATCAAGTGAGACAAAACCTTAAAGTGCTATATAGATATCATCTAATATGATTGTTATTTCCCTTCTCCATTCCTTTCCATCTGACTCCTATGATCTTACAGGTGAAGAAACTCAGAGACTCAGAAAGGTGATGAGCTTGCCCAATATTCTACAGCAAATAAAATGGTGGAAGAAGGACCAGAGCTTCAGTCTATTGACCTTTCTTCAGGGTGCTCTGTACTACTTGGTGCTGTCTCTCTTACAGAGGCTTCATCTAGCCATTTTGTACATTTAACTTTTAATTGCTGGGGGTATTGGAACAATAAAAAGCACCAGCAAGTGGCTTTTGAAGATACTCTAATTAGATATCAAATGTCCAAGTACAGGATGAGGGTGATGTGGTTAGACAAGTTCACCTGAAAAAGAGCTGAGGAGTTTAGTGGAGCACAAGCTCAATGTAAGCCAGTCTGGTGAGACAGGAAGAAAAAAAGAAATAAGGAAAAAACCAAACTGTCTTGGGGTTAATGGAGAGAGTATCTGAAACAGGAGATAATATAGTCCCATTATCTTTGGTTCAGACCATATCTGGAATACTTGTGGGTGCTGAATTTTAGGAAGGACATAAAGACACTTAGGGGAGAGCAACTAGGATAGCAAGCAGACTGGAGACTGTGACATACAGGAATCATTTGAAGCAACTGAGATGTTTTGTCTAGAGATGAGGCTATTTGGGGATGGAGGTGGGGTGGATATGACAATATATTCAAGCATAAAAAAGGTGGAAAAGGAATTGACCCCAGAGGGAGGAATTACGAGCAGTGAATGGAAATTTCACAAAAGTAGATCTAAAGTTAGTGTCCAGAAGGGGCCCTTGGCTCCTCTCAAAGCTTAACTCAAGTGCTGCCTTCTACAAGAGGCTTTTCCCAATTTCCCTCAGTTGTCAGAAATTATTATACAGGGTGTCTCAAAAACCTCCAGAGAGTTTTAGGCTTTAATAGTTTAAAACTACACCAAGGCTTTTGGTATACCTTATATTTATTTTGTATGCCTTTTATATTTGCTTCTCACTACACGTGTTTCTCCCCAGTAGAATGTAAGCTCATTGAGGGCAGGGAATGGTTTTGTTTTTTTTTACGCTAGTCCCAGGGCCTGCCATAGTTCACGGCATATAGTAAGAAGGTGCTTAATAAATGCTTGATGAATTTAATTGAATTAAGCAATTAGATGTCTAAAAAGTAAAATGGGTTGTTTTGGAATATAGTGAAGATAGTGACATCCTCTTCCCTGGAGGTATCCAAGCAGAAGTTGGATGACCCCTTGCCAAGGATGTAGAGGGTTTCCTGTTCAAGTATAGGTTGGCCCTCTTAGGGTCCTTCCAACCCTAAGATTCTGTGAAAACTTAGGTTACCTGCTTTACCCAATAATGCCCAATATGTTCTTGTTTCAGATCCTGAAACAGATGAAAAATTGGCTACCTTAAAGAAGACCAGCTGGCGAGGGGAGCTGGAGCCCTTTCAACTGTGAGGAGGAAGTTCAATCAGCCTTTGAAATGTACTCAAAGATAGGTCTGATAGAAACAAAATTATTAATGTTTAAAAGTGAAGAATGCTACAGTCAAACCCTTCCTGAAGTGAGGGCTTTAGGAAGACCCTGGATAAGCAGATCCCCTGGCTCCCAGGAGGTGCACTGTAAACCTTTCCTATCTCTCTGGCATAGTCTGTGAAGCCCTTGTGATGATGATCGCTGTCGGGGAGAGGGTCCGGGCCTTTTGGGGAAAATGAACATTCCCAAGGACTGCCAGACCTCAGGGGCCCATCGACCAGTTCCACAATCTCATTTTGGTATTTCCCTTTTCAGCTTCAAAGGGCCTGTCCAGAGCAGGGCCACTCTAGTGGCTAAGAACCCAGAGACATCTGGATATTATTCCGAATGACCTGTAAGTCTGTGAATCTATTCCCAGTAGTTTGTTTCTTATCTCTCCATGCCGGAACAGAGAGAGCTTTGAGAACAGGGTTGGTGAAGTTTATTAAGCAGTTAGAAAAAAGAAATGTGACTATATCCCTTGTTTTGGCACACATTAAGATAGTTCTTGTACCGAATCAAAGAACATTGGATTTTGAAGACTACTGACTAGCCAAGTGACCTTAAACAAGTCACTTTTCCTCCCTGGGCCTCAAGTTTCCTCATCTATTAAATGAAGGGGGCCTGACTGGATTATCTCTCAGGTCCCTTCAAGCTCTAAATCCTACAAAATATTCCAGGTACCTTCCCCATTCCCTCCTACCCTAGCCTAACACTGTAGAAAGATAGAGCATGCTTACTGTATAACAGAAGGCCCCACAGGGTGGACATGATCTGCCAGGTCATCTTGAACTGGTATTATTAGCTCATGCTCCTACTCTTCCCTTTTGCAGGGTCAGGATTCTCATCAGATTGGGGAACTCAGCCTTCAGTCACTGAACTCCATTGCCAAACCTCATCAACAGCCCATTTCCCCTCTCCCAAAAAGTGCTGAGTCATAGAATCTCATATTTAGAGGTTATCCAGTCCAAATTTCTATGATATCTGTGACACAGGGTCATTCCTCCTTCATTTGAACACCTTCAGTGTTGGGGAAGCTCTTACCAAGATAGCCCGTTCCATTGTTGGACAGATCTTATTTTTAGAACACTTCTGAGGACATCTGTTCTTCTAGTGCCATCCCAGCTTTCACAAACAAGGAATCTGAGGTTCGGAGAGAGTGACTTTCCCCAAGATCACACAGCTAGCTAGTGGTGGACAATTAGAAATGTGTCAGTGATGGATCGTTAAAAATACACTAGACTTGAAGTGAGGAGACCTGGATTCTAGTCCCAGGATCGAGCTCATTGCTGTGACTTTTGTGTCTGGCCATCATTCAAGCTAAAGCTTGGAGGCTTTTTGACACTGATGCAGCTGCTGTTGGGGGGGAATCAGAAAGTGGAATATTCAGTGAAAATCAAGAGCGGTGGCCTCATTTTAAAAGCAAATGTAAGCATGGTGCACCTAATATCAGGGTGGAAGAGGAAACTTGCTAATGTTGAAGAGGTGGCAGTTTCCCAAGTCTGAAAAGATCTTCTGTTTGGAAGGCAGCAGATTAACCAACAGTTTGATCTCTGCTGCTTACTGACTGTGCTTTGCACAGGGAAAACTTGCAAAATGCATCCATGCTCAGTTCCTCAGAAATCTGTCAAGTGGCCCTAAGCCTTCCCATCCTCAGAGATGCCTGTGAAAATCCTCCTCAAGGAAGCCCTTCTGAATTCTGAGTCTGATGAGGGTGCTCCTTCTCCTTCAGGTTTGTTGCTGTAAAAAGTCAGGCAGAAATTATGAAGAAGGAAGATAATCACTTCTTACTCTACGGATCAGGTATAATTCACACAAGGTAAGAAAGATAAGGATGTCAGAGCTGGGATGAGAAATTTGCAAGCCCAAGGCAGGCTTCAAAAATGATGCTACTCTCTCCCCCACTATCCCCTGGGTGTGACTATTCTTTGGAAGCTTTTAAACTTTCACAGTAAGGCAAGTGATTGACCTTACCATAAAGCCAATCCCTGAGTAACCTAGAAAATGGATTTTCTGGCATTAAACACCTACATTTGTAAAGATATGTTAAAAAGTGCCACTCCTTGTGCCCCTCCCTATGTCACATCCTAGATGATGTTTCCCCTTGCCTGGCCCTAGTCTCATCTCTAGGACAAAGATAGTTCGTAGGTCTTTAGCACTTTAAGGTTTACAAAGCTCTTGATGCACCACAATCCTGTGAGGTAGGTAGTCTAAGGATCACAATGCCCACTTTACAGATGAGGAAACTTGAGGCTCAGCGAGGGAAAGTGGCATAAAATATATTATGATATTGTATAATATTAAATACAATTTTATGTATTGTTTACTCTGCTTGGTTTCATCGGTTTTAATATATGCTTTAGAAAGCTTTATATACCATGCGGGTATAATACTTAAAGTTGATTAAGTATGGTGTTTGTGGTTATTTATATTAAAAATTAAATGTCAAGAGTAAAATTGTCTTTTGGACTCTAGTAGCTCACACTGATATAGCCTGTTATAGTTACAAAGCACTTTACATCCATTTCCTCATTAGATCCTTACAAAAGATCTGTGAGGAAAGTAGTACAGAGATTATTACCCCTACTTTACAGGTGAGAAAACTGAGGCTCAGTGTTTTGTTCTCCCTTTATATAATATAAAGATTCCTAAGAGGAGGGAACTCAGCCAGCAGCCACTGACCCCCCAGTCCCTAACCTTATTTCCTGCTCTAGGGATTGAGGCTCAAAGGTGGATTAGTTTGTCCAAGCTGAATAGCAAGTATGTGACTTAGTGGGCACCAGGTCTTGTTCTTTGATATCCAGGGCTCTTTCTGTTGCACCTCACTGCTTCTAATGATGTCATTCTCTTTAGGGGAAAACCAGTCAACTTAATAGAGCATTTTTTTTTCAGGAATGCAATTAATAGCATTTAGTACTGTAAGTAGGGGTAAGATATGCCTATAAAGTAGTGTGCTTTCAGAAGCTGGTAGATGTCAGTCTCTTTAATAGCTCTACTCACTAAATATATTAAGATTCCATGACCTCGGACATAGGTGCACCTGCGAGAACAGGGACAGACTTGGGTGTTGCCATGAATGCAGCTCTTATTAACTTTGTAACATAACATCATTGCTGCCAGGGCCTTTGTATGCACTGTGCCTAAGCTCTCCAGTAGCTATAGCCCAGTGCATGAACACTGTGCCTAAGCTCTCCAGTAGCTTATAGTATAGCCCAATGCATGAGTTTTCAACAGAAGAACACACAAAACAGAGAAACATAAATATAAACACATAGGGAAAGCCACCCAGATAACCTGACCTCTTGCAGCCATGCTGCTATTAGAGTTGGATCTTACTTGGCTCACTTGCTCTTTCCCCTATCAACATACTCAGCTTTACAATCACAGTGTAAGGCCCACATTAATAAAACACCAGCCCCAACACCTACTGTTATCTTTGCTTTTCTAAGCTACCTATAGGCAACTTTGAGAAGTTGGTGGCGTTGTTGCAGCTATTGCTTCATCAGATCACTTGCCCTCCCTTTGTAGTTGGAGTAACAATGATACAGGACAGGTGGGTTAACTTTTCCAACTCTCAAATGGCAATAACAATTCTTTGTGGCCTTTTTTGTAAGAAAGAAATGATAACTGAGTAATCTTTGGAAAACTATATCCAGTCTTCAGAATGTCCTTCAACGCTTTTTAACTTAAATGTCTGCTTGTCAGAATGATGGAAACTTTTCTACCAAGAACTTTTGAAGTAGGTGGTTTAGGACAAAGAGGGGATAGATGTGTGTGTTATTTCAGATGTTATTACAAATGGAAGGGCAAAGTCTGCCTCTTGGTGAGTCCATATCATTTGGAGGAAGAACATTTCAGTTTGCCTTTCGATGCCAGAAGACTTCTTCTTTACTCCTTAAAATAGCCACGTATTGGAAAATGTATAGGACTGAAAGTCAGAAGACTTGAGTTCAAGTCTCAGTGGCTTTATCTTTTACACTTAATAGTCATGTTATCTTAGGCAAGTCACTTCATTTTTTTGGGCCTGGGATTTGTCATCTGTAAAATGAGGATAGTAAAACTTGCCCTGCCTTAACAATTACGTTATACAAATTGGATGGGAAGTAAGCCTGGTACAATAGAAAAAGTTCTGGATTTGGAATCAGGAAGTCCTTGATTTGAGTGCTAGCTCAGCTGTTTATGAGCTGTGGGACTGAGCAGGTTACTTCTTTGAGCCTCAGTATCATATAGAGAAGACTGTGTTTGAAGGTGGGGGACCTTAGCTTGACTTTCTGGCTCTATTATTGATTGGGTGGCCTTGGGCAAGTCACCTCATCACTCTGGGCCTCTGTTTCCTCCTCTGTAAAATGAGGGTTTGGGAACTAATTAATTTCTGACGTTCCTTCCGGATCTGAAATCCTCTGATAACTGTGGAAGAATACTTGCATTGGCCACCTCACAAGCTAGTGGTAACAAAAGCACTTTGTGAACTGTAGAGTGCTATAGAAAAGTGAGCTGCTATTATCATTATTATCATCACATGATTAAGGTGTGAGATAAAGGAGAGTAAGTATGTAAAATGCTTTGTAGAATGTAAGGTCCTTGATGGTAAGGACTGTGCTACTTTTATCTTTGTCTAGCACAGTATCTTTTAGAAAGTGGATGCTTTATAAATGTTGTTTTGTTTGTTTGTAAACCTAACAGCACTATATAGATGTCAGCTGCTATTATTATTAATAAATGTGAAAGCACTTTGGAAACCATAAAGCGCTCTACAAATATAAAGTTGTTAAAAGTTTAAAACCTGCCAAAGACTACAGAGAGCCCTCCTGTATCCCAGTGAATGTCTCTATTTAAATAATTCTATTTTTGATGTCATGTACCTGCCAGAGAGTGCCAAGATGAGTCATGTCCCATGTACTGATGTAGATGTGAATCTCAGCAGTGTCAGACCCCTTTCCCATAGCTCAGCACCACTTAGATCCCATCCAGGCCAGCTGACCAAGGGTTAACCACCTGTGAAGAACAGTAAGCAAGAGCAATGGGCCTATGGGTTGGGTTAGCCCACCACTTACTAAAGCTAATTCTTCCTGATTGATGGACAAGTTATTACAGAGTTATCTGGAGCCTCATCACTGGAGTGCCAACAATTTGGATGGCTTCCCTCAGCTGCTTCAATCCTCCTTCACCTCCTGTCAGCAAAGAACATGATCCAAACAAGCAGTCCTGTGGATTGACGGATTCATTATCAGCATTCCCCAGCCCCTTCTCCTGGGATGGACAGGTTTCTCTGGCCTCTGAAGAGGTACATTCTGGAAAGAGCAGAGTAGCCTTAAGAAATAGCGTGGTTGGGCAAAAAGAACTCCTGGCCTGAGAATCAAAAGACTTGGTTTCTAGTCCCAGTTCTACCACTCATTATGTGACCTCAAAAGAGTCACCTTCCTATCCTAGGCCTCATATCCCACTTGGTAAGATAAGGAGAGTAAAGGGATTAGACTAGGGGTGGGGAACCTGGGGCCTCAGGCCAAACGTGGCCCTCTAGGTCCTCAAGTGTGGCCCTTTGACTGAATCCAAGCTTCATAGAACAAATCCTCTGCGGCCTTGAGGCCACAGGTTCCCCACGCCTGGATTAGACTGTTTCTAAGATCTCTCAGCTCCAGAATTCTGGGATCTTTAGGCCTTTTTCCTCTCTGGGCCTCACTTCATCTAAAATAAAGATACTGACCTAGGTGCTTTTTAAAGGTCCTGTAAATGTTGGTCTATGTTTCTAGGCTGTCAGAGACTTTGGGCCTTCCTTCTGCTTTTTGGTTGTCACATCCATTCTCCTGGGTATGATAGTTTGAACTTGGGGCTAGAATTTATTCCTATTCCTACTGCAGAAGTTAAAGCCCAGAGAGAGAAGGTGATACCTATGGTCATATAGGTAGTAAGTAGCAGGAATAGGATTCACACAGGACTTCTGACTCCATTTCTGATATATGGGTCAAGAATGAGCCCAGAGTCTGAAAATTCAGTTCAACAAACAAATTAAACATTTAGTTTTTTCAGGGTCTTGGACTTTGACTGCGAGGACACAAAGATGGAATGAAAAATGGCAGTTTCCAACCTCAGAGAGTTTATAGCTTAATAGGTAGGATAGATCATACATTTAAATCAGTATAAATTAAGATAGACTGTCAGACAAGGTAGATCTGGTCATATTATTTTAGGAAAATTAGAGGAAGAAGAGGATTGCTTCTTTTTTCTTTTTTGAGGAACAAAGGACAACTTCATGAAGGAAGTGGTACTTGAGTAGAATCTTGAATCAAGATAATATTTGAAAGGGGTGGAAGTCTGAACTTCATGATTCACTCAGATTCTGGAGAATATGGTCCCTTTTCTGACACTGCTTGGGAGCCCATTTTGACCTTTTTTCTCCCAACGACCCAAAGTGTTCCTGTCTATCCTGTGTAGGAACTGGTCTCAGGATAGATGTAGACTCAAGCCCAAAGGAGTGGGTGTAGAAAAGAAAGGAAGACTTGTTGCCAGAAAAGAAAAACATGAGAGATCTATGCTTTTATGAATTCATACATGTACCTATGATACATACTCCCCTCTTTATTTATAATAATAATAGTAATGATTATATAGTAAGAATTACAGATCTGTCCTTGTAGTATCCAAGGTGGGAGCTGCTGACTCTTCCCTTTCACAGCCTTCCTTTTAGAGTTTTTTTCACAAAGCAGCCCAAAGGTAATTTGAATAACCCAATTACCCTGAAGGATGATAGAGAAGGAAGAGGTATCTGGAAGAGAGTGAGCATATTCTTCCAGGTTCTGTGGTATATTGAGGGGAAGTTTAGTTAATATGAGTAAAAAGTGACAACCTCCTAATGAATGAGGGGGAAGCCAATGGTATAGTCTCCCTGTAACTCTCGATGGGGATTGAAGACAAACTCATTTGAATAGTTTAAAGAGGTGGGAGGCAGATTTGCATAACACCCCAAGAAGTCTTGGAGTGAGAAAGCAGGAGAGGTAGCAGATGTAAAGCACAGGTGACCAGCATAACTCTGAAGCTAAGCCAGAGGAAGTGGAGCAGAGACAATGAGCTCTGCCTATGAGGGGCTCGCACAGGCCTGACCAATGTAACCAGTGATGCCTGAATAGAGCTGCAGAGGAAAGAGCAACTTGGTCCAAAGAACCTTTAGAGGGAAGCACCCACAGGAAGACGCAAACCCTCTCCCCTTCTCCCTCTCCAACACCACCCAAGATAGTACTAAAGACAAGAAAGAATAAAAAGGAGTCAAATTCAGTAACCCTGTGTTTGATATTGCAAGAATATAAATCACTTTAGAAAGGACTCCTTGCTAGGGAAACAAGAAAGCAAGTTGAGAGAAATTAATTTTAGATTTCTACCATGTGCCATAATAAGCTTAAAATGAATATGATCTAAATATGAAAGATTACTCGGTAAAAAAGGAAAAGAAAATGACATCAGGTTTATATGAAATTGAAAAACCCTTGAACAAACAAAATATAGCTAAAATAAGAAGGGAAGCTGTCAAAAGTGGGTTAAAATCTGCATCAAACATTTTTAACCTTTTGGTGCCTCAATTTCCTCATTAGTAAAATGAGGGGGTTGGACTGAATGTCCTCCAAGATCTCTTGTAGCTCTAAACCTGTGATACTATGACAATTCATACAATTATATGATTGTGAGTCATTCCCCAGGATGAATAAGTGCTTAAAGGATATGAGTAAACAGTTCTTAGAATTGCGTACTCTTAATAACGAAATGAAAGATTTCTCCAAATCACTAACGAGAAATGCAAATAAAAATAACTGAGATTTTCCCAACCCCAGCAAATTGGCAAAGATGACAAAAGCTAGAAATGTGTAATTTTGGAGAAGCTCTGGAAACACTCTACATTAACACACTCTTGGTGGAGCTGTGATTTTGGTCCAGTTGTTCTGGAAAGCAATTGGAATCATACTTTAAAAAAAAAAAAAACTGATAAGATATCCACACCATTTGATCTAGAGGTACCATACTAAGTATTTATCCCAGGAAGATTAAATACAAAAAGGAAAGCACCATCTGCACCAGAATATTGATGACAGCACTTTTTGTGGTCTCAAAGAATGGGAAATTGTAAGTGCCCACTGATCAGAGAATGGCTGAACAAACTGTGGTCCATGAATGTAGTGGAAATATCACTCTGTTTCAAGAAATGACTGTGAAGAGCTCACAGGCTCATTCATTTGAGGCTGGAAAGAACCTTAGGCATCATTTAGACCTGCCCCCTTCATTTTCTAGATGAGGAACTGAAGCCAAGAGAGGTTAAGTAATTTGCCCAGGGTCATACTGCTGGTAATTGTCAGAGGATTTGAACCCAGATCTTTCTAATTCCAAGTGCAGTACTCTCTTCACTACTCTATGTTCCCTCTAGCATGGGAACCCCTGTGGACTGCAGCAGAGAGAAGGAAGCAGAACTTGGAAAACATACACAATGGTTAGAACAATGAAAAGGGAAGAAAAAGGAAATAATGTTGTGTGGTTATGACCAAGAAAAGTTCAGGAAATGCACCTTTCTGCCATCTTTGCAGATGTGGGGGACAATGGGTGTGGAATATTGTATACACTCAGATTTGATGTATAGATTTTATTGAAGTGCTTTTCTTTTCATTGTTACAAGGGAAGGGAAAGGGGTATATTTAGAAATAAAGGTGATATGAAATTTTTAAAAAATTATTTTAAAATAAAAATAAAAGACTTTTGGTGGGGGAGTAACCTGCTTGAAGGGGTAAGTATTTCACCTCAATATGGACTTGGAAGAGAATCCTTTCTGTGTTCTTTAATTTATAAATAAATGTGTTCAATATCTTGAGCTTTTTGATCCCGAGTGCTTATAAGGGGAGCTTATAGTTACTCTTGGGAGGAGTGCCAGCTATGCAATGCCACTGTCAGATCATGCTATCCCACATAGCCATCCTCTCTAACTCTCTTGCCATTATTCCTGCTTTTGCTTTAATTGTTATCACCTGGAACAATACCTACGGACCAGACTGCCAAAAACCAACCTCCCTCTTCTCCCTGTCTCTGAGGGAGTTAATCCACTCGGGCCAACCTCCCTAGATTGGTGAGTGAATGAATACGAATGTAACTAGCCCAACCAGACCATCAGCTCTGCAAATCTACTTCTTGCTCTGGCCTCAGTAATGAAATTATTACTACTGTTATTCCTGGAAAAGTCTTATCATTTGGCTGCTCTCTGGATCAGTTTATTGTTACTGTGACTCCCTACATACTCCTTTCCTTGGCCGTCAGTCCCATACACATTTGTCTCACTTGTAGTTTTATCCCAAGAACTTAGCTCAGTGTCTAGAACAGAGTAAGCATTTAGTAAATGCTTTTTCATTCATTTTGTCATTGACATTCCTAGTTTGTATTTATGAAGGAACAATGAGAAGTTCCCAAAGTAGATCTAGGCCTTTTGTGTCAGAAAGGGTCCCTGACACATGGCTTATTTTTTTAAGTTCTTATCTTTTTAACACTTTATGGTTTACGTAATAATTTACGATTTCTCATCTCACCTGATCTCCAAAACAACCTTGTGAGATCGGTGGTACATATATTCCTCTTCTCATTTAACAAATAAGGAACCTAAGATTTGGGTTCATTTTGCCTAAGCTCACCATTTGGTAAGGGAGAGGGCCTGTATACCAGTCTAGGTCCCCTGACTTGAAATCTAATGTGTAAAAATGCCTTCATTTTATAGAGAAAGAAACAAGTCTGGAGGAGGGACATGACTGTGTGAGCCAAGGTTCCACAGCTATCAGAAACCCAGGTTCCTTTGATCCCAGCGTAGAATTCTTTTTCCTCCCATGCTGCATCTGTCTTCAAAGGAAGGAGAGATACGTGTACATTGAAGTAGCTAGATTAGTTTCTTATGGAAGGTAGAACATTCGCATGGTAGGCCAGCCTGTACTCTCTAGCACCCTCTCCAAATATTTAGTTTCTCTTAGCCTCTAGTATCCAACATGACATAAGTTCCCCACTACTTAATGAATCCAAAGGTTCAGGGGGCAAGACCCTCACAACTTGTCCCATGTGTCCTTGTCAACTGCCCATTTAGGAAAAGATATTTTTTGTAACCCTAAGTTTCTCATCAGTCTGAGACTCTAACTTGACAGTTTATATAACTGGATGGGAGAGGTAACTAGGACGTGGTGGCCGAGGCTTTTCTTGGAGCCTCTTAGAGCCTCTGAGAATTTCTCCCTTCATAGGGCTGATGTCCTAGGTATCATGGGGTCTTTCCTCACCTCATGCTTGGAATATATGCTTATTACTGCTTTCCTTACATGCCACATTTTCTAGTTACGATTCTGCTGGCTGGAAGCTTTCTGGTCTCAGTCTTGTTTTCCTGAACTCAATGAAATGTGTTACATTTTTCCATCCACCCGTTCTTCCCTAGAAGTTTTTAAGCCCCATCTACATTTTCCATGCACATTGTATTTGATGTCATGTTTCTAAAAGGCAGAGAAAACATTTCAGTCTTGCTTTGGATAATCACATCCCATTATTTCAATTCCTCATCATTAACAACTCACCTCGTGTAATGTTGACATTAACATCTCATGTTCCCAATTGCCAAGGCCCAGTAACAGAAACTGGGAGGGAGGACTAGACTATTGGACCAGGTCAAGCTAGAGTTGTTTCCTGAGAGCAGGACTTGCCATCTGCAAAATTGTAAACTCTACCCAGTGTAATTTCAAAGAAAGAGCACTACATTTATAATTATAGAACCTGGATTCTGAAATTGAGTCTGCTACTCACTAGTAGTGTGACTTTGGGTAAATCAGTTTTCCTCTATGGGCTTCAGTTTACCCATCTGTACGTGATTAGGTTTGGATTAAGCAACCACTTAAAGTATCTTCTGACTTTAAATCTATGGTCCCATGAGATTTTAGAATGAGGTAGATTCACAGCATCTGTAACTCAACAATTTTGAGCTCTATCTCTTATTTTACCCACTTGTAGTACTAGTAAAGTCATTTTGAAAGATCCAGCTTCTAGCTGTACTAAGGTAATTGTTTTTAGGTGCTCTATTTTAGGTGTGACTTTGATTATTGAGAGGTAGTGTGGTACAATGGTTAGAGCTGATGGCAGTCAGGAAGACCTGAGTTGAAGCCCTGCCTCTAACACAAAATGACTGTCACCCTGGGCAAGTCACCTAACTCTTCAATACCCCTGACAATTCTAAAAGTTGGAGAAAGGGTGATAATCTCCATTGGTAGATGGTTTCCTTATTGGAAGTACCAATGCCAATAAAACCACAAGTATGGTTCAAAATAATATAGAATGTCTCTATTGGATCATAGAATTAGAGCTAGAAGAGACCTCAGGAAGCAATAAGTTGGAAAAAATCCAATCCAAATCCCTCGGTTTATCAGTAAGTAACTGAGAACCAGAGAAGTCAGTCACACAGGTAATAAGTGGCAGAAGTCTCATATCCTTGTCTCCTCTAATTAAAATGTAAGCTCCTTGAGTCCTTGGTATTTGTATCCTCAGCATTTAGTACACTGCTAGTTCTTTGATCTTTCCCTGGAAGTAGAAATCAGGCTACACAAGCACCAGTTGAGGGAATCATAGTTTATCCTGGAGAAGAAAAAGGGGGAAGTATGGTCACTATCTCCAAATATTTGAATACTTGTCATGGGGGAAAGAGATTAGATTCTTTTTTTTTCTTCTTGTCCCAAAGGAGCAGAAAGATTTAGAACTGCAATGTACAACCAGAACTGGAACATAAGAGTCCAGCTCCAACTTCATCATTTTGCAGAGGAGAAAGATGAGGCCCCTAAAAGGTCGTATGATTTAGCAAAGGTCCCGTGGGTACAAAGTGACAAAGCTGAAATTTTGTTTTAACATGAATCTTTTGACTGTAATTCTGCTCTTTGTACCATATCAATTAGAGAGGCAGATTTCAGCTTGATATAAGGAGGGGGAAACTTCCTTATAATTGAAACTGACCAAAAGTTGGAATGAGATGCCTCAGAAGATGGTGAATTCCCCACCCCTAGAGGTCTTCAAGCGAAGGATCCCCTGTTAGAGATTCAGTGGAGCAGATTCCTTCTTTAGAATATCTTTTGGACCTCTGAGGTCCCTTTTACCTCTGAGATCTTAAGCTTTCTGCCTACACTGATCTTCCGTCTCTTTGACCTGTTGCATAATTAAACATATTCACTGTTGTTTCATGAATGTAACTTGTTTCTCCAACTAGACGTGCCTTATTCATCTTTGCATTCCCCCAAGTCATAGTGGAGCTCAGGGCTGGACATTTGGTAAAGATGAGATGGATGTTGAATTTCACTAATCAAATTCCTCTCTGTCTTTTTAAATCTCTACTCACTTTCCCTCTATCCCTTCCATTGATGTGTTCCAGAACCTCCATTTTGAGAAAGGGCCCACAAAGACCAGCCATTCTTCATTCTCTGGACTCCACCATCATATGCCCCTTTCCTTTTTAGCTTCCTTTTATGTGTTGTCTTTCCCTATTAGAATGTGAGTTCTCTGAAGGCAGGGACTGCCTTTTTGCTTGTATTTGTATCCCTAGTGCTTATTTAGCTTGGGGCCTGGCACATAATAAGTACCTGAAATGCTTGTTGACCCAAATGCCATATCCTTTTCACTTTACACCTCGACTTTTGCAGTAGGCTGCTGGGTTGATCTCCCTGCTGTTTCTCTCCTCAATCTAATCCATCCTCCCCTCAGCTGCTGAAATGATTTTCCTAAAATTCAGGTCTGATGCTGTTACCCACCTGCTTAATTCCAGTGAGACCTTATCATTTCCAGGATCAAATATAAAAAACCCTCTGGCATTTAAAGCTTTCATAATCCATCCCCTTCCAACCCTTTCAGTCTTCTTTATTCCCCTTCTCATCCTCTTTGGTCCATTAACACATACGTTGTTGATCTATCTCCAGACTCCCATGCCTTTTCACTGGCTTTCCTCTAGGCCCAAAATGGTTGCCTCCTTTTACAATACAGCTGAGGGGCAGCTAGGTGGTGCAGTGGATAGAGCATTGTCCCTGGAGTCAGGATGACCTGAGTTCAAATCCTGCTTCAGATGCTTACTAGCTTTGTGACCCTGGGCAAGTCACTTAACCCTAATTGCCTCAAGAAAAAACCCCCAAAACCTCAAGCAACCAAAAAGATACAACTCAAATCTCACATTCTGCAAGAAGCCTCCCCTACTCCTCCATTTTCTTCTGCCACCCTCCCCCTGCCCTCAAGTACCTTTGCTCTGAGATTACCTTCCATATACTCTGTATCTGTCTGCTGTGTACATAATTGTTTGCATTTGAATATAAGCCTTTTGAAGATATTGGTCATTTTTTTCTTTTTTTGCCTTTGTATCCCCTGTACAATGCCTGACACATAGTAAATGCTTGATAAATGCTTGACTGACTGACTGATGCCGTCCCTGATGCCTGTGGTGGGTAATGACCTTCCCCTACTTCTGAAACCACACTTAATACCTTTCTAATACATTTATATAATATGATGTGTTAGGGACTAGTCTAATCCCAGGCAATTATGTCTATCACATAAATGCAAGACACCTCAATATATGAAGTACTGAACAAAAAGCCTGGAACAGTAGGTGCTTTATAAATGCTTATTGACTGATCGGTTAATTATTACCCACTTTACACCTATAAAATACTTTAGAATATAGAAAGTGGCACAGAAGAGTGGAATTAAATCAGAAATGCAGACCACAAACATTTAATGGCACTTTTGTTCTTTATTTTGCCATGGGACCTGTTTGAATTAATGGCTGCCTCTGGAAGTGATGAGCTCCTCACTCTTGAAATGTTTCCAGCGTCCATCCAACGCCATGAAGAGCAGACGACTATCTCTATGAGAATAAGCCCTAGGGACCTAAGCCATAGGGATAAGTCAGGTTCCCTCTCCGCTCCCTTCTCCTTTGACCCTTCAACCAATTATAATCCTCAAAGATCCCAAAGTGTAGTTGTGGAAACAGAGGTAACATAACACTTTATTCCTCTACCAGTCACTGCCCAAGAACCCCTAGGAAGCAAGGGAAACTAACATGTCAGAAACAAGACATTTCCTGTCCAAAAAAGGGAAGCTTGAAAGCTGTCTTTGGAGCTGCTACTGACCACGCACCTTTGTATAAAAATCTGTTGGTCTGATAAAGACTTAGAGATTGACAACTCTGTTTCCAGCCTGCCTGAGGTTTCTGTTGGCTAGAAAGAATATCCTTCAGTAAATCTCTTTTGAATGTATAAGTTTTGTGAACGAACTTCCTTTATTTTTCTCAGTCTGGCTTCTGATTTACTGAAAAAATCATTCATTTGGAAAGATGCTTCCAAATACAGTAAATAAAATGAGTAGAACTCATCAGTAGAACACAATTTCATTTTAAGGAAGAATCGTACAAACTAGAGAAATTTCGGAAGTATAGACATGTTATCAGTATTCATGCATCATTCCCCCAGTAGACAATAAGCTCCATGTGGGCAGGGACCTTGTCTTATCTAAAGTTTGCATCTATTGAAGTGCTGAGCACAGAGTTCTCTACATATGGTAGATGGGTTTTAAAAATAAAAAGTAGTTGCTGAATGAATGAATGGTGAGAGAGGTATAGTGGAAAACCATAGACTTAGAGGCAAGAGACATGGGTTTTATTCCCAACTCCACTACTGACATTGTGACCTTACGACACACTACCACTGTCTGGGATTCTCTAATTTGAAGGAGTTAAACTGGATGATCTGACTCAGACAGCCTGTGATTCTGTGGCACATTTCTTGAATGATTTGATTTGTATCAGACTCAGTTGGTAAAGGGAAAAGGGGTTATGACCTTCTTGGGCCAAGAGGGTATGGATGTTTAGTTGCCCTGAGAATTAGACTCAGTAATGCTGGACCAAGGTTTATTCCTAACCTATGCCTTTCCTTCTTGCCCAGAGCTGGGGAAGTCCTTGTTGAGATTGAGACCCCTTCAGAGCTGGGGAAATCCTTGTTTACACCCCCACAGAAATGAGTTGCACATACTGCTGTGTCCATTGGTCAATGCAATGACCAACCGTGACTCCAGAGGGCCAGTGATGAAACATAGTACCCTCTTCCTGAAAGAGGGATGATGGAATCAAGGTGTAGAATGAAACACATTTTGGGACATGGCAAGGTGTGGATTTATTTTCTTTTGCTGTGCTTATTTGCTACAAGGATAGTGTTTTTATTTTCTATTGGGGGGTGAAGAAAGGGGAGATATCAATAGTGTTGCCCTCCCCCCAAAAAAGAAAAGCCTGTCATCAAAGCATTTTTGAATGCACAGAAGGAAGTTCAGATTGAAGCAAGTTAGACAGCTTTGAAATAACATGTTGAATTTAATATATGCTTTTTTTAAAGCAAGTTGTAAATAGAGATTTGCAATTTCACATATAATCCTCTTCTATGTCCTCCTTTGTATGTGAAAATGTTTTCTCATCTTTTGATCATTAAATTTGGAATAAAAAAGATTTTAGCATCTTATGAATGATTTCTCTAAATGATTCCTAAGATCCCTTTCTATTTTGAGATCCTTGACCTTCCATTGTTTCTGTGTAGCTAACCCTAGCCCCTCCTACTTCCCTCCTCTGTTCCTATCCCAGGCTACTGGAGGAAATCATAAATTTATACTCTGGATCCACTACAAACACACTCCTTATCTAACATCAAATTGGTACACATTGTTATAGGGAAATCCTACTCATCTCATTTGTTCCTATCACACTACTAGCATCTGTTCCAAATGTTCTCTTTCCTCTCTCCCTCACTGCCTCCTGCCCACCCCCTCCCCCCACTTCTCAACTGCTGTTTGATTGAGAGGATTGGGGTCATCATAAGATTATAGGTTTAAAGCTGAGAGGGACTTCAGAGGTCATCTGGTTGAGCAGCTTGCCCAAGGTCACACAGGTATTATGGTGGATTAGGGATTCAAACCCACTTCTAACACTGGAGCCAGTGTTCTTCCCACTGCACCATGCCTGCCACTGCATATAGGCTCCCTCTTTTCCCCTTAGCTATTCTTTTTATCTTTTCAATGTTTTCACATTCCTTACTACTTACTTCCCTCTAGTTTCAGAGTAGTAGGTTCTCCTTGTTAATGAACACCCCTCACCCAGGTGAACTTAGTTGGTTCCATGAAAGATAGCCATGTAACACTGCACATGTTGGGACAGATAGGTGACTCCTGATTGGTTGAGAGACCTCTCAGCCCATGACCCTTGGGTACATTTAGGGAGTGACTTTGAATGGGAGAGGAGAGCAAGCATGTGGGGAAATCCAGCACTCCAGCACATCCCTTGATGCTCAGTGCTTGCAGTCTCAGATACTGCTAAGAGCAAACTTCCTGGATATAATAATTTTCATACTGATTTCTTTGCTCTGCTGAGTTACAGAGCCCCTTGACTCTTGTGTGTTCTTTCATCTAGTCTACATAACTTCATCAGTTATAGCTTTACTGCTTGCTTTGATAAACCTGTTTGCTTAGTATTATCTATGATTGCTCTTTTAATAACTTCTTTCCTCTCCCCTGGAACAATCAAGGAAAATATGTTTTTATCCCAAACTCCCCAAAAAGAACGCCTTGTTGTAGTTGTTCAGTTTTGTCTGAGTCTTTGTGACCCTATGGACTGTATCATGCCAATACTGTCCATGGGGTTTTATTGGCAAGGATACTGGAGTGGCTTGCCATTTCCTTCTCCAGTGGATTAAGGCCAACAGAGGTTAAATGATTTGCTCAGGGTCACACAGCTTGTAAGTATCTGAGGCCAGATTTGAACTTAGGTCTTCCTGAATCCAGGCACAGCACTCTATCCACTGGGCCACCTGGCTGCCATTAGCTCTCCAGGATTCAATTGTTCTCTTTATGTAGATAATTCTCAGATCTATTTATCCAGCCCTAACTTTTCTGCTGACCTCCAGTCTCACATCTCCAACTGCCTATTAGACATCTCAGATTGGATGTTGTATAGACATCTTAAACTCAACATGTCGAAAACAGAATTTATTATGATACTCAATAAATTCCATTGGCTCCCTGTTAACCTCCATAATCAAATATATTCTCTTCCTGGCTTTTAAGGCCTTTCATGACATAATTCCCTCCTACCTTTGCAGTCTCCTTGTATCTTACACCCCTCCATGTATTCTGTGATACAATGACACCGGCTTCTTTGCTCTTCCCTAGACAAGACACTCCATCTCCCAACTCCAGCATTTTCATTGACTCTTCCCCCATGTCTGAAATGCTCTCCCTCCTCATGTCTTCTTCCCGACTTTCTTGGTTTCTTTCAAGTCTCAGCTAAAATCCCAACTTCTGTAAGAAACCTTTCCCAATCTGTTGATTATTCTAGCTTGTAAGATAGTAGTTTATATGTTTTCTCCCCTATTATGATCTCCTTGAAAGCAGGGACTGTTTTTTGCCCCTCCCTCTTTTTTGTATCCCCAGGGCTTAGCATTGTACCTAGAACATAGTAGGCATTTAAACATTTGTTGACAACTTATAATTACCTCTTGATTCTATTCCCTTTTTTCTCTGAGACCTTGCCTGATCAAGTACCTCTCACATTCATATTCAGCCTCTCTCTCCTGGCTTCACTCCCCAGTCTATAAGCATGCTCAGGTATACCCTATCCTAAAAAGCTTTTCCCTGGATCTGTTACTTTGTAAACCTGTCATCCCATGGCTTCTCTTTTCTACACTAGTTGTTATCTTTCTCCATTACCCTTTAAACCTTTTTTCAATCTGGTGTCTGTCCACACCACACTACTGAAAGAGCTCTTTCCAAGTTCACTCATGACCTTTAAAAAATAATACAATTGTGTGTATGTGTGTCTTTAACCTGCTTGACCTTTCTGTAGCTCTTGACTACTCCTTGATTCTCTCTCTTCCTTTGGCTTTAATGCCACTATATTGTTGTAATTCTCATCTTATCCTTTTGAATATTCCTTCTCTGTCTCTTTCATTGTCTCCTTATCTTCCCATCCCTTAAAAATAGGTGTTCTATCCTATTCTCTTCTCCCCAACTCATGATTCCATTTATTACCACCCCTATTTAGGTGACTCCAAAGTCAATATCACCAACCCTGATTTCTCCCTAGAACTCCAATCCTGTATCTGGCCTACTAGACCTTCATGCTCTATTGACATTTCAAACCCAATATTAGAACCCAGTTCTAAAACAGAACTTAATATTTTTCCCTTCAAAACTTGATTCCTTTATTTAATGGCATTTCCATTCTGTGTTTAATGTTAATAGTACCACTAACCTCCCTAACTTTTAGCCTTGGAATTGCTTTCAATTCTTTGCTCCTTTTCACACCACATATATTTAGTTAGCTGCCAAGTTCTTTCATTTCTATGTCTACAATATCTCTTGTATCTTCCTCGTCTCCACTCCCATTGCTACTATCTTAATTCAAGTTATCATCCATTCTCCTCCACACTCTTGTCAAAGTTTCACAACTAATCATCCTGAGTCTAGTTCAGGGATTCCTAACTTGTTTTACATCATGGACCCCTTTGGTAGTCTAGTGAAACTTGTAGGAAAACTGGAAAGCAGTCTGGTAGAAACTAGGTATAGACCAATATCTCACACTGTATCCAAGATAAGCTCAAAATGGGTGCATGATTTGGACATAAAGGGTAACATCATAAGCAAATTAGTGGAGCAGGGAAGAAATTACTTGTGACATTTATGGATAGTAGAAGAGTTCATGACCAAATGAGAGATAGAGAGGTTCACACAAGGTAAAATGGATAATAATTTTGATTATGTAACATTTAAAGTTTTTGTACAAACAAAATCAATACAGCCAAAATTAGAGGAAAAATAAGACACTGGGGGGAAAAATCTTCACAGCAAATATCTCTGTTAAAATTATCATTTGAAATTGAATCAAATTTACAAGAAAAGGAACTATTCCTCAATTGATAAACAGTCATAGGATATGAATAGGTAATTTCTAGAGGAAGAAATCAAAACTATCAATAGCCATATGAAAAAAAAATGTCCTAAATCACTACTAATTAGAGAAATGCAAATTAAAACAACTCTGAGGTACCACCTTACATCCATCATATTGGATAAAATGACCAAAAAAAAAAAAAAAAAGCAAAATGATAAATCCTGGAAGGAATGTGGGAAAACAGGTTTACTAATGTGCTATTGGTAGCCCTATGAACTACTCCATTCTGGAAGGCAATTTAGAACTATGCCCCAAAAGCTATTAAACTGTGCATTCTCTTTGATTCAGCAATACTGCTACTAGGTCTGTATCCCAAAGAAATCAAAGAAAATGGAAAAGGACCCTAAGTACAACAATATAGCAGCTCTTCTTGTGGTAGCAAAGAATTGGAAATCGGGGAGAAGCCCATTAATTGAGAAATGACTGAACAAATTGTATCATATAAATGTGATGGAATACTATTGTGCTGTAAGATATGGTGAAGGTTTCAGAGAAACCTGGGAAGACTTTTATGAATTTATTCAAAGTGAAATGAGAAGAACCAGGAGAACAATTAACACAATAACAGCAATATTTTAAAGATAATGAACTTAAGAGAAATTTTGTTCAACACAGTGACACATTACAATTCCAAAGGATTCATGCATGATGAAGCATGCTCTTCACCTACAGGTAGAGAACTGATAGACCCAGAGCACAAGTTAAAATATATGTTCGTTCTCTTTCTCTCTCTCTCTAGACTAATATAGGAATTTATTTTGTACGACTCTAGTCAGATTTATAATGGAATTTGTTTTTCTTGCTTTCTCAGTGGGGGAGGAGGAAAGGAGTTAATTCAGAACAGAAAATAAAATGAAATCAACACATTAAAAATTTGAATTGTACTTGTATTGAACTTTTTTATAAAAAGACAGAAAAAAGTAAGCCTATGGACCCTTTCTCAGAATTATATTTTTAAATGCATAAAATAAAATATACAGGATTACAAGGGAGCCAATTATATTGAAATAAAGTTATCAAAATGTTTATAAAGTTTATGCACTCCAGCTTAAGAATGCCTGTCTAATCTATCCTTGTTCTAATCCATCCTCCAAACCACCAATCTTTAATATGCCACTGTGATCATGACCACTCTACAGGGGAGAAAAACTTTTGGTAGCTCCACTCTGTCATTCAAGATCCTCTAAAATCTAGCTTCAATCAACCTATCAAGCTATTTCAAACTACCCTTCTTCCCCCTTTCTGTCCTCCAGACAAACTGAAAAACTGTCCATCCCTTTCCTCTATTGATCTCTCTTCATACTGTTCCCATACCTATATTATAATATACATTAATATATAATATATTCTGTCACTTCCTCTGTTGTTTGAAATCTCTTTAAGGGTCAACTCAGATGCCCCCTCATCCTTGAAGACTTTCCTTAATCTACCCCAGTCACCCTTCAAAGGGTTCTCTCTTAAACTTGTTTGGCCAGACATTTTGTCTGGCTTTCTACTTTGCACTTATCTCATTTTCCCATGTGTTGAAGTTATTTGTGTAATTATCCTTCCTTGCTTTAGATACTTGATTTCCTTAAAGACAGGCCTGTGTTGTACCTATTTTTATATCTTCAGTCTCAGTGTAGGACCTTGCGTAGACAGCAGCAGATAATAAATAGTAGTTGAATTAGAAGTTCTGTGATTTTATCTCAGCATTCTTAAACTACAAGGTCTACCTTTTTATGAACCTCATATTGTAGTAGAAATAGCACTGGGCTAGATGTAAAGTAAGACTGGTTCTAGTTCCAGCTTTTCTACTCTTCCCAGATAGTCAATACTTACTGCGTAACTTTGGACAAGTCCTTTACTCTCTCTGGGCTTCAGGTTCCTCCTCCAGAAAATGAGAGTGTTGATCTAGCTGGTCTTTGACATTCTGTGCTTCTAAGCACATAAAGTGAAATGATAGATGGATGGAAGGAATAGAAATGGTAGAATGTGTCTTAGAACAGTTGTTCCCTAAATGTGGTCTGGAAACTACTGACAGTTTAAAGATAATCTGATAAGGGCTCCATATTGGTTTCTGATAGGAATTATTAATTACCTGAATGTTGCTTTTCACTAGTACTTTGAATTGATTTTTTTATGGAATTGACATGATGTTTTCATCAAATTATTAAGAAAAATTATGTCAGACCTGGAAGGGACCTTTGGGATCATTATAAGATCAGATGACACTGATACAGATGCAAGGCATCATGGAAAGAACATTGGATCTGAAGTCACTGGGTTGGAATACTGCCTTTATCACTGACTCACCTGCTTGATCTTAAGCAATTCACTCCACCTTCCTGAGTTTGTTTCCCCATTGACAAAATGAGGAGATTGGGCTAGGTAATTTTTGTGGTTCTTTTCAGCTTTAAATCCTATGATCCTAGCTATGGTGTTGATCTGAGAGAGCTCATCTCATCCCCATCCCTGCCCAAAGCAGAGATAGGCAAAGACTTGCTGAGGCAGAGGGGAGGGATGAGGATTACTAGTAGAGAGAGATTGTTAAATTGTACACTCAGGGGTGTGCAGGGGTTAAGGTGCACACTTCAGGGGAAGACAGTCAGTGAGAGAGGTAATACAGGAAGAAAAAGTGCCAGTCAATGAAAGAGGAAGGAATTCTAGGCCACGATCAAAGATGGAGTCCTGAGCTTGCTTAGAGCTCTAGTGAGAGACAGGTTCCTGGCAAAATGGTGAAAAAAGCAGGGGTTTGTCTTGAGCCCCTGCCCACCTGTCTCCAGCATCCAATATCCTTTTACCCAAGATGAATACCTGTGATAAATTCCATACAAATATATGCGTTTATATATACATATACATTTATATATATATATGTGCATTTATATATCATATATATGATTATCAGTATAGGTACATACCTATGTATACACATTCACACTTCTTTAAGAATATGAATAGAAGTGTGTATGTGTGGGGGAAGGTTATCAAGAAGAAAGTACTCAGTGTATCTTCTTGTGGCAATATGTCTGTCTGAGGAGTGCTAAGTGTGTGTGTGTGTGTGTTGTGTGTGAGACTAAATGTGTATGTTGTGTATGTCTGTGTGCACGTGCATGTTTATGCACATGTGTATGTTCACATCCTAGTCCTCCAGGTATGAGTCAGTGAATGGGAAGTGAGCCAACATGGTTTAAGGTCAAACTCAATGTAGAATAAACATAATTTATTATAAAATGGAGAAATTTACTATTCTGTTTCAGTGAAGGGAAAAGCTTTTAATATTCTGGGGCTCCAGGGTTTGCAGTGCAGATAGTTAAGCATCCTTCTGTGGGGAATATAATATGCATATTGTTGATGTAACCTCTGGCTTAATATTCTCATGAATATTGTCATGGAAACATAAACTAGAGTCCCTTTGTGAGTGGAGGAGAACTCCTCCATGAGTGACCATGAGTGACAGCTTGGGACTCATCCTGAATATGAGGGGTTGATTCAACCTCAATTTAATCTCATTTGGGGAGCCTCACATATATTCAGGACTCGTTTGAATTTAATTTTTTGAGTTAACCTACTTATCTTATGGTAACATTGGGTTGGACCACTTTATTTGATTCCCTGTGGTTTTGCAGGTATCCGCCAAAGAAGTTTGGGGTCATCTATGTGTTTTATGGTCCCCAGGAGATATTTTGTCTGGACTTCGTTTGGGTTGCCCCATGTTCAGGAAGGATCAGTGGAGGAATTTTCACCCAGGACAATTTGATTCCTCACCTAAAGGTGAGAAAATCAGTCGACTTCAGGCCATGAGTCCCTTTTGTAAGAGCCTCATGTGTTCTAGGAGCTCATTTAGTATTAGACTTTCCCTCCAAGAGAGGAAGTTTGTTTTTTTCTTTCTTTTTCCTTTTTTTTCTGCTTTTTTGGGTTTAATTCAAATTTTAAGTTTTGTTTTTCCTAGTTGATTTGAGTCAGGATAAGACCCTTATAAATACTAGGTTGGTGGTAGCCTATTTGTGGACATGCCAGCTATGGTAAATCTGGGTCCTCACGAAACAAAAACAACCACCCAAACTATTAATTTTGAGATTGTTGAAGAACTGTGCTGAGTGGGCTGGACTCTTTAGCGTAAGGGATTAGGGAATATACTTGAAAGGTTGTTTGAGCCTCCTCAGATTCCCAGAGGACTTTCATGAATTAGGGATATGGATAGATGTACCCGAAGCACCCCAGTTGATTTGCTGGGGACAGCAAATATTTAATTGAGGGGAGAGTGTAGCAGGGTTTTGGATTCCCATGAAGCCGGGCCCCTTCCAGAGGGACATGTGCTCCAGGCTTTTGCTAAACACATGTGCAACCAAAGGCTCCCGATTGGTTCCTTCATCCCCATAACAGGAAGGATGTCGAAACTGACTGGTGACTGAGCCAAGAAGAGCCACCCTCTTAGTAGGGAAGGCTTTAAAAGGAGAGGATAGTCTTCATTTTTGTTTTCTTCTCTTTTGGGCATGTCTCTTGGGACTCTGCCCACTCTCCCTTGGATTTCCAGCAAAGGGAGAGGGAGGATTTATCTTCTTTCCCCTTCCCCAGCAACAGCTATGGGGATTGCAAGAAAATTTCACTGAGAACATTCACTTGTTTAGGTGAGCCAGATCCTAGACTTCAAGTCCCCAGATGCTTCTTCTACTTTGTGTTTCTTTCTCTGAATACATAAAACTGAACAACAAGCCTGACAGATGGATGTTTCCAGCCTTGGTAGCTACCTCAGGAATTTGAGAGCTCTGGAGTCCCTGAATTAGGAGCTGGTTGCCTGGTGGGAGATGTTTTGAGCAATTATACTGTTCTCATAGGAAAAGGTGATCACAACCATGAAAATGATCCATACCTTAGCTATCCAGAAGACCTGAACCTTGAGTTGCTGTCCAGACAGTATAGACTGAGGGAAAAATGAAATCTACATAGCACTCCCACAAGGTTCTTGAGTGTCTTTAATAGTGGTGATGAATTGTAGTTTATTTTAAATGTGTTAATGCATACTTAGGAGTCTTTTGTTTTAAGCATTTCTTTTATGGTAGAGAAAATATACGGTTGTCCTAAACTTGGTATCTACTACTTTTTACATTGAATAACTTTTCCTGAAGAGGACATTAGAGTCTCCCATACCATAGCCATACCTGAGCTTTTACTTGGCACTACAGTATAGGTATATAATAAGCTGCCTGAGAGAGAAAAAGCCTGGATCTCCTCTTTTAGGATTTAGGCTCCGCTAGGAATTCACTCAGATCCTTGTAAGTCCAAAGCAGGAGTCCCTTATGAGAACAGGGGCTCCTGGACTCTGAGTGACATTGGCTTTTATAAAATCTGTCTTTTTCCTGCCCCAGAGGCATCAATTCTCATGTACTTCAATGTATGAGACAGTGAAGTGCAGTGGAAACTGAATTCTGCTGAGTCCCTTCAGTCAAGAGATTTAGGTTCAAGTCCCAAGTGACCTTATACTTCTCTGAGCCTCAGTTTTCTTTTCTGTATGAGAGCAGTGAATGAGATGGTGTCTGGAGTAATTTCCAGCTTTATGAATTTATGATTCTCTAGACTGACTTGGCTATGGCCTTTTCCCAGAGAGAATTGGTGTTCTGAAAGCTGAGCCAAAAGGACCGAATGACTAATGGTAGAATGTTAGGCATCAGCCACTGCCCCTGGGATTTTATATTAGCTCCTCATATGCAGCTCACAGAGAAGGTGCCACCTACAGGAACTGTCCTGAAAGAGAGGCTGCAATTAGGATAAAAGAACAAGGGCTTATTCGTGCATGCTGCTAAGACCACACTTAGGGTGCATTGGCTGATAGCTTGGGGTGCCCTGGGATGCCAACTAACCCTCCCCAAGCCTGTAGAAACTTACAGTGATAACAATTAGTCTGTAACTGGCTGGGAAGGGGAATAGTGTCTGATCTTTTGGGCAAAGAACTTCAGTTTCATTCCACTCCTCATAGAACCATAGCATGTCAGCTAGAAGGGCCCTTAGACATAGAATAATAGGACATAGGACATAGAATAATAAACACATAGTGCTTACTATATTTGACACACAGTGCTAAGCACTTTACAATTATTATCTCATTTGCTCCCCACAGTTACCCTGAGAAGATGCTATTATTATCTCCATTTTACAGATAAGTAAACTGAGGCAAACATGGATGGACTCTCTGAACATATAATGTCAAAGCCGGGTGGGACCTTAGAACATGGAATGTGAAAGCTGGAAGGGAGCCCAGAATATAAAATTTCGGAATTGGAAGAGCCTCTGAGATCATCCAATCCAACCCCTTCATTTTATAGATGGCCCAGAGAGAAGCTTACCACCTGTATGACACTGGGAAAGTCAATTAAAACTCTCTGGGTTTTTGTTTCCAATTCTGTAAATCAGAGTGTTGGACCTAATGTCTAAGGTGTCTTGTAGTTCTAAATCCTATGACTAAAAGTGATTTGACCAAGGTCATACAATGTGTTAGTGAGCTAGAGCTGGAACCTTTGTCTCCTGGTTCCCAGTTCAGGACTCCTTCTACCCCGTGGTGATACCTCTTCATCAGTCACTTTCCTTTTGTCCCATTAGACTGTAGCACTGGGGCAGGGCACACAGAGGGGGTTAAGTTATGTGGCCAACAACTACATCTCCTGCCTCAGCCCACCAAACCACTAGGCAATGCTGGAACCCTACATGAAAGAGGAAATTGAAAGACTTTCCAAAACAAACCAGGAGCTGATGTTCCAAGGTGAAAAATAAAGTCTTTATTTTGGTTACTTCAGCATATGCATTACACAGGCATACCCAAATAGCTGGCAAGTGCCGATATATGGGGTTGGGCACAAATGGCTCAAAAGCAAGCCCTCCTGCCTGCTCTGCTAGAAAAAGCTTTATATAACCTATGGACAGAATCAAACACCATTTTTTGCTCACATTTTAAAATCTTGTTTGAAAAAAAAAAACCCAGAATATTTCCCTAGCAGTAGTAGTAGCAAGTATGAACAAAGCTTCCAAAACTTTTTATCTCCTATTTTCCAGATGGACACCATTTCATAGTGATACAGTGTTTTACAGTGAATTCATAGCCAGTATCTTATAGGATGTTCACCGCAATCTTATGTTCTCATTTTACAGACCTGTTAACCAAAGTCAGGGAAATAAACTGCCTAGCATAACTGTTTTTGGTAGAACCAGGACTAGAATCCAGGTTCTCTGACTTCCAGTCCAGGAATTATTCCTCTACATGAGGATCTCTGTCCAGAAGCCTATACATATTTTGTGTTCTCCCAACAGATTTTACCTTTCTGAGGCTTGATATCCTGAAGCTAACTGGAAGCTGGAAGATGGTAGAGAAGCAAGGAATATTTCTTTATCTTTCAGGTATTTCCCCTAAACTCGGGAATTTTCAAATCTAGGACAGAAATTTTCTAATCCAATTTCACTTACTAGACAGGTTGTCAAGAGGTTGTCTGATACAGCTCAAAACTGAAGCAGGACACCTCTCCATGGCAACCCCGAGTGGTCTTCCATCAGTAGAATGTAAGCTCTTTGAGGGCAGGGACTGTCTCATTTTTTTATTTGTATCTCCAAAACCTAGGACAGCTCCTGGCACAGAGTAGGTGCTTAATAGATGCTCATTGATTAGTTGATTACTGAAGAACTCCAGTACTTCTAAGGCAGTCCATTTCTGTTTTGTACAGCTCTGATTTTTTTTCATTCATATAAAAATCTGCTTCTTTGTAACTTCTTTTTATTGTTTATAGTTCTGCCCTTTGAAACTAAGTAGAAGTCTAATCTTTCTTGTGATAGCCCTTCAAGGATTTGAAGGCAACTGTCATCTGTTTTCACTAGGCTAAAAATCCATAACTCCTTCAACTTATATTCATATATTTAGGTGGTTTCAAGACTCCTCACCCTATTGGTCCCTTTTTTCTGGCATGCTTCTCATGAAGATGACCTTACATTTTTTTAAAGCTATGTCAATGGCACACAAGCTTGGGCAGATCCCATCACAGAAACCCTAAATCAGTGTTACAAGGAATCTTCAGATCTTTGTAGTTCCACCCCTACCTGAACAAGAATTCTATCTTCAGCATCCTCAAGCTTGCTAGACCTTGATCAAAGATGTACAAGTTCTGCTGGAAGCTATAGCTTTGAAGACCTCTCCTCCCTGCTTCACTATAAGTCTCCAGATCTGTGCTGAGAGGCTGTGCAATGAGGAGGGCCTGGGGTTAGCATCAGTACAAGCTAGTACAGAAGGCTGGGTCCTAAGAATCTTAGCTTTGCCCCTAGAAGGTCCAGTGCAGGTACTGAGAATGGTAGGAGGAAGATGTGGCAAAGTCAGGCTGACCTGAAGACATAATGACAAAGGTGGAGAGAGGAGAAGCATGAGGGCAAATTGAATATTACAGTCACCTGATAGTTCTTGGGAACATAACAAGCAGGTAGCCTAATGCCTTTGAGAACAATGCACATGTGCTCCCATGGGCTCCCAGCCTCCAGTCTCTGACATGGGGTGAATAACCCGGCTCTCTGGAGGACAGGACTGTAGGCACTAGTCCTAGCTTCCTGCTCAGAGTCCCAGAGCTTGGTGGGAAGGGCAAGGTAAAGAGACCATGCTATCCAATCCAATCACTTCCTTTAACAGAGGAGATAACTGAGACCCAGAGATAGGAAACATCTTAGCAGAGATTGGGTTAAAATCATAGAAATCCTAAATTGGAAGGAACCTCAGTTCTAGTCCAGCTCCCTTTCCAGTGCAGCAGTCCACCTGTAACATCCCTGACAAGTGGTCTGTCTGTTCTTGGAGATCTAGGAGCAAAGGTCCTCATTACCTCTTAAGGCAGTTCCATTCCTTTGTGGATCAGCTCTGATTTTTAAAGAGGTCTTTCTTTGAGCCGAAATCGACCTCCCTGTAATTTCTATCAATTTCTCCCAGTTCTGCTTGCTGGAGCCAATCAGAAAAAAATCACCTTCAATGTAACAGCCCTACAGATTCTTCAAGACAGCAGCTTTGCCTCCTTACTTCCCAGCCCAGTGTTCTTTCCACTACATCCTACTTATTTCTTGAATATGATGCAGATTCATCTACCAGTCCCCAGTATCAAGCTCCCTGATCCTCCTCACTCTAGGAGCCATCTTTTTGCTTGTCTAAACCTCCCACTGTATCCTATATCTCTGGGTGGGGCTAGCTTTGGAGATAGGAGGGAAGGTATAGGTTGAAATTGACCATCCTGGTCCAGACCCATGGCCCGATGGTACAAGAAGGGGACCCCTGATTGGGGCAGGAGAGTGTTCTGTCTGCAGAAAAATAGTTAAAGGCCAGGCACAGGGCATTACATCTCTGACAGTCGCCAGCCACTGTCAGAACTGCCCTGTCATGGTCATGGTACTGGTGCATCATGGGAAAAGGACCCTCCCTATGACTGAGGGAACATTAAAAACCCTCCCTTTTCAGGGGGCTCTGGATTTTAGGAAGGGTAATAGGCCAGAGAGATGCAACCCAGACAACCCATGACTGCCAAAGATGGCTGTTGACCATCTTTGATCCTGTGGACCTAGAGTGTTTCTGATGAAGAGAACCTCCATGGGGCCTGGGACATTAGGGGGAAGGGAAAGACTCTTGATTGAATTTCCTTGTTTTTATGGGGTACGTCTTGGGAGTTGTCTTACAGGGTGTGATTAGGCTCAGTTGTGTGGGTTGGGATGGGCATGGGGAGAGTGGGGTTTGCTCCCCATCCCTCTAGGGCCGTTGAGCGGCTTCTCAGTTGAATTATTCTCCAACAACCACATTCCAGGAGCCCTTCACTGCCTTCATCTTGTCACTTTCGAAGTTCACCACCAGCTTGTGCAGTCCGGGCCACCGGGGCATCAGGTCCACTCGGACTGTGACAGTGTTTCCAGCGTCCACTGGCTCAGGGCTGGAAAAAGAAATAGAGAGATGGTGGAGACCTGGTCCTGAGATGCTCTCATGACCCCTTGACAGATGTCTCAGGGCAATGCAGATAGGCTGGGAATGGGTGTTGGGATGGGAAGGATAGACATAGTTTGGTCCAAGCTTGTTTAGCTGACTTGAAATGAACCACCACTTTTTGGGCTGCTAGAGAGTCATAGTCTGTAAAAACTAGAAGGTTCCTTAGGCATCATCTGGTCCTATTTCACCCCTCACTCCTAAGGTATACATGTTCCTGTGTTTGTGCATGACATGATTACAAGTTTGTACATGGATAGAATCCTAAAGCTTCTTAGAGCTAGAAGGGGCCTCAGAGGTCATATGGTTCACCCCCTTAATTTTATAGGGTGGAACCTGAGACCAAAAGAGAGGGAGTAACTTGCCCAAGGTCCCGTGAGTGGCAGAGCTGAAACTTGAACCCAGTCAGTCTCCTGACTCCTAAGACAGGGCTCAGATTACAGTCCTGTATATGTGTGGCTATATCTATGTGTATACATAGAGAATAAGTGGTTACATGTATTTGTATGCTATATGGATGCCTACATATGGATGTGGTATAGGTATATGCTCACATATACACATAGACTGTGAGTTATTTGAGAGCAGAAACTGAGTTTTTGTTTGCTTTGTTTTTGTTTTTTTGCTTCTCTTTGTACCCGTCTTGCTTAGCACATTGCCTGTAACAGAGTTGGTGTTTAATAAATGCTAGTTAATTGAGTTGACTGACCATCCTCCAGGTACTTAAAACTGCTATTATGTTCCACCTTAGCCTTTTTAAGTCTTCTCTTCTCCAGGGGAAATCTGGGCTCAAATCCTGACTCTGTAACTTATTGTCTGACTTGGACAAGTAGTCACTTAACCACTCCTGGGTCCCCGTAAAGGGAGGGAGTAGAAGGTTGGACCACATAGCCTCCAAGGTTCCTTCCAGGTCTAAACCAATGATCCCATGATATCTCATAACCTCAAAGAGTTCTTTCATTTCTGAACCCACACTCTTAATTCCTTTGACAGATCTGACATGGTCTCCAGTTCCTTTGCTGTCCTGGTCACTCTCCTAGCAACTCTACAGTGTGTCAGTGACTTCTTACAAAGGGACTCCCTCTAGCACTTAAATCCCTTTCCACTTGTGTGAAGTAAACACTTACATCTTAACTATCTTCTGCCCCTTAGTCAGCCCAGCTCCCTCCACAGCAAAGGTGCAGCCAAGCATGGGAACTTGGAGAGGGTTTTTAATTGACAATTCAGCCACCAGCTTCCGATTCTTCTTGTGTTCTCCTAGGATCTACAATAGACAGAAGAACGATATGAACCTTTAGGAAAAGATCAAGGAGGAAGGGCTATAGAGGTGGGGAAGCACTGACCTGGGGGCCCAGAGACCTGAATTCTAGTCCCACTTCTACTGTGAGGTCTTGGGCAAGTCCCTTCATTTCTCTGGGTCTCAGTTTCCTCGTGTGTAAAGTGAGGATAATAATCCCTGCTCTAGTTCCATTCATAGGGCCATTGAAAGGATCATCATTAGTGATGAGTAAAGAGTAAAAGTTCTTAATTACGGCTATAACTCACCTTCTGACTTCTGCCCTTAGAGGCTCTTGCTACAGGTATACAACTTTCCTAGAATTGGGGTCTGTGGCTCAGTTAAGAGCATAGTCTTAAAGGGACCCATATAATGGGTTTGATCTTTGTGGGGGCCAGTTAACTTTGTTCTGTTCCAGGGCCACAGGAGTCGCCATGACTCTGATTGGCCACTGCCGTTAGTCTCAAGGGGAAATGATCCAAAGAGAAGGTAGCTGGTCAATGGGATGCATTCCCACTAATAATTACTCACATTTCTAAAGTACCCTAAGCTTTACAAAGGTATTTTCCTCACAATAGCCCTGTGAGCTAGGTAGTGCAAGTATTATTATCCCCATTTTACAGATAGGTAAACTGAGCTATGAGCTTTCCATTATTCCACACTGGAGACACATTCCAAAAGCATGTTGTCCTACTGCCCAGCTCAGTTACATGATTTTATTGTAGAAGAGCTTCTAAGCTTACCATTAAAAGCAAGTAATCAGAGAATTATAGAATGTCAAAACTGGAAGGAAGCTTAGAACACAGAAAATAGAATGTCAGGACTAGAAGAAACATTAAAACATAGAATATCAGACCAGGAAGGGAACATCCAGATCATTTAATAATAATAACTAGATCCAGTGTACTTTACAGGTTGTAAAGTACTTTATAAATATCTCACTTTACCTTTACAATAAACCCAAGGTTTATTGGTGCTATTATTATTTCCATTTTACAGACGAGGAAACTGAGAAAGACAAAGGTTGAATGACTTGCCCACCATCACAGATCTAGGAAGTGTGTGAGGCCAAATTTGAATGGTCTTCCTGACTCCAGGCCGAACCCTCTATCCACTGCACCACCCAGCTGCTGCCAACACACATTTTATAGACAAAGAAGCTAAGGCAGAGAGAGAGAGACAGAGATGCTGTCAGCTATGCCCTGGTTCTGCCTCTATGGGGAGGGGGAAAGAGATAACTGGGCTCCATCTGTTGCCCCTCCCTGTGTCCCTGGGAGCCCCTTGGGGACTACAATGAGGGAATCTGCCTCCCATTGCTTCCCCCCATTTTGCCTCTGGCCTGCCCTCTGGGGCAGGCTGGGCCATTTATTCTCCTTACCCTGATCTTGATCTCCGGATTCAGCAAGTAGATGTCTCGCTCAGCTATCATGACAGTGTGGGACTCTTGGATTTGAAGGAGCATCTTCACCTTGATAAGGTTGCTGTCATTCAAGTGGTCACAATATTGTGAATAGAGGATCCTCAGGGGGATTTTCTTCTCTGAAAGAAAAATAAGGAAAAGTTCATCTTCAGTTCATTAGCGTGTGTGTGTGTGTGTGTGTGTGTGTGTGTGTGTGTGTGTGTATGTATCCTATTAACATGGATGGTGAGAATGGTCAGTCTTCAGCTGCTTTCCTCCCAAGGGTCGCTCCTAGGAGAACAGTGGGCAGACCATAAGTGAGGTCTGCCTAATCCTTGTTGTCTAACTTCTGTACATCTTCAGCTATAGACCAGGATCCTCTTCATCTTTGACTAACTGCTCACCTTCTCTAAACTCCCAGGGTCACTGCCAGTCTTTAATCACTTCTTGCAAAGGACTACTGAAACAGCTTCCTAACCTGTCTTCCCACCTTCAGGAGGAGGTTTCCTGACCATCCTCACATTCCCTACCATTTACATTGACATGATGCCAGAGTTACCTTTCTGCCCAGCTCTGATCACTTCTCATTAAAAGAAAGAACAACAATGAGCACTTACTAAATACCTACCATACATGACCCTATGATTAGTATTAGGGAAAGATGGAAAATAAAGTGGAGTATACAGCAGCCTTGGCTCGAGGTGATGAAGTCAGGGGGGCCAAGAGAATGAGAGAGGCCATATTAGTGTTAGGGGGACAGGATATAGGCAAGAGTAGAGCTAACCTCTACAGGAGCTAGAAAATGTTGTGCCTCAGGACATATAGGGGAGAATAATTTGCTCCTGTGGTTGACCTGAAAACATTAAACTTTTCTGGGCTTGGCTTCCTGTCCTCCCAGCTCATGGAAGTGCCCTAGATCTTGTCATCAAAAGAATAACAACTGTAAGCAGTGCATCCTGGCAAGGGTCCAGGACTGTATCGGCCTCAGATTCCTTCTTGGTCAGAATCACATCTAGGTGCTGGGTGAATTCTCACTGGGATGGGGGGCCTGCTGAGAGAGGCAACCTGGGGAGGGGAAGGAACCTTGGATGGGGGGCTGGAAGGCCCATGTTCAAGCGCTGGGAACATGCTTCCTACATGACCTGCAGAATGCCCCTCCCTTCTTCCACTTTCATGGAGGTCTTAGCTTTTTTCACATGTAAAGTGTGATCAGAGTAGATTCTCAAGCTCCTTCTCCTCTCTGAGCTTTCACATCTGTGAAATGGGGATGATGACCCTTGTACTACCCATCCCCAAAGGCTTGTTGTGAGGATCAAATGTGATAATCGCCCATGGAAATTTAGAGTTGGAAAGGATGAATCAGGTAGGAATGGTTAAGGGACTAAACTTAGAGTCAGGAAGACCTAGGTTCAAATCCTACCTCAGACATATTCTAGCTGGATAACCCTGGGCAAATTTCTTAGTTTCCCTGGTTTTGGTTCTCTCATCTCTAAATGAGGAGGTTGGACTTGGTGGTCTCTAAAGACCCTTCCAGTTCTAAATCTAAGATTGATGAAACTTGTCCAAGGCCATTTGGGTAACATACATCAAGGCCACAATTCAAACCTGGGTCCTCTGATTACAAATCCAGGGTGCTTTACACTACACTAAGCTGCCACCTTCGTTGGAGGATGCTTGTTGTTAAAGGGCAAGGAAAAAGGAATACACGTTTATCTAGTACCTCTTATGTGCCAGGCACCAAGCTAAGGGCCTTTTATAAATCTTAGCTCATTTTCTTCTCACAACAACCCTACAAGGCAGGTGATATTATTATCTTCCTTGTATGGTTGAGGAAATTAAGGCAAATAAGGTTAAGTGGCTTGCCCAGTATCACACAGCTAGGAAGTATCTGAGGCAGAATTTGAACTCAGGTCTTCCTGACTGCAGGCTCAGTGCTCTATCCACTGTACTACCAGCTTCCTCTAAAACTAGATAAACAACAGATATGGACAGGAGTCTGGTGATTTCTTTGCTGTAAGGGTCTTCCTTGAGAGAAGTCTACCAATTCAGATCAGCAACTGTTATGCAAATTACAGTTTTAAAGAGTTACTTAGGTGTACTGAAGTTACCTACCTAGGGTCTGGCAGACAGTGTGTGTCTGAGGCAGGAGTTGAACCTGGGTCTTTCTGATTGTGAGGCCTGCTTTCTAGCCACTACTCAATAGTGACTCTTTAGTTATTGTTATTATCATTATCATTACTATGACTACCCCTACCTAAGTGGCATATTGGAAGGGAACACTAGACTTGGAGATAGGAAGACCTAAATTCAAATCCTTCCTTAGACACTGGCTATATAACCCTAGGCAAATCACTTAATCGCTTTCAGCCTTAGTTTCTTCATCTGTAAAATGGGTACAATAATAGCACCTATCCTCTAGGGTGGTTGCAAGGATCAAAAGAGATCATATATGTAGAATGCTTTCCAAACCTTAAAGCTCTCTATTTTGTTGTTCAGTTATTTTTCAGTCATGTCTGATTTGTCATGATCCCATTTGGGGATTTCTTGGCAAAGGTACTGGGGTGGTTTGCTATTTCCTTCTCGTGCTTATTTTGCAGATGAGGAAACTGAGACAAACAGGGTTAAGTGATTTGCCCAGGATCACAGAGATAGTAAATGTCTGAGGCCAGATTTGAACTCAGAAAGGTGAGTCTTCCTAACTCTAGGACTGGCATTCTATCCACTGTGCCACCTAGCTTCCCAAAGCACCCTACAAATGCTATTATTAAATATAAATATAAATGCTATTATTAATGGAGGGAAAGGTGTATATCTCTTTCTCTGCCTACCCTTCTTCCTGTATTTTCATCCACAATGGAATTCAATCTGTCAGGAACACATTTACAAGGACTTGCGAATACTTACAAAAGAATTTCTCTTTGACAGGCTTAATGAAGGGCAGAGATAAACATAGGTAAAGAGTAAGCAGATCCTATCTGGGAGACAAATGGTGATTAAATAGCAGTGGGAAGAAGAATAGGTTTGGAGGAAACTTTGACCTGCTAATTTAATGGGCTATAAATTTAATTCCCTCTATATCAGGCAATTTTGGAGAGAGGTCTCTCTCCCACTGCCCTCCCTTTGGAACCTTACAAGCCTGCCTGAGATTATTGATGGAAAACCTAGATGGACTTAGATACAAGAAAGCTGAACACAGACTTCTCAAGTCTTTCTCTCCTCCTTCCAATTCATGCTCCACATGACTGTCAGAGTCATATTCCTAAAGCCCAGGTCTAACCATGTCACTTCTCTGCTCAAACTTTTGTGGCTCCCCATTGCCTCTAGAAACAAATTCAGACTCCTCTATGTGGCATTTAAAGCCACTTCTATGTCCAAAATAGAGAAATGGTCCAAAGGATATGGACAAATAGATCTCAAAAGAAGAATTGCAAACAGTTAAGGGCCATATGAAAGGACGCTCCAAATCACTAATAACAAGAGAAGTGCAAATCAAAACAACCAGGAGGTTTCACATCATTCTTAGCAAATTGGCAAAGATGACAAGAGTTTGGAATAGTCAATGTCGAACAGGTTTTAAAAAGGCAACTACCCATTGTTGGTAGAGCTGTGAATCAATGCAGACATTCTGGAAAGCAATTTGGAATTATATAAATAAAATGTTTAAAATGTCCTTACCCTTTGACCCAGAGATTTCACTAGTAAGCACATACCCCAGGAAAGTCATTGACAAAAAGAAAGGCTCCATATACACCAACATATTTATAATGGAACTTTTTGTGGTAGCAAACAACTGGAAACAAAGTAGATGTACATCAAATGGGGGTGGGAGGGAGAGGGTGGGTAGCTAAATGAATTGTGGTACCTGACTGTTATGGAATATTGTGGTGCTGTTAGAAATGAAGAATATGAAGAATTTAGAAAAGCATGGACATTTTTACAACACTAACTGATGAAAATTGAAGTAAACAGAACCAAGAAAACAATATATACAATGACAAAACAATAGAAAAGGGCAGGGTGAGAGAAAACCCCACCAACCACAAAACAATCTAAACTGAATCTGACAAAGCCAGGAGTAGCTGGCTAGTCTCCTGACTCCCAGTTCTTTCTCCTACTCCATGAATTCATAAACAAGATTCTCTTCTGGCTTACTAGCCATAAAGGTAAAGATTTAGAGGCATAATTAGGCCAATAGATGCAGGTTGGCCACTTCTTGGGTCTACTGCTAGTCTGTCTTGTGACCTTAGACATGCCACTTCCCTTCTTTGAACCTACTCAGTTTGTTTTCTCTGTAAAATGAGGTACTTGGACAAGGTGGTCTCTAAACCTTTTTCAGGTCTTCACATTCCATGTTCAAAGGACCTTACTGGAACTGATATTCTCTGATGCTCTTTTCTAAGGGCCCTTCCACATCTGATATTTTACATTTGAAGGTACCTTCCAGCTCTAAATCTTTCTTAAAAATAATTTTATTGATATCTTTTATTTTTACACCACCTAAGTTTTCCCTTGTATCCTTCCCTATCATCCCTCCCAGAGAGCCATCCCTTATCAAACTAAGGTGTTTTTTTTTTTGAAAAGAAGAAGAGAAAACATTCAACAAAATTGATCAACATATAGGAAAAAAATCTCATATTGTATGCAATGTATCATGCCCATGAATACCCTTACCACCTCTTCAAAGGGATGAGAGGAAAGGCATCTTCTCAGGCTCTTTTTGGGACCAAGGTTGCTCTCTGTAATTTTGCAACCTTCATTTTCCCTTGTTTTGTGGTTATTGTTTTTTCTATTTATGTTGTTTTAGTCATTGTACATATTGTTTTCTCAGCTCTGCTTCATTCATTTTGTATCTGTTCATATAAGTTTTCCAATGTTTCTCTGTATTCACCATATTCACTACTTCTTCACAGCACAATACTATTCCATTTCATCAATGAACTGCCATTTGTTTGGCCATTCTTCAATGGATGGGCATTCACTTTGTTGCCAGATCTCTGCTACTACAAAAAGTTTCATGTCTAGTTCTGACATTCTGACCCCCTGGACATGTCACTTCATCTCTCCAGGCCTCCATTTCAAGGTCAACAAGATAACTGCCTCATCAGGAACTATGTAAGATTAGCCATCATTCCCTCTAGCATATATGTCCCTTGAGGGAACAGACTGATTCATTTTTGTCTTATATCTCCATCACTTAGCATAGGACCTGGCACACAGTAAATGCTTAAAAATGCTTGTTGATTGCTTAATTGATCCTCCTGACAACCCTGTGGGGTGGGTAGTGCTAGAATTTTTTGTTTTGTTTTGGGGGGAGACCATTAGGGATTAAGTGACTTGCCTGGGGTTACATGGCTAGTAAGTGTCAAGTGTCTGGGGCCGAATTTGAACTCAGGTCCTCCTGACTCCAGGGCCTTGTGCTCTATCTACTGCACCACCTGGCTGCCCCATAGTGCTAGGATTATAATTTCCATTCTACCTATGTGGAAATTGATGTTCAGGGAGGGTAAATGCTTTGTCTGTGGTCACACAGCTAATAAGTAAGACCAGTAAGAGACTCAATCTCAGGCCTCGTGGCTTCCATAGACCACCAAGAATTAGGTAATGAAGGATAAATGCCCACTCCCTTTCTTTCTCTGGTGAAGGTGGCATCACCACCACTTTAAGTTGGCAGCAGAAGAAGAGGGTCCAATCCTAGCTGAGAGGGGAAAAAAAGGAAAAGAAATGGTCTTTGTGTGACCATTGGAAGGAAGGTAGGAAGGCAGATGCCTTTCAGGAGTCACTCCTGTCCCTCTATGTTTTTTCCCTGTTGATGCCAGTTCTGGAGGACTTCACTTTCCTGAGCTGCCTAGGGCCAGGTGTCTCAGTGCTGGGACTTGTAGCTTGGTGGTCAAATTGGTGGTGTGGGGCAAATATTCTGGAAGATAAAGCCTGACTGTGTTAGACTTACAGACTAAAGAGAAGGCCTGGATTTGAATGCAGGCTTTGCTCCTTACTTCCTTTGTGACCTAGGAGAAAACATTTAACTTCTTTGCCCCTCACTTTCATCATTTGTAAATGAGGAGGTTGAAATAGATAATTCTTTAGGTCTCTTTCTAGTTTTCATCCTCTGATCTCATGACCCTGTTTCCCTATTCTCCGTGCTGAGCACAGTGATACTTTTTTTTTTTTAAGTGAGGCAATTGGGGTTAAGTGACTTGCCCTGAGTCACACAACTAGGAAGTATTATGTGTCTGAGGCTGGATTTGAACTCAGGTCCTACTGACTCCAGGGCTGGGCCACCTAGCTGCCCCGGAGCGCAGTGATACTTAATGAGGACTCACAAAGTAACAATATGCTTGTGACCTTACCAGACAAGGGTTCTATGGTCACAGAGAGCAGCTCTTTCTTGCAACACTCAGGCCCAAGCCTGCCATTGTAGCTGACTGTCCGGGCAGCCATCAGTAGCTGACAGGTTCGCTCCTCTGATGAAATGTTGTTGATCACACCAAAGACATCAAAATCGCTACCCTTGTTCATGTCTGGGGATGCTTTGATCTTAATCTTCAGACAATTGTCCATTGGGGGCTCATCTCTAGAAGACAGCTTGTTCAGGTGATTCGCTCTTTTAAATGTGTCCCGTTCCTCCTTGGATCCTGAGGTAGGAAAGAATGTTTCAGTGAGCAGCAACACCATGGGATGTGTGTGAGTGTGTGTGTGCATGAGTGCATGTAAGCAACAATAATAATGATAATTAACATTGATATAGCACCTTAAGGTTTGCAAAAGCCTTGCCATAAAAATCTTCTTTGACCTTCACAAGACCACTATGAGAGGTGGTTGCTATTATTATCCCCATGTTAACAGAGGAGAAAATAGGCTCAGAGAGGTAAGTGGCTTGCCCAGGGTCACACAGCTAGCTAGCAAGTATCTGAGGCAGGATTTGAATTTCCTGAGTCCAACACCAAGACTCTCTCCAAAAATGCCACATTACCTGCCTAGTGTTATTCTTCTCACAGATGAAAAGACTGTCTCAAAGCCCTTTGATCACAGACTTCAGAATCTCAGAAAGATAGGATCTTAAATCATGGAATCCTAGCAGTTGATTCTACAGAGCATTATAAATATTTGCAGATATTTACAGAACATTTTAAGGTTTACAAAGTACATTATAGACATTGTCTCCTTTGAACCTCACAACTACACTGTGAAGGAAGTATTATCTCCTTGCCTGGGGTCGCTTAGTAAGTAATGTGAGTGGAATTCATATCTGGGCCTCTCGCAATTCCAAGTCTGGGGAAGGAGCACTAATTTTTTCGTATCAGGAGACCTGGAGTCTACTCCCAACTCTGTCATTAACGTTGTCTGACCAAGTCATTTGCTCTTTCATGATCTCAGTTTCTCTCTATATAAAATGAGGGGATGTCTACTGCTGCCTCCCTACTGCCTACCATCCTGCTAGCTTTTGTTCCTGTATATCTCTCCTCTCTTTGGAAGCTAAACTCCTTGAGAAGGCTGTATAGAATCCATTGATATCTCCACTTCTTTTCTCATTCTTTTTAACTCTTTAAAGTCTAGCTTCCAACCTCATCATTCAACTGATGCTGAATCTAAGTCTTTTTTTCCCCCCATTTTCATCCTCCTTACTTCTCTGCAATCACCCTCTTGTCCTCTGTACTTTCTAGGTTTCCATGACACTGCTCTATCCTGGTTCTCCTTCTCTCTGCCTGACTGCTCCTTCTCATTCTCCTTTGCTGGATCTTCAATGAGGCCTTGCTCAGTAGAGGTGAGTATCTACCAGGACTCTGTCCTGGGCCCTTTTTCCCTTCTCCCTCTATACTGTTTCACTTGATGATATCAGCTCTTATGAATTAAAGATCATCTCTATGCTGATGTTTCTCAGACCTACTTTTCCAACCCTAATCTCTCTCTTAACCTCCAGACTCACATCTCAAGCTGTCTAACTGTCTAAAACTAAACTTATTATCTTTTCTCCTAAACTCTCACCAATTTCAAACATCCTATTACTGTTGAGGGCACCATCATTTTCCTAGTCCCCTGGATTCAAAACTAGTTATTCCCAACTCCTCACTCTCACCCTCCATATTTAATCTGTTGTCAAGTCCTATCAGTTTTACCTTCATTACATGTTTACAACTCCTTTTCTCCTCTGGGACTGCCAAGTGCAGGTCCTTATCCCCTCACACCTGGACAATTGCAAAAGCCTGCTGGTTGTTCTGCCTGCCCCAAGTCTCTCCCCACTCCAGTCTATTCTCGGCTTGACTGTCAAGCTAATCTTCCTGGAGCACAGGTCTGACCATGTTACTGCCACCACCACCACCACCCCTCCCAATCCCTGCCACCTTCAGTAAACTTCTGTAACTATCACCTCTAGCATCAAATATAAAATCCTTTGTTTGGCATTCAGAGCCCTTCAAAACTTGGTCCCCTCCTACCTTTCCAGTCTTCTCATACCTTATTCCATACCTCCTCACCCCCACTCCCTCAGCATACTGCATGACCTAGTGATACTGGTCTCTTTGCTATTTCTTAAACAAGACATTTCATCTCCTAATTCTGGTCATTCTGACTAGGTGTTCACCATGCCTGGAATTCTCCTTCCAATCCTCCACTCCTTACCTCCTTCTCTTGCCTTGCCTGACTTCTATCAATTCCCAGCTAAAATTCTACCTTTCGTAGAAACCCTTTTCCTGTTCCTCTCAATGCTAACTAGTGCCTTCTTCCTGTTGATTGCCTTATATTTATCCTGACTGACTGATGAGGACAGACTGGAAGAGGTCTAAAATGTTCGTTTTGAACAAATGAACAAATGAAAAACAAACAAACCAAACACCAAGACTCTTTCACCAAGAAAAAAAAAAGAGTATTACCCAGGCTACTGAGGGCAGCTAGGTAGTGCAGTGAATAGAATACCTAGCTTAGAGTCAGGGAGACCTGAGTTCAAATACGACTTCAGACACTTACTAGCTGTGTGACCCTGGGCAAGTCACTTAACCTTATTTTCCTCAGTTTCCTTATCTGTAAAATGAGCTGGAGAAGCAAATGGCAAACTACTCTAATATCTTTTGCCAAGAAAACCCAAAATAGAGGCATGAAGAATTGGGCACGGCTGAAACAACAACACCACCCAGGCAAGAGCTGGTAATTTTTTATAATTATTTATATACTTTTTTTTTTAAAAAAAAGTTTGAGCCAAAGAACAGATCAGAGAAGTGAAATTATTAGAATCATAGAATTTTAGATCATAGAACTTCAGTATCTTGGACTCATACTCTTAGACTTACAGATTCTCAGAGCTAGAAGGGACCTAAAGGATCATGGAGCCTAACTCTCTGATTCCTAAAGGTAAATACCATCCCCCAATGTCTTACCTTCTGGGTACTTGTACTGGTGAGTGATGTCTTCTCTCTCATCCTTGCCTATAGCCTTTGTACTGATCATCATGCCTATTGTTGTAGTTTTGGTACGAAGCCTTTCAGTATTCCCATTATTTTTCTTGATCCATTCCACCACATCTGCATTGATTTCGGCAAAGACGAAGGGAGCATCATACTTGGTATTCACGTCACCATTCTTGATGGCTTTGACTGAAGCTGGGCCACAACAGTATATCCCTAAAGAATTAGAAAAACCATGAGTGCTAAAGAAGAGGTTCCTACAAAGTGGGACTGGTTTTTCATAATAGAATCACAATGCCTTTCCCTTCTGAGCCAACTTGCTCATGCCTAAAGTGCCCCCATTAGAGTTTCATACTTAAAGCTTAATGCTTTGATTCCTACTCAAATATAAATCTCTTGACATTTACCCCAAATTAATTGTTCAGTCTGAGAAGGGGGAAAATACAATCTGTTATCAAGGGAGTCAGTAGGTCTTTTGGAAGGAGCAAAGAACTGCTAATTAAGAGAACCAAGTTCTAGATCCAGTTCTGTCATAAGCTTACTCTATGCCCCTGGGCAGGTCACTTCCTTTCTCTGAACTTCAGTTTCCCTATTTGTAAAATTAGCATATTAGACTAGATGATTCTTCATTACTTTTTTTTTTAGGTAATTGGGATTAAGTGACTTACCTAGGGTCACACAGCTAATAAGTGTCAAGTATTTTGTCTGAGGTCAAATTTGAACTCAGTTCCTCCCAACTACAGGGCCAGTGCTCTATCCACTGCACCACCTAGCTGCCTTGCGACTAGATGATTCTTAAGGTACCTTATATTTCTAACAAACTGTCTGATTCTCCACATGACTTCTTTTCTGATTTGGGATGAATAGAGACTCTCACACTTTGGACCAGACCCTCAGAATAGAACTGTCTGCCTAGAGGCACACTGGCTCAGATATAACCAGTGCATAGGGAGGTCATCTTTTACCCCCTAGGGTAACATGATCATAAAATTTAGAGCTGATAGGGAATTTAGAGATTATCTAACTGCACCTGTATGCAGCCCACAAAACTTCTGAGTGGTACCCAAGTCACATTAAAATGTAATTGTAAAACATTTAAAAATAAATAAAATACACCACATCACAGACAATGTTAGTTTGTGGTTTTCTAAGTCAAGATGCTACCCACAGGGATCTGTTTCTGTTTGAATTTTGACACCACTGATCTAATCCACTGCCACACCCAACAAACATGTCACAGATGAGAAAATAAAGTTCAAAAGAGATGACATAATTTTCCCAGGGCCAGATAGCTAGTAAGTAATAGAGCCAGGATTTTGATCCCAGATCATCTTACTCTAAATCTAGTTCTCTTTTAACAACCCAATGTCACTTCTGGTACTAGTTTTTTCTGGACCTAATCTAGACCTGCAGTGAACCTGTCCTCAGCTCAGTGACTTTAGGGGAGGCATACTTGGCATAGGTGATATGAAAGGCTCCCAATCCTTCAGGGTCCATGATTGGCTGATGAGATGGATCAGAGAATCATAGATTTAAATCCCAAAGGTATCTTTGTATAGTCCAAGCTAATTTTATAGACAAAGAGTTGGAGGACCAGTAAGCTGAAAGGACTTTCCCAAGGCCACACAGGTGGCAGGGCTGGGATCAGAATCCAGGTCCTTTGAATCCAAACCCAGGGCTTTTCCCAATGCACCACACTGGGGCAACATTTGAGAATTGCCAAGCACCAAAAGATGGAGTGCCCTAGGGGAGATTCCAACATTTGTAGGCCCTAACATCATCTGCTTGGGCCTGACATAGAACCAATGATGGGAATGGGCCATAGGATCATAGTATTTAGAACCAGAAGGGATCTAAGGGATTATCTAATCCAATTTCCTCATTTCACAGATGAAGAAACTGAGGTCCAGAGAGAGGTTGGGTGATTTGCTCATGGTCACCTAGCTAGTGATTCCCTGACTCCAAATCTAGGGCTCTGTTCCATTACATTCTGTTGTATCTTTTGCAAGAGGAATCTGTAATTTTTTCAGTGGGAAGAGACATAGAGGCCTATTCAAGAGATCTGACCTACCTACCTTCACTTTTTTCCTGGGGAGTTGGATCAATAGCTTGCCAACCATTGAACCCTGGCTTTAGATCAGGACGGGTCATCCAGGCTTCAACCCAACAGTGGTAATTCCTTTAAAAAACAGAGAGAGAGAGAGAAAGTTGACCAAACCCCAGGGAAAGTTACTAACATCTGGGGGCTTACAGAATCACACAATCTGAGTTGGAAGGAATCTCGAAAGTCATCTAATCCAACCCCTCTAAACCTCCTCCCTGCCCCCCCAAGAGAGAGTCCTTCTATAATATTTCCAACAACTGATCTCCCAGTTGAGTCATCCAACCTCCATTTGCATGCCTCTAGTGCTGAGGAACTCACTGTCTCCCATCCAAAAGTAGAATGAGCTAATTGTTAGGAAGCTTTTTCTTACATTGTACCAAAATATGCTTCCTTACAACTTCTACCCGTTGGTTCTAGTTCTTCCGTTAGGGGCCAAGTAAAATAATTCCCTATATGACAGCAAGTAATTCACTATATGAAAGTATCTCTTCTCTGCCTCACTGTGGAAAAGAAGTAACCCTGAGTCCTCAAAGTCTAAAGTAGCACAGTGCAATCTCTGGCAGGTTGTATTGAGCTGAGAATGCTTTGACGATGGACCCAGAGCACACGGAACTATCTATGTGTCTATCCCCTGAGGACTCCCCTAGCTAAGAGAAGAGACATTTGTCAATACAAAACTGTCCATCAAGGGATGGCATTTTTCTTGCCACAGAATTTCATGATGACGAGGCTTATAGAATCAAAGAATTAGCCCTGAAAGGTACTTTAGAGATCACCTAGTCCAACACCCTCATTTTATAGATGAAAAACACTGAAGTCCAGAGAAGTGAAATTATTTGTTCGTTGTCAGACAGCTAGGAAGACAGAGCCAGAATTTGAACCCAGGTCCTCTGAATCCAAATCCAGTACTCTGGCACAGAGGGGTTGTGATCTGTATTGGTAGAAGGAAGGACTTATAGAGATGAAGCACACTACAATCCAATTGCCCCGTAGGTCTAGTGTTATCAAGGCCCAGGTTGAAAGGTTTCCTTATAGAGAACAGTTAATGGCAATCTAGGCCCCCAGAATAAACCCCTAACCCTAAGGAGACAGTTCCCAAAGTGTGCCACTGGTCATAAGTGGAAATAATAGAGAGTGTGCATGAAGTCCTGAAACCCTTCCCTGCAGCTGAAGATAAAATTTTACGTGAATGTCCCCTTGAGGGAGGGTGGCAAACGAGTGAATGAATGAATGGTGGAGTCAAGAGTCTAGATAGAACTGAGATACGGGGGCTGAAGGATGATCAGAGTTGGTTTACAAAATTGACCCTGGGCAGGTTGGTATCGGTTATCCACAAGTTAGTTCTTTTTCAATCCTCAATTAACCTTTTCCAATTATTTAGGGCTGAGTACCATAGAATTTAGAGCTAAAAGGGATCTAAGATAGTTTATTCTGACACCCTCATTTTACAAAGGAAGAAACAGGCTGGGAAGTGTTAGGTGACTTGCCCAAGGTCATGTAGCTAGTATTATAGGAGAGCTTGTGTTCCAAACCACGTGCTCTGACTCTAAATTCAGTGTTCTTTCTACTCTCATATTTCTCGCTATCCTTTCTCCTGCAATCTGGTAAACAAATTCACTCTATTTAATTAGGTACTTAAAGCTCTTCCCATTCTTGTATAATTTGCATTTTGAAATAGGAACCTGCAGAGGAAAAGACTCAATCTAAAGGAATAAAATGCTAATGGTGGAATGTAAGGCATGGGTGGGATACCTTCTGGGCATTCTCTCAAAGTACAACCTCGAGGCAGTTCCTTGCTCAGCCCCAGACCCTAGAAAAGGGAAGTTGTCCGCCTCCAAAGAGCACTAATCTGGGAACACACGGGCCCTTCTAGTTCTGACACTGTGACTCTAAGACTTCTAGCTTATCGTTGTTGCTCCCTATCCCCAATAACCAAGGGGTGATTTCCATCTTCTTAGTGCAGAGGAAACCCTCACCCTTATCCATTCCAACCCTCCCGTGCCGACCCGGACTCACCATATCATTTCACTCATGTTCTTTAACAACTCGCCTTTCTCGTCTCTGTACAAGTCAATGACCAGGTTAGCGTTTAAATCATGGGCTGAGTTGTAATTGGTTATGACCCTGCTTGGTATTCCTAGGCACCGCATCACTGAAGGAAAAGCCAGAAACAGATGAGTACAGAAGGGTTCATTCTGCTAATTCAAAATGGGAGCTTGGGCAAATTATTTCCCCTCTCAGTTTGTTTCATCATCTGTAATCAAACAACCATTCAATAAGTACAAAGTGCCTACTATGTGTCAGGCACTGTGCTACTCAATGGAGATACAAATACAACGAATGAAACTCTACCTGCAATAGGGTAACAACAAGGTGACTGAGCTGAATGACTTCTAAGGTCTATTTCTAGCTGTGTTATTCTCTGTCCCAGGGTTCTTTTCAGCTCTGACATCCTGTGTTTTACGTTCAGATGCATCTAGTTTTGATGTCCTATGCTTTATATGCTAAGGTCCCATCCCCCTCTATGATTCCATGTTCTACTATTCTCAGGTCCCTCCTGCTCTAACAGTCTAGGTTCTGGGGTCGAACTCTTCCAGCGGACATTTTGTGTTCTATATTGTAAAGTCCCTTCAAGATCTAATATTCTTGGGGCAGCTAGGTGGCACAGTAGATAGAGCTCTGGCCTTGGAGTCAGGAGGACCTGAGTTCAAATGTGGTCTCAGACACATAACACTTACTAGCTGTGTGACCCTGGACAAGTCACTTAACCCTGATTGCCTCACAAAAAAAAAAAACAAACAAACAAACCAAGATCTAACATTCTTGAAAGCCTTCAAGTTCTCCTTAAAGCAAAACAAAACTTTCCGCCATTTCACCTAATTCAGGACTTCTGACACTCCATCCAGTCCTATCTCAGACTCCATGAGGAGGCAGGGCCAGAACCAATCAATCAATCAATAAACATTTATTAAGCACCAGGCACTGTGCTGAGCACTAGAACCAGAGTACATGTTAGTATTGCTTCTTAGCTAGTCTTAGCTAGGAGATCTGGGACTATTCCTTCTAACTGAGGCTGCATTCTCTAAGGAAGTATGGGATACAGGAGAGGAGAGAATATTGAGAAATGTTAGGAGAAGAGGAAGGAAATTCATGCAAAGATGCTGCAACATGGGTGACTAGTCAGTTAATTGGTAATATTTATCTGTTTTAAAGATTTTGGGGTGGGGGCTAGGCAATGGGGTTAAGTGACTTGCCCAGGGTCACATAGCTAGTAAGGGTCAAGTGTCTGAGGCCGGATTTCAACTCAGGTCTTCCTGAATCCAGGAGCCAGTGTTCTATCCTCTGCGTCATCTAGCTACCCCTTGATAAGCATTTATTAAGCTCTTGTTATATGCCAGGTACCGTGCTAAATGGATGGGGATCCAAAGGAAGGTAAAAGACAGACTTCACCCTTGAGAAGCTCACAATCTAATGGGGGAGATAGCCAGCAAACAAATGTGTACAAACAAGCTAACAGGAAATAACAACAAGGACATAATTAGCACAAGGAAGCCACTAGGATTGATTGTGTGGAGTGAATGGACAGCTTTAAAGGTTAAAAAAAAAATGTTGAAAATAACCACTTCCTAGGCATGACAGATTTTTTTTATGGGGCTCTAAGGTTTCTGCTCAGATACAGAGGCAATGTAGTAACCAGAACATCTGTCTAGACAGAAGGTTGGAGAATAAAGAATGTACTGTGCATAAGCATTAACCCGGTGAGAGCTACTACCTTTGGAATCCAGCCCCAGAGCTCCTGTTCTACTCATATGTACTAATATCATCCATGAAGATGAACCAACAAGAATATGAATGATAGGGACAGCTAGGTTGCGCAGGATAGAGCACTTGTCCTGGAGTCAGGAGGATCTGAGTTCAAATCTGACTTCAGACATTGACCCTTACTAGCTGTGTGTGACCCTGGGCAAGTCACTTAACCCCATTGCCTAGCCAAAAAAAAAAAAAAGAATATGTGGATGATAAAGGCTCACTTTTCTGCAGTGATTTAGGTTTTACAAGGTGGTTTCTTTTACAAGAATCTTGTGAGGCAAGAATTGTTATTCCCATTTTTCAGATGAAGAGACTAAGGTTCAGATAAGTGCTTGCTATATCCAGGAAATGTCAGATGTGAAACATGAACCAAGGTAGCCTTGGCTTCAGATCCATTATATTATATATAACATGGAAGGGGGAGGAATGATTAAGTCCTGCTAGAAAGGTTCCTGAAATGTAAGGGTGATCAGAATTCAATGGGAACTATTTCCCGCAACATTGATCTCCACCCTGCCTCATGGATATAGCCTATGTCCATACTCCTTTGCTTGGCATTCAAAGCCCTTCAATAAACTGGTTCTTTTCTGACATCCCAACCTAATTGTGTATAACTTTCTTGCACACAATAAATAGTTCTGCCAAACTGGTCAATTCACTATCTCTTGAATACAAATAGCGTTCTCATACCTTTGACTCACACCATCCTCTATGCTTGGACTAAACTTTTTCTGTCATTTTTTAAAGTCTGGTGTAAAAGCTACCTCCTCCAGGAAATTTCCCTGACTTCCTTTCTTGCTCTCCACCATTGATAATGACCTTCCTCAAAGGCCTCACTTAACTAGTAAGTTCTTTCTGTACTTCTAAGACACATATTATATAAAGTTGTATATTATAGTTTTTATATTGGTCTACCTTCCAACTATACTATAAGTGCCATAAGGTCAGGAATCATGTCTTATTTAACCTTTGCATCTTCTCCAGTACCAGCACAGTGCTCTGTATACAGTAGGTGCTTAATGAATGTTTGTTGAATGAATTATAGTTATTTATATATTCACCTTATTACCCTATTAGACTAGAAGTTCCATGAAGATTGGGCCTATTATTGAAATTTATGTCTTCCCCACTGCCCAGTATGGCACTCTACGTATTGTAGGCACTTAATAAAATTATTTTTTAATTGTATCATTGTTTTATATTATATCTAGACAGTTCTCTGTAGTTGAAGAGTAGTAAAAGTCAACTTTTAGACTAGGAAGGGTTCTTTGAATCCAGAATTAGTGCCTTCCCCACCCTCCTTATGCTATGGAAGACCACTATATATGGCAACACCTCGGAGCTCACCTGTGCAAGCCACAGCAGCAAAAACCCAGCACTGGCCATATTTAACTGCACAACACCCACTCTCCTTCCATTTCTTCAGGATGTCCACGCTCCCTATCCAGGCCATGGGGCTGACTCCATCCTTGTAGTTGTTATCCCAGCGCCCAAGTAAGATTCCATTGTCATCATTACAATTGACCTGAAACAGCACCAGTTGTCAAGGACCCAGAAAAGAGAACACACCAGCTAGACTTGCCGTCTCTCAACCACCTAATCTCGGAATGAATTCTAGAGAGCTTAGTACAGAGCTTAGAAACAGCATGGCCCAGCAAATAGAATGCTGGCCTTGGAATCCAGGATAGTTGGGCTAGTAGCCTGCCTCATAATTATTAGCTTTATTACTTCTCTGAGTCTCAGTTCCCTCATCTGTAAATGGGATTAATAATGCCACCTACCTCATAGAGGAAGATCAGATGACATAATGTATGTAAAGCATTTTGCAAACTTTAAAGCACTCTAAAAATGTCAGTGCTAGAAGGGACCTTAGATTATAAAATATCATGACCAGAGAGGCCATCTTGATCATCCCCTTCATTTTACAGAGTAGGAAACTGAGGCCCAGAGAGAAGAAGGGACCTGCCCAAAGTCACACAGAATTAGAATACCGACCCTCTTGATCGCTTCCATTTCTGGTTCCTCTTACAGTCCTGTGCTGCCTGGATGGTGGCCAATTATTACAAGTCTCACAATGAAAACTGAACCTGGTAACTGACAATTTTAAGTGCAAGAAGAATGAGTTGCACAGGAGCAAGAGCAAAATAATATTGTGAGAAGGGGCTCACAGTTTGGGAGGGACAATGAGGAAATGGACAATGATTCCACCTAATTCCATCCAGAAGTATCCTCTAAAGCACTAAAGGCACAGCAAACACTCCTGGGACCTCTGTCTCATCTATAACATAAACAGGTACAGAGCTCTGTGTGTGATTTGGGTAAGTGTCTGAAAAATGAATAACTGAGATATATGGATGGTGCTTGAGGATGCCCCATCTCTGGCCTTGGCCTGGGAAGGGGAATAGATGAGGGGACTATTTGGGATATCTTTCCTCCTTACCATGGCACTGATGACCCGACTAACGTAGATTGGGCTGCTGCGCCGGGAGCAGTCGCGACTGGGATCCTTAATGAATTTGGGGTTCGTGTCCAGGAGTTTAATGCAGATGTCTATGACCCCATCTTCAAACTGTGCCAGAGAGAGAGAAAATGAGAGATCAGTGGTAATGTCTTAGGGAAAAGGGAAATTCACTGTTTAGCTCTGCCCACAAGGGGTGTGAATACCTTAATCCCTTGTGGTCCCCCATTCATGCCATGCTTAACCCTATCTACACACACACACACACACACACACACACACACACACACACACAGAGTTCCAGCTTCACAATATTGTTCCTGATTTTCTCCATGCTTCCTCATGCTTCCCCTCTGCTGACCCAAATTCTATACTTCAAGATTTCACCTGTCCAGACAAATTTTCCTGGATCACTTGGCCTAATCATGTGAACTCCCATAGCACATAGCTGATGTACCATACCACTTAGTGCATAGAATCATAGACTCTTGCAGTTGGAAAGGGCAGATGCCACAGAGGGCATCTAGTTCAGCCCATACACGAAGCAGTAATTCTCTCTATGATGTTCCTGGCAAGCTGTTTCTCAGTCTATTGGAAAACCTCTGGTGACAGAGCTCACTACCTCCCAAAGCAGCACATTCCACTTTGGAATAGCTCTAAATTGTTTGGAAGTTTTTACTTATACTGAGCCAAAATCTGCCTCTTTACACTTTCTAACAATTGCTCCTCTTTCTGCTGTTTCAGGTGAAGAACCAGTCTTCCCCACAAGGGCCCTTCTCATACACCTAGGTCCCAATTAATGTGAATAACGGATCTCCTGAAGTGGCTGCATTATTCAAATTTGTACTCTATGTCTCCATTGAGCTGCCGTCAATTACTATATTTTACATAATTATAACTTCGAATAGTGTGAATCCAAATACATGTGACCACTTCAGAGGATTCATTAGTCACACTAATCAGGACTTAGTTGTACCTGAAAGACATCTCTCACTTTTTTTTTTTTACAATCCCAATTTCCATGTGTATATGTTGTCTCAATTTTATACTGGCTGGTATTGCTTTCCAAATATCCCATATGCATAAACTCTGTCAGTATAACAAAACTAAATTCTGCAAAGTCTTTTTGTGTCTTGTCTACCTTCACTCCTCAATGTTTAGCGAATAATGCTACTCAAGTGGTGTCCAAATGTTCATGGAATGGATAAACTCTTAACTTGCTTAGTGAACTTGGACAGGTTAGTTTATTTCTCTGGGACTCAACTTTCTCACTGATTAAATCTGGAGATGAGTCAACAAATAACTACCCACTTGGCTCAGAGCAACTGTGATCCATGCTGACAGAAGACACATGTTCCTGCCTTTGTGGAGGTTACAGATGGGAAGAGTTGGACTAGATCATGGAATCAAAGGATGTAGGAACCTTAGAAACCTCTATTCCATTTTTTTAATTCAAGAAATAAGGATACAGGCTCAGAAAGGGGAAGATTATATAGCAAGAGAGTGACAGATCTGGGACTAGAAACAAAGTTTCCTCACTCCTAGTACTGGATAAAGCACTGGGCCTAGAGTCAGGAAGGCTCATCTTCCTGAGTTCAAATCTGGCTTCAGATACTTACTAGCTGTGTGACCCTGGCCAAATCACTTAACCTCATTTGCCTCAGTTTCTTCATCTGTAAAATGAACTGAAGGAAATGGCAAACCACTCCAGTATCTTTGCCAAGAAAACCCCAAATGGGGTCACAAAGAGTCGGACACAACTGAAAACAACTGAACAACAAATTTCCCTATCTGGTTAAAGTCAGAGAGAAATCAGCTGAAGCTTCTAATCCTTTGGTATTTATCTACTCCAGTTCTCCTCCTCTGGCTTCTCTCAGGCCTCAACTTCTTCATGGTGATTTATAGCAATTTTTTATGGCTTAATCTAATGAGCGGAAGCAGAACCAACTTATAAATATTTATAAACCTCCTGCTGCCACCCTATGAATATTAATACCCACAGGCTACCTGGGGGTTCTCTGAACAGTGGCCACAGATGATTCAAGCTGCTTCCCCTCTTTTTTCCTCCCCCAAAAGGAAGCCAATGAAAGGACCACTCTGGGGCTGCTGTCTCCTCCCCCTTGACTGCAGTCCCTCACCAGCCAATGGGCCTTCTTTGTTGTGAAAGAGCTGCCACCACTGGCCAGCGTCGACACCTACAATGCCTGAGAATGACAAAGGAATCCTAGGATGTCCGAGCTAGAAGGAATCTAAAGGTCTCACCCCTTCATTTTACAGTTAGGGAAATTGAGGCTCGGGGGTTCATAGTACAGTGGGATTTAGAATTGCAAAGAACCTTGGGGGAGATGAAGGGGGCACATGGGTCATCCAGTGCAACCCCAAACGTTTTTGAGAGGGAAATGAAGGCCCAAAGAGGACAGAGAACTTGCTCAAGGTGTCTAAGTGGTAAAGCTAAGAAAAGAACCTAGGCCTTGTGACTGCCCAGTACAGGGCTCTTTCCAGAATACCATTCTGTCTTCAGAGCTAACTTAGGAGAGGCTCTGATCCTGGGGCTAATAAGTGACTTGCACTCCCCACCTCACAGGCTGGGGTGACAAAAGCACTTTGGAAACCTTAAAGCTTTGAGGGGAACTGTTATTTTTGCTGTGGTCCCAGTTAGGATTCTTAAGATGCTCCAGCATGATCATCACCCAGGAGGAGAAGAGGAAGGGAAGCCCAAAGCATGCCCTGAGCCCTAGGGCTGGGATTGATGTCAGTCCACCCATTCCTGGTCTCCTCCATTGTTTATGGAGGCTAGATCCTGCCACCGATGGCTCAGTAATTTCTCCATCAGCCCAGGACTTGCTACATCCTATCTCTGAGACTCCAGGTGAGGCTCCAATAATTCAGTCCAGTTCAATAAGCATTCTTAATTAGGAGCCTACTAGGATAAAAGGTATATTGGGTAACCTTGGAATCAGGAAGACCTGGATTTAAGAGTCAGAACATCTGTGATATCCTTGGCAAATCACTTTGCCCCTTCTAGCAATTCTCTAAGACCATAAGATGCACAATATTTGTGATCTGAACAACCTCAGGGAGTTTCTGTACCGGGAGCTCCCACAAACCAATGAAATCATAACAAAAACAGGTCCCCTCCAGCCCTCTGTTCTATGTTCTGTGGTCCTCATGCCCCTTCCAGCTCTCACAGTCTAAGTTCTGTGTTTAAAAGACTCTTCCAACCAACATTCTGTGTTCTATCTCATAAAATCCCTTCCAGGTCTAACAGTCTACCCTGTCCCTCAGCTTCTCTGGGAGTACAAATGACTTTCCCCAGTTCAGCTAGTTCAGGCCTTTAAGCCCTCGAGTTTCTGATAATTCTCAGACCATGCATCAGGCTCTAGGAGGGGCAGAGCCAGGATTAGAGATCACATAGTACTATTGGGGACACAAAGACAATAGACATCCCTTGCTGTGCCCCTTCTCATCTTAAAAAACAAACAGAAAAACCCCCAATAATTTGTGACAAAAAATCTACATTGCTTTGTATCACTGTTATGTACTTATGAAATATATATTACACTTCTCTGTATTTCATATCCCCATACCAGACTGTTTCCCAAAGGCAATGACTGTGTTCTTGAAACATTGTGTCTTCCCTTTCACACTGAGCACAGGTCTCTACATGTCCTTGGTTCTTGATAAATGTCCTTATAAATGAATGAATGAGAGAACTGTTGCAGGTAGGAGGAAGTTAATGGCTTTTTTCCTCCAGTTGGTTGCTTTTTGTTGACACACTGGGGCACTGGACAAAGCCATGACCTGGGAATTAGGAGATCTGGGCTTCTAGTCCCAACTCAACCTCCAGCCAACCAGCCCCTGGCCTCAGGCCCTGGAGTTTCACTGGCTAGGCTTTGTTTTCCTTATCTCTAACTGGGTAACAATAATCCTTACTCAGCCTTCTTCCTCCCTTTCCTCCCCCCCCCCCCCCCATACAACTAGATGGAACAAAGGATCAAGTACAGGGGAAGCCCAGAAGGAAGTTGATTTTTTTCTCTGTCTTCCTTTATAACCTGGACATTAATAGTTTGTTGTACCTGGGTTATGACTCCATTTACCTCTCGTCCCCCTTCTGCACTGTAGAAACTGGGAGAGCTAAGAGGATTTTAAGGGTAGCTAAGAGGATTTTAGGGTATCAAAACTCAACAAAATTCTGTGGTTTTGATGAAAAGGGAAGTATGGTGGCTGGGAAACAAGCCATTAGTGTGTGGATAGAGGGCTGGCTCTGTGAAGGAAAGTCAAGAACAGGGACAAAAGAGAAAAAAGGGAAGAACCATGGAGAGGGTAGCCAAGGATTCTGAGATATCTGCCAATACTGACGGCCTGAGACCTGGGGGTCTTGCTTTACTGCATTTGTTTATTTTATTTGACGCTATTTGTTGCCCTGATATGTGGGTCTCAACAATCTAATAAAAGAAGTCCTTTGACCCAACTGTGCTGCATTGAAGGTAGTTTAAGGGACCTTTCCTGGACTCTTCAGTGGAAGGCTTTGGCTTAAGAAGCTCCTGATACCTTCGGAATGAGGTTCAGGCAACCCCAGGAAAGAGACTCTTGCAAGTAGAGTCTGTTGTCAAAGAAGTAAAAGAAAGCAGCATTTCAAAAACTGTGTCATGAATATGAGGAATTATTAATAGCTATGTTATTTCCCTAACACCATCAGCCCATGACCCTGGCCATGGATTGAGCTCTGATGCCAACTACAGATTGAACTTTGGCCCTAGACATACACTGGGCCCTGACCCTGGTCCCAAACAGAGTCCTGCCCTCTCCTACCCTTCATGAGCTCTTCCTCAGCCATAGCTGTGTTTTTGGGCTACAGCATAGATTGGGGTGGAAGGAGACTGAATAAACGTTGTTGAGATGCCTCAGTGGAGACTATCTCCACTACTAAAAACCAAGCCCAAACAAAATTTCCAGCTCACATGTTACCCAGAGTGGGTCAGTAACATTCTAACTGCAAGGAGGAGGCCAGCATGGCAGAACAGCATGTTGCTATTATCTTTCCTTTCTCCCAGTCTAACAGCATCCTTCCTGCCTGCCTGCCAAGTCTAAAGGATTCTGCTGTATTTTATCTGACTGGGAGCCACCCCTAACTCCCTGGCAGGATGGTTCAGTTAAGATTATAGAGCTCCTCCTCTTCATCCCACCCTTAGCACTCAGTTTTATGAGCTCTCTCTTGCCTTTTTGTAGAAGTGGCTTGCTTGTTTATAGCCCTTGACTGCCCAGATCCCAAGGGTTTCTTGAGGCCCAGAGGGGTTAAATAACTCATATAAGGTCACACAGCCTTCACTAAGACAAACGATTTCTGCAATTCCTTAAAAGCCCTGTTCCTTCATTCGTTTTAGCACCACATAAGGGAGAATATATTTCAGCTGTTGACTGGAGTCAGGAGATTTGGTTTAGAGTCCTGGCTCTGCTTTCACTCTCTCTGTAACCTTGGGAGACTCCTCCCCTCTCTGGACCTCATGTTTCTCGTCTTCAAAACAGAGATTAAAAATAAGAGCTCTGCTGACTTCTCAGGGCCAGCGAATGAAATGAGATTTTTAGCTATGAAAGGGCAAAAACTGTAGAGGAACATAGGTCCTTAGATAAGTAGAGGAAAGATGACTGGAGCTAATATCAGGGGGCCTGGGTTTGGGTATTAACTCTGCCAATTGGATGATTAGCCTTAGACCAACCACTTCTCTTTAAGTCTCATTTTACTACTCTGTAATGATATTAATACTTTGGCACTACCTACTATATTGTCAGGCTTGTGAAGAAAGCACTATGTGAGCTTTTATTAACTGTGAGCTATTATTAAAAAGTTGATGAACCCTTGACTCTAGAGAAGTGGGGGACCAAGAGATGGGCTTTCTGAGTCTTGTCTGATATTTCTAGGAAACAGGATTAGTCACAGGCATTGCTGTGACCCACCCCCACCCCAATCCACTCTGCCTCTGAAAAGGCTTTAAAAAAAAATCCAGGTTGATACCAAGAAAATACCCAATGGCCTCATAATAGGCTCATCCACTCACTTGCTAACTGTTTTTAGAGCTATTCTGTGAGAAATGTGGATGTCTCCATGCAAGCCTATCCCTTCCACTAGGAGAACAACTCATAGCTGGGCACTCCTGAGTGTCCCTGGGTAGCTTGCTTTTCCCTTTCCAGGCCTCAGTTTCCTCATCTGAAAAGTGGGGATTAACAATTGCCTTTCCTATCTATTGAATTATAGCATTCTAAACCTGGAAGACTTCAGAGGCCATCCAATCCAGCCTGGAATGTATACATTTCATTCATTTACCATTTATTAACTACTCACTATGTACAAAGTCCTTCACTAAGGACCTCTTGGCATGGCAGCGGCCCTCAGTTCTCAAAGGCTATGTTAGCAGGACACAAACCATGATAGGCCCTACTATGCCAAAAAGGCTTTCTGTCTGGGTTTAGTTATGTATTCTGTGCCTTATACCTGGAAACCAGTCTAGCAAAATGTGGCAAGGCTCATGCCCAGAAGGCTAATTACCAGTGGATGAGGATTTGGGGCAATGGCAACCCATTAAAATGTTTCTGAAAAGGGTTGTGAGGGAACAGCCACATTGATGAAATCATAAATCTTTGAATGGTGTCTTGGAAAGAGACCTGGAGGCAGTAGGCCTGGTTTCAAATCCTGCTTTTAACATTTACTAGCTGTTGGATTTGGGGCAAGTCTGTTGTAGCTTCTTGCCCTCCCAAAGCCTGCTGTTTGGGGTAAGAAAGGCTTATCTCTCTGAGGCTCAGTTATGTTATGGGTGAAAGGGAGAAAATAATATCTTTACTACCTACTGTACAGAGCTGTTTATGGGGAGAGTAATTGAGAGACCTGAAAGTACCATAGATTTTATGGAAATACCTGGCAGGCACAGGTCTCCCCTTTTACCCTTCTTTTCTCTACTTTTTCCCATTCTTCTTGAGAGATTTCAAGATCTACTTCCTTTAGAATGCTTTCTGACGATTTCAGCTTACACTGGCCTTCTCCTGGCCTCATCTTCTATTGCCTTCAGGGCTGAGAACACATAATGTGGAGCTTGACCATCTTTAGGTTATTTCATGGATGTGAGTTTGCTTTCCCCAGTTAGACTGAAGGCTTCCAGAGGGTAGGGCTCATGCCTCAGCCATATTTGCCTCCTCCACAACACAGCTGATTGAGGGTGAGCATCCTTTTGGTTCTTGATAGTGACTTGATTGATTGAAGTAGGCAATGGGCAGCCAGGGCACCATCTGATTCCTGGAAACTGGATGAGGGTGGGGCGCAGGGCAGGGAGACACCCACCTGTCCAAAGTTCCATGGGATCATGTTAACGTATGCACAGGACCCCTGAAAGATGGTGCCATACTGATTCAGGACATATTCCTTCCGGTAGTCATCTTTGTCCATATAGACTGAATCCGCTGAAGAGGAAAGCAAACAGTTACACTTGGCCTAAGACTTGCATAATTTAACTCTGACTCCTCGTACAGTGCCTGACATTGGTCATGGTGGCTGGTGTCTAACATGTATCACTGTTGTATCAGAAAAGTGAGCATGATAATAATAATCACACAATCTTGGAGTTAGGAAGTTCTGCCTTCTGATAGGTACTGGCAGTTTCACCTTGGGCAAGTCACTGATCCTCTCAGTGCTCCTTACACCTATACTTATAGATAAGGTACCTAGGAGAGTCCCTTCCACACAATGAAATCAAATAAACAAAAAACAAGCAAAAAAAAAAACAACAACCAAAAAAAGTAAAACAAATAAAAAATTCATACAGATATAACACACGACAGCTGGAGGCACTGTAGAGGGAGATTGTGTGGGATAGTAAAAAATTGTGCTGGACCTGAGTTCTAATGTTAGCCCTGTCATTTAAAAGCTGTGTTATTCTGAGCAATTTAATTAACTGCTCTGGGCCTCAGTTTCTTCCTCTGTAAAATAGGAACAATCATACTAATTTCATAGGGCTGCTGAGAGGAAAACATTTCCCTTTCCCCTGACTCAGGAAGACAAGAGTATCCTGTGATGCTAGAGAATAGTTAGGCTCATCCAGGGAGGAGCAAAAAGCTAGGTGCTCTGGCTTCAATTGAACAGATGAGAAGGGGGTAGAAGGTGTGATACTAGCTGTGTGACCTTGGGAAAGTCACTTTAATTCTCTCGTCTTCATCTGTAAAATGAAGGGGTTGGATATCACTAAGGTTTCTTCTTGCTCTAATATTCTGTAATTTCTAAGCATAGAGTAGTGTGGTTACAATCTACTTCCCATGGGCAACAAGGTCTAGTGGAGGCACCTAAGTGGCAAAATGGATAGAGCTTTGGCCCACAGGAAAATCTGGGTTCAAATCCAGCCTCAAATACTTATTAGCTGTGTGACCTTGGGCAAGTCATTTAACTTTTATTTGCCTCAGTTTCCTCAACTATAAAATGGGGATAATAGCACCTTCCTTCCACAGTTGTTGTGAGGAGGCTCAATGAAATAATATTTGTAAAGCATTTGGTACTGTGTCTGACTCATAGTAGATTCCATATAAATACTAGTTTTTTTTAATTTAATTTTTTTTTTAGTTTTCAACATTCACTTCCATAAGCTTTTGAGTTTTAAATTTTCTCTCCTTCCTTCTTCTTCTCCCTCCCCAAGATGGCATGCAATCTGATATAGGCTCTACATGCACATTCCTATTAAATGTATTTTCACATTAGTCATGTTGTGAAGAAGAATTAGAACCAATGGGAGGAAATAGGAGAAAGAAGAAACAAAACAAAACAGAAGGAAAAAAAAGAGCAAATAGTATTCTTCGATCTGCATTGAGATTCCATGGTTCTTTTTCTGGATGTGGATAGCATTTTCATCTTTAGTCTTTTGGAGATGTCTTAGATCCTTGTATTGCTGAGAAGACCTAAGTCTATCAAAGTCAGTTATCACACAATGTAGCTGTTACTGTTTACAACATTCTCCTGGTTCTGCTCACTTCACTCAGCATCAAACCATACAAGTCTTTCCAGATTTTTCTGAAGTCTGCCTGCTCATCATTTCCTATAGCACAATAGTATTCCATTACATTCATATACCATAACTTGTTCAACCATTCCCCGACTGATGGAGATTCCCTCAATTTCTAATTCTTGGCCACCACAAAAAGAGCTGCTATAAATCTTTTTGTACATGTGGGTCCTTCTCCCCATTTTTATGATGTCTTTGGGATACAACTCTAGAAGTGGTATTGTTGGGTCAAAGGGTATGCACATTTTAAAAATACTAGCTATTGATGTTATTATTTTTGTTATTATTACTCACCACAGTATCCTCCTAGCTTTTCTAAGACCTCTGCCATCAGCATAGGCACTCTGTTTAAGATCATCTCTGGGACTGAGGGGTACAGCAAAGGAAGCATGGGAGTATCCAGCTAAAGAGTACTATTTTCAGAGTTTGAATCAAAGTTTTAGGATTTAATTTTTGACTGCACATCTTCCCCATTGAGAAGAAGAGAACCCTGGCCTAGGAGTCAACATATCTGGGTCCCAGCTCTGAAACTCAATGACTGACCTTTTCCCTTCTCTGGGCTTCAATTTCACAATCTATAAAATGTTAATAATAACCCTTATATCTACTAATCTCCCAGGGCTTTGTGTGCAGGACCTATAAGAAAATAGATGAGAAAGTGCTTAGGGACAAATAAAGCAGTGAATTCTCAGAAGGCATCTATTATTAGTAATATCTGACTATGGAACCTGTCAACAGATCTTAAGCAGGCCTCTCCCCACCTCTCCCCCAATCCCAAGATGCAGAGAGAGGTGCCTTTGCCCTAGTGGTCCCATCCTGAGAAACACTCTGGTGTTTTGGAAAAAGTATTGGATTTGGAGTAAGGAGACCTGGGTTTGAATCCTACCCCGATCACTCGATCATATTTGTAGGAACAAATGAGCCTCAGTTTCTTCATCTATAAAATGGGGATAATAATAAGACTTGTATTACCTACTTCATCAAGTTATTGTGAGCAAAATGCTTTGTAATCCTGAAAGCGCTACAGAAATGTGAGTAGTTATTTCTCTACTACTATTATTACTGCATTCTTACCTTGGCACCAGGGATTGAAGATGAGTACAAAGCTGGTGATGGGGAAGTTATTACCATGGGATCCTGTGATGACCTCCATGGAGAGTTTGTAGAAGCCAATGGGAGCATGGGGTGGGGAGGAGATCGTCAGTTGTAGCTTATTTCCTTCTTGGCCAACTACAGAAGCTGCCCAGTCCCCCTCTTGGATACTGTCAGAGAGGGCGAATTTGGCCTTGGTGCCTGCAGCTTCACTGGGATAGGGTCCTGCAAAGCCAAAAGCCTCTGGTGAGTGACTGCTCCCTGAACATGCTTACTCCTTCATCCTCCACAGATCCCCTGAATCGAGGCTATATGGTCACCAGCCGGGGGTACCCCCTTACCTGTTCTCCCCAGGGGATCAGGAATAACTGTGGCTTGATACGAGTCCCTGCATGGAATGGTGGAAAAGGCTTATGTGAACTAAAAAATGAAGAATAGAATAGAGAATAGAAGAAGAAAGAAAACAGAACCAAGAGACTAAAAGGCACGATGACTGTGCTAATGGGAAGGAAAAGAACATTAAAGACATCAGAATTCAGATCAAGATGAGGAATAGGCTTAATTCTAGATGACTGAGGATGAAACCTACTTTCCTCCTTTCAACAGAGAGGTAGTGGGCTATGGATACAGAATACTACATACACTGTCAGACATGGCAGATGGTCCATTTGTTTTGCTTAGCTGCTTCTCTTGGTTATAAGGGAGAATTCCATTGGGAAGTGAGTTTATGGACTCCCGGTTAAGATAGCCCCACTCTCATATATGCACTCCAGCAAAGAGCTGAAAAGAGCTCTAGACTTGTCCAGCCATGGTCACATGTCTAGTACAAAGGGTTACGCAGAGTCTGAGAGTTCAAATAATCAATCCTTTTGGTAAAAAGATATTCAAGTACCCTCAATTAAAAACAGTTTCCAAGGTTCTTATGAAGCAATTTACTACAAGTTAAAAACCACAAGAAAGAAGGGAAAAACTCATTAGTAACAAAGTTCTTGGGGGCTTAAGAGTTCTCTGCTGGTGTCTTTTGGACCTCCTGTCCAAAAGGCACTCCTTCTGGGGGTCTCAGATCAACCCACCAGAGACAAAGTTAATTCAAACTGCCCCAGAGTGGCTTCCTAACTTCTTTGTAGGAGACTGTAGGGATTACCTCAAGCCAACCCTGGCCCACAACAAGATTGAATAAATGATTAAGAAGGGCAAAGCTGCAAAGAGGAAGTGGCAGTTATGCAAAAAAAAAAAAAACCCCAAAAAAACTACAATACTTTCTTTTCTTTTTCTTTCTTTTCTTTCTCTTCTTTCTTTTTCTTTCTCTTTCTCTCTTTCTTTTTTTTTTTTAAGCAAAGAGCCCTGAACTGAGGATTGAGAGATTGAAGGTCCAGTTCTAGCTATTCCGCTAATTGGCTATGTGTTCCTAGGCAAATCATTCCCTTTCTCTGGGCCCCAGTTTCCCTGTCTGTAAAATGAGAAGATTTGATTAGGTGGCTGAAGTTCTTCCCTCTGATCTCTGACAGTCTACAGAGTAGTGAGGATTAAATAAAATAATGATTGTAAGTCATTTAGCACAGTGCCTGGCACACAGTCAGGGCTATATAAATTTTGTCATTATTATCATTATTATTTTTAATGGAAACATCACTGGTTATGGAGTCAGAAGAACCAGGTTCAAGTCCTGGCTCTGACAATTACACGCTGGTAAACAGGAACAAGTCACTTTGCCTGAGTTTCAGTTTCCTCATCTTTAACACAAGGATCCTAACATCTTCTATATTACTCGAAAGAGAGGAAGTATGATGAAAGGGACAGAACGTTAGCCTTGGGAATCAGGAAGAATTGAATTCCTGTTCTCTGCCTCTGACACAAATTAACTGTGCGACCTTGGAAAAGTCACCCTCAGTGCTCCAAGAAACTCTTCAAGACAAACTTAGGAAACTTTCTAAGCCTGTAGTGTAAGCTACAGACAAGTAGTAAATCTCTATCTGGGAAGAAAATGCAAACACCAGGAGATTCCTCTCATACTGATGAAATCACAGACACAGACCACTTTCCCCTCAAAAAAGGTTTCTTTCATAGGGTTCAAGTGAGATAATATAGAGATAGATGAATATATAGATTAGATATAGATTATTGTTTTTGTGGTTGAATCATTTCAGTCGTGTCTGACTCTTTGTGACCCCATTTGGGGTTTTCGTGGCAAAGATACTGGAGTGCTTTGCCATTTTCTTCTCCAGCTCATTTTTCAGATGAGGAACTGAGACAAACAGAATTAAGTGACTTGCCCAGGGTCACATGGCTAATAAGTGTCTGGGGCCAGATTTGAACTCATGCAGATGAGTTTTCTTGACTTTAGGGTTGGCTCTCTATCCACTGCACCACCTAGCTGCCCATAGATATAGACTAGACATAGATATAAATAGCTATAGATTAGCTATAGATATAAATAGTTATAAATATATAGATTAGATATAGACATAGATATAGATAGTGCTATGTAAATGTCAGATGTTATTATTACTCCTGGTTGTTCCATGAACAAGACACTCCATCTCTTGGCTCTAGGCATCCTTTCTGGCAGTCCCCCACGGATGGAATGATCTCCCTCCTCTACCCTGAATATTGACCTCCCTATCTTCCTTTAAGTTCAAACCAAAATCCCACCTTCTACAAGAAGCTTTCCTCAACATCTCTCAAATCCAGTGCCTTCACTCTGTTAATTATTTCCTATTTATCCTGTAGATAGCAAGCTTTGTATGTGTTTGTTTGCAAATTATTTCTCTCCTTAAATTGTAAGCTCCTTGAGGTCAGGACTGTTTTTTGCTTTATCCCCAGTGCTCAGCATAATGCCTGGCACATAGTAGGTGCTTAATAAATACTGATTAATTGATTGATTATTTCCTACCTTACAGGATTGTTGTGAGGAAATCACTTTTTTTGTAAACTTTTGTAAATTTTAAAACAGCAGTTTTCAAAACTGTGGTCCAGGGAGTCATGGGGGTCTCTGAGACCCTTTCAGAGTGTCCGTGAGGTCAAAACTATTTCATAATAATACTAAGATGTTTTCAATCTCTAAAGTGATAAATATCAATAGCTATAGCCACATAAACAAAAACTCTTTAGAAGTTCCTCAATTATTTTAAAGTGTAACATAATAATAATAATAGCTAATGTTTATATAGTGCTTACTGTGTGCCAGGTACTGTGCTAAGTGGTGTTGTTGTGGGGCAGCTGGGTTGTACAGTAATTGGAATGCTGGGCCTGGAGTCAGGAAGACTCATCTTCCTGATTTCAATCTAGCCTCAGATGCTGACTAGTTGTGTGACCCTGGCCAAGTCACTTAACTCTCTTTGTCTCAGTTTCCTCATCTGTAAAATGAGCTGGAGAAGAAAATGGCAAAGCACTCCAGTATCTTTGCCAAAAAAACCCCAAATGTCATGAAGAGTCGGATACAACTGTGCTAAATGCTATACAATTATTATCTCATTTGATCCTCACAAGAACTCTGTGAGGTAGGTGCTATTATGATTCCCATTTTACAGATGAGGAAACTGAGGCAGACAGTGGTTAAATGACTTGCCTAGGGTTACACAGCTAGTAAGTGTCTGAGGTCATCCGTATTTGAACTCAAATCTTCCTCGCTCCAGACCCAGTGCTCTATCCCTTGTGCCACCTAGCTGAGTATAAAAGGGTCCTAAAACCAAAAAAGTTTGACAACTGCTGCCTTAAAGCATTATGGGAAGGGGAATTATAATTGTGAAAATTCTGGACTGTCTGAACAAAGTGTGGTCCTTACCTGCTCCTTACCAAAAACCTATGCTTTGGACAAGTCTCCTTATTGGGCTCTGGGATCCCTCTTCTCTTCTTGTTCTAGGCCCTTGTTTGTCTCGAATCCTGTCATCTGTGTGTCACCTCCGCATATCCTTGCTTTGTTTCTAGCAAACCTCATAACTGGCTCCTTTCCAAACTCCACCACTGGTCATGGCCCTGGTTACATGGAAAAGGGAGAGGCTGAACCTTCTCCATCCCCAATAACCCTGAGCAGCATCACACAAAGTCAAGCTGAGATTGACCTCCAGGTGACTCTGATTTTCCCTAATAAATCTGTCCTTTGCCTTCCTGCCCATCTTCCAAAGGAGTGCTTCCTACTCTTTCTCTCATGCCCCTTTGCAACTTTTTGCCTCCTCTTCCCTTTCCCTCTTTCCTCCTCACTTCCCATCTCCATCCTTATGACTTCAAGTTTGTCTCCTGCCAGGTGGAGGTCTCCTCCCCTTGCCCACTAAGCTCCCTCCTCCTCCTTCTCCCTTTCTAGCCAAATCCAGGCAAGGCCCTGAACTCAGCCATTCACTCTTACTCTGCAGATGAATTTAACTTCAGCTAATATGAATTCACATTTCCTATAAAGCTTTGGGGTTTGCAAATACTTGTCCTACCTACCTTAGAGGGTTTCTGGGAAGATCAAATGAGATAATGGATATAAAGTTCTATGTAAACCTCAATGCTTTAGATAAATGCCAGTTATCATTGTTATTTTGTAGTGAAGGCGTCAGGGGATAAGAGCTGAAGGTGCTACCCCTCCCACTGGTGGCAGCATTTAAAAACAGGGGCTTTTAGAAGTCTGCAAAACCTTCAACACCCCAGAGGGAAGACCACTGAACATCAGAGCTGTAAGGGTCCTTAAATAGACTGTCAGGGCAAGAAGAGACTTCTGAGATTGTCTGGTCCAGACGGTTCTTAAACTTGTTGGTCTCAGGACCCCTTTTCACTTCTAAAAATGAATGAGGACCCCAAAGGGGTGTGCTCCTTATAGATAGCCAATCCTTAAATTTTCAGTGTGGTCATTTACACTTCAGAAATTGATTACTTTGTTGATTGTCTAGACTTAAGCAAGTGTTAATAATGCAGATTAAACTTAAAAAGTGTGTGTATACACATTTCCCCTCCAGGAGAGCCTGATTGTTAAACATTTACCAACACACTCCAGTATTGCATTATAAACATTGCTTCAGTTCACCAAGAGTGTGGTAGAAGGCTCAGGGAATGATGTCATCAGTAGACTTAGAGGCCTAGTGACTATGGGATGATGATGATGATGATGACTGGCTTTTATATAGTGCTTTAAGACTAGAAAAATGTTTTACATCCATTATCTTATTTGAAACTTGCAACACCCTTGGGGCTCTACCTGAAGATCATTTGTTTATATGGGTTATATTTACAGATATTTACTTCATTAGAAATTAAAATGTCTTGGTATTGTTATGAAAATGTCTTGAGGTCTCCCCAGGGGGATCCCTACTTTGAGAACCATTGATCTAGTCTAATATCCTTGTTTAGTTGAGGATACTCAAGTCCAGAGGTGGAAAGTGCCTTCCTCAAGTGAGTTTGAGGCAGTCAGTCAATAAGCATTCATTAAGCACCTACTATATGCCAGCCACTAAGCTAATCACTGGAGATATAAAAAGAGACAAAAGACTGCCCCTAGTCTCCAGGAGTTGACAGTCTAGTGAAGGTGACAACATGCGAATAACTATTTACAAACAAGCTATATATAGAGGGAAAACATTAGAATTAAGGGGGAATTGGAAAAGACTTCTATAGCTGGGACTTGAGGGAAGCCAGGAGGTCAAGATGAGGAAGGAAAACATTCTAAGCCGGAGAAAACACATGGAGTTCAGAGATGGAGTATCTTGTTTGAGGAACAGCAAGGAACCCAGTGAGACTGAATCCAAGACTATATGGAGAGTATAAGGTAAAAGAAGAATGGAAGGGTGATTTGGGGAGGGGCAGGGGGCAAGAGTCCTAGGTTATGAAAGGCTTTGGATAACAAACAGAGGATTTTATACTTGATTGTGGAGTTGATCCTGGAGCCACTAGAGGTTACTGACTAGGGGTTTGACATGGTCAGATCAGGAAGATCACTTTGGCAGTTGAATGGAGGATGGACTAGAGTGGGGTGTGGGTGGTGGTAAGAGAATGAGGAGTGGAAGATGGGTACCCTCCACAGTAATAAGGAAATTTGGAAGGATGGAGGGTTTAGGAGGAAAGATAATGAGTTCAGTTTTGGACATGTTAAGTTTGAGATGTCTATCAGATATCCATTTGGGAATGTCTGAAAGGCTGTTGGAGATGTGAGCCTGGAGGTCAAGCAGAGAAGTTAGGGCTGGATAAGTAGATCTGAAAGTGATTGACATAGAGACGAAACTTAATCCTTGGGAGCTGAGGAGATCACCAAGTGAAATAGGATAGAAGGAGAAGATCCATGGGAGCTGAAGAGATCACCAAGTGAAATAGGATAGAAGGAGAAGATCCATGGGAGCTAAGGAGATCACCAAGTGAACTAGGATAGAAGGAGAGGATCCATGGGAGCTGAAGAGATCACCAAGTGAAATAAGATAGAAGGAGAGGACCCATGGGAGCTGAGGAGATCACCAAGTGAAACAAGATAGAGAGAAAAGAGAAGATGGCTCAAGACAGATACCTAGTCAGAGACAGAGTTCAACATACACTTGAGAACTACATGCCCAGTCCTGGGAAGGATATGGGAAAATGATGAAGGATAGTCCTCGTCTTTGAGAAGTTTCTGACCCAAGGCTAGTGGCCTTCAGGAGGATGCCCATTGTGCTATTGATTGTACCAGAAGTACAGAGTCCTGCTAGAGCAGGTGCTTATTGATTGGGGAACAGTCAAACAAATCATAGCGCAGGAATGAAACGGAATATTTCTTCAGTGTAAAAATGATGAATATGCATGGTATAGAGAGCATGGGTAAACTTGACAACAAACAATCCTGCTGTGGGACAGAGAGCAGAGTATGTCAACTGCTTGGGACCCTTCTGTGGGAGATTCATTTTCATCCCACCCTCTATACTCAGTTCTTTGAAAACAGAAGAATTCAGAACTGTTCCTCATAAGATTAAAGAGAGGGTAAAGTGGAGTTTTCCTATTTTGACTCCTAAGGGTTTCTTGCTTCACTTTTCTGAGCCTCAGTTTCCTCTTCTATAAAATGGGCATAAAGCTACCTGTACCACCAACTTACAGAGTTGTGAGAAAAATGATTTTGAAATCTTAATGAAGATAGCAAGAGATATTTTTTTTATTAGAGATGGAAGGGACCCTTAAAGATCATCTAGGGCTAGGTCAAACGTCTCATTCTATAGATAAGGAAACTGAGGGCCTGAGAAAAGAAGGGATTTGCCTTAGGTTGCAGTAAATTATTTGAGGGGCTGGAATAGGTATCTTCACTCCTGGCCCAGTGGCCCCCTACTGTGCTGTGTCTTACATGTATAGTTCTCATGAATGGGACTCTGTTCTCCTATATTGGGTCTAAATGGGGTCAGCCCTGGGGAGAAGTATGCAGGAGGGAAAATATAGCTTGGTGCCTCCCTAAGTGTACATTTAAAGGCCTTTCTATAAAACTCTTGCCAACTGCTTCCTCTCAGGCCCCTGGCATCCAGACAAGACACAGAGAAAGCCTACATCACTCCTGTTAGTTCATGTTTATTTTTGGTATGGGGCCACTTGGGCGGGGCTAGGGAGAATGGTCACAGGGTGCCTAGTATGGCAAAGTTCCTTTAAATAAAAAGTGCTCATCATTTTAGCTGGGGGAGCCTTCCTCAGGAGGGAAAGTTAAGCCTTGGAAGGGTTAAAATAACTAAAATACAAATATATAAAATAATAACTAAAATAAATAAATAAAAATAAGCCTCACTTCAACCAAACAATTAAGCCTTCTCTGTTACTGCTTCTGCCTATTCTTGTCCCTTGTCCATGACTCAGACCTACTTCCTTGGGCACTTGGGCAAGGACAGTATATTGGTGTCAAAGGACATCCCTATCAGGAGACATACTCGTTGGTGATCTATGGAGAGCGATGTGAGAGATAGCAGGAAGGCCCATGCACCATCTTTGGTAGTACACTACTCAAAATGCTAACATAATGGGGACATTGTGGCAGAGGAAAGAGAGCTCTATGCAGTGATGGTGAATAGAGGTTCCAGGCCCAGCTCTATCACAAACATTTGCTTTTATTGATTATCTTGAGTTTTTATATTGTCTTTATTTCCAAATACAGCTCTCTGCCCCCTCCCATTCCCAGAGGGGCCAGCCTGAATTTGACAGTATAGGTGTTGTTCCATACCCATAATTCCCCATGTCTCCAAATTCTCCCTTTCATTTTTTTTTTATTTTTTCCTGGTCTCAGGTCGGCAGTGCCTTCCATCACTAAGTTCTATGGTTGTCACTAGGCTGTATGATATTCAGGGTCTAAGAAACCCTTAGGGGTAGAAATAGGAAAAATTCACTTTGCCCTCTCTTTAATCTTAGGATGAACAGTTTAGAATTCTTCCCTTTCCAAAGAGCTGAGTGCAGAGGGGTGGTGTGGGATGAAAATGAACTGCCCACAGAGAGGTCCCAAGCTATGTTGACATACTCTGTTTTATGTTCCAGGGCAGGAGTGTAGGTTCAGTTCTAAAATACCCTTGGTGGAATGGGAGTAGGCAGGATGCAGGGGGTGGGGGAGAAGGGAAGCATTGGCTTCTGTCCTAGACCAACAACATGGGAGGGGGATGGGAAGGAGGAGAGCCCATCCAAGAGATGGGAAGAAACTGTTTGTGCCTGAAACCCGGTTCAATTCTATTAGACTGAGGAGGTCTTGTCACCAACTCAGGCTGACTTCACTTCTTCCCATGCCTCGCCCTACCTAGTCAGTCCCACTGTCTAACAACTCTATTTGTCACTGTGTATATTTCTGTTGTGTGAAATCTTAGAATGTAAAGAGCTTGGAAGGCCCTAAGAGTCTAGTCTGGCCCTATATTTTATAGAGGAAAGAATGGAGGGCCGCAGAGGAGAAATTATTTGCCCCAGGTTAGATAGTAGCAAAGCTGAATCTAAAGTCCAAACCTAGGAACCTCAAATAAATGTTTAATTGAATTGAGTGCCAAAGTTCAAATTATTCCTCTTTTTTAGAATGACCTAGAAAAGCAGCTTGCTGGGATCTAGTTTGTCCTGCCCAGTTGACATCCAGAAAGGCTGACATAGATGTGTGAGAGCATCTACACATTCCTGAGCAGTGCCATGGAAAAAGACCAACAATCAGGATACCTGTGTCCCAGTCCCTAGCTCAATTACCAACCCACTACATGACCTTGGTTAAGTCATTTCCCTTCATCTGACCCTCAGTTTTCCCAAATGCACAATGAATGGGTTGATTGAGATACTGTTTAAGGTCAATTCTAGCTTCAAATCCTATGATATGCCTATGATATCCTGTGATGTCACCTCTTAGGGCTTCAGTTTCCTTGTCTGTCAGATGGAGAATAGAATCTCTGCCCTGCCTCCCTCACAAAAATTTTGTGATGACCACATGTGATCAAAGGTAGGGAAGTACTTTTTCAAAAAATGTAAAGTACTGTGTACGACAAAGTCATTATCCCTTCCCCCAATTCTGGACTTCAATTACTATGTCGCTAAAACAAGAGGGTTGGGCATGTGTAAAATAAGGGGATAATTTCCAAGGATCCTTCCAATTCTAATACTCATTGATCTAAAGTCCCTCCTAGCTCTAATAATCCATGTTCTATGTTCTAAAGTACTTCCATCTCAAGAAGCCTATATCGTAAGATCCCAGCATTCTATGTTCTATATTCTAAGGTCATGTGCATCTCCAACAGTCCATGTTCTAAGGTCTCTCCTAGCTCTGACATTCTATATTCTGTTTCTCATAGTCTCACCTACATCTGGAAATTCAGAAACATTCAGCCTCTATGGAGCTCTGTCAACTTACTTCCCTTCAGAGCTGGGCTCCCTTTTGCTCACAAAAGCAATCTAGCACAACTGTTTGCTTTGTGTGGCCTTGGATAAAGAAGTAGTTAAAGGAATAGAATCTTGGACCAGAAGGATGTTTGTCTTTCCAGAAACCCCAGTTCACTTTCATAACCACATACAAAATAAGCTTTCTTCTCCTATCATAGTCTTATCTGTGTACCTTTGTCCAGTGGCTGATGGGTGGGATATACCTTGCTGTTCTTTGATTGTTGGGTGGCAGGACAGTAAGAGGCCTTACAAATTTTAGAAGCTGTCCAGCAGAGAGGAACTTTGCTCTAATCATCAGCATGAGAAAAAACAAGTGAGAAATCCTTTGAAAAATGAGTCAGTGAGGGTGAGAGAGGTTAAAGGGCTTGACTGGGATGAGAACTGAGAGACTCGGGACATCTGCGTGAACTTGGGGTTAGCTTTCTTGTCTTTGATAAGTCACGGGAGCAAGATTCATAGGCCTGGCCGAGGGAACATACACAGAATACTTCTCTCTTCCTGTATTCAGAATTCACAAAGGCAGATCTAAGCTGGAAGGAACTCCAGAGGATATCTAGTCCAACTCTTATCTGAGTAAAAATTGCTTCTATAATGATCTTAATAAATGGCCAGTTATCCAACCACTGTAGTAAAACCTTCTGTGATGGGGAGCTTATTACCTTCTAAAATAGCCCATTTCACTTTTTGAAAGTTCTAATTTTTAGGCTATTTTCCTTTATATTTAATCCTAAATCAATGTCTTTGAAACTTCCATTTGTTGCTTTTAGTTCTACCCTCTTGTGCCAGGCATGAAAAGGCCTTCAAATATATTAAGACAATAAACAGGTCCTCTAGAAAACATGTTTGTTTTCTGGGCTAAACATCCCCAGTTCCTTAAATGAAAGTTTGTATGCCAATGTCCCATTCTTACCAAGTGCATCTGTGCTGATTATCTTTCTCAGGATAAGCTTCACTTTGCCAATGTCCTCAAATTGATTGTTTCTTGGATTTATAGGTAGAGGGAAGATTTTGGGGTTAGACCCAAATAACCAATGAGCCTAGCAATATGACCTTGGGGCAACATGGGTGATCTGTGAGCCCTCTGGGGTGTTTGTGTGTGTGTAACTATAATATCTTCATGATGTTCTTCTCATTACTTGTCCCCAACCCTTTGAAGAGGAGGGTGGCACCTGATGTCATAAGATTGCTTCAGTTTTGAATAGTTGGGATTGGGAGGGAGGGAGACAACTGATGAAAGAGAAGTAGGAAAGTTGATAGGATCAGAAGCTTCTGGGGTATATTTGAGAGGCTGGGTGAGTCTCTAGGGTTACCAGATGATGTGGACACTGATCAGCCACTCCTGGGTTGGCTTATCAGGGCTATGAGGTGGGATGAAAGGAACTAGCCCTAACCACAGAGTTCTCTCCATAGTCTAGTACAATCTTTGGGATATACTGGGAGAGGGATGGAAAAGGAGAGGTCAAGAAATAGCCTGGGAAGAAGGAAGGGAAAGGGGCAGGATGGTGGCTCCAGTGAGAGAAAGCCCTAGTCCTGGCCCTCTGGCCCAAATCAATGGTTTTAAGGGACTTAAAGAACAAAGGATTGGCCTGCATCACCTCTGGTCAGGGTGAGGTGGCATCTCCAGGCCAGCTGGGCTTGGCTGGGGCTGATGCCAGAAAGCCAATCATTGCCTTATACAGAGTAATGTTTGTTGATTTTAATGGATGCTTGGCCACTCAGCAGAGTGTCTTAGGACTTAGGCCTCATTGTTGCCTGCCTAGGAAAGAACATAGGGATTTAGTAAAAAGTCAGGGGACCTTTGTTACTAACTCACTGTGGGACCTTTGACAAGTCTTACAGCCTCTCTGTACCCCAGTTTCCTCATCTGTAAAACATGTAGCCTATTTTCTTCACAGGACTGTTGTCAGGTCAACGACAATATGAAAGCCCTCTGAAAAAAATCCCCATTACTCTTCTGCTTAAAACCTTCAGGGGCTCCGTAAGGTAAAATACAAACTCCTAAGCCTGGCACTGAAGACAGTCCACAGCGCTCTTAAGAAAATCTGGGAAGGACAGAAAGGATCAGGGAATGCTTCTAGTTCTACTAGTCTATGTTCTCTGTTCTAGTGTCTATTAGTATATGTTTAACTGGTAGTTCACCTTGAAGAATATGAGGGAAAGGAGGTTTCCAGGACAATTGTGATGTGGTCTGGCCCACATCATTGAGTAGGGCCTTGGTTCTTAAAGAAGGAACTTAGGGTCTTCACCTCCCTCATTAAGCCTGACTCTTTCAGTTACTGCACAGCCTTCTATCCTTGAAATGGCAGCCTTAACTCTCCAAGCACAAGGCTGTGGAATACTGTAAACTGCTAACTCCTACAAAAGGTTCTTTCTAAAGATGTCCAAACGCCATATTCCAGTAGCCTGAGAACATTCTATCCTCGCTCCCACACACACACATTCTCCATCCTCCTTTCATGCTGCCAAAGATAGAATGGGCCTCAGCATCCTCAGTTGGATCTAGGAATCAGTCTTTACTGTGCTTCTACTATGTATAGGCTCCCTGCGCCTGGAATGCATTCCCTCCTTATCTCCACTTAGCAAAATCCTCTCCCTTTAAGGTCCAGCTCAGGTGCAGCACTCCCTGATCCTTTCTGTCTTTCCCAAATTTTTTTAAGAGCGCTTTGTCTGGGTCTCTATTTCATCCACCTTGACTCACACCCTACTTATTTTCATTCTGGGATGTGAGAGCTGCAAGGAACATCAGAACATAGAATGTGATAACTGCAGGGAACATTAGAACATAGGATTTCAGAGTTGGAAGGGACTTTAGGGAACAGTTGGTCTAACCAATTCACTTATTTTGCATATGGAAAAAATAAGGCTTGGAATGGGAAAGTAACTCATGACACCAGGTAGAAACCAAAACTAGGAAACCTACTACTGAACTAGAAACTAAACCACATAGAGACAAACTCTTTTCCTTCTACCCTTTTTCAGGAGACTTAATCTTTTGTTTGGTTTCAGATGCGCTGTTCTATCATTTCCTTTTCCCCTTGGCTCCATGCTTATTTTGTGACAGATTAACTTGCTGCCAAAGAGGAATTTGGGGGAAGGAGCAGGTAGGGCAGAGCTTGGTGTTGGGAACATTTTTCTGATGTAGAAAACAGCAGACAGGAAGTGTTCCACCTACATCTGGAGATAAGGGACCACCATCATTAACTGATAAGGTAGGGCATGCATTGTTAGAGGGAAGAGCAGAGGAAGGGCAAGAATGACTCCCCACAACACAAAAGGCCAAGTACATGAGGAGAGCGTCTGAGGCTGATGGTCCTCAGCTGAAGGGTGAGAAGTGGACATTACCCAACAAGATCCAGCCAACAAATACCCATGCTATTCACGTCTCCATCTCTGGGCAGGACCAGCTGTGAGCTACATGGGGGTAAGATGAGCCTTGTTGTCCAAGGTGGCCAGAGGAAGAGAAAATTAAGTGGGTGGAACTTACCTGTCTCTACGATGAAGTAGATTTTGTCCACAGATGCCTCAAAGCCCCTGCCTTGGAAATATATGGAGATGTTGAATAGCTGGCCCCTTCTGACCACCAGTCGGTCCTGGCACATGCTAGAAGTCCAGTGATTTTTGCCATTCTTCTCATACTCCTGGTCACTTTTTTCTACTACAAGTTCTACAGAAACAACAAAAGGGCAAGAAGTGAGCAGTGCATTTGGGGACCAGGAGCAGGGCAGTTGGATGAACTCTAGGCTAAGAGCCAAAGTCGTAGCAGTTCGAATTTCTCTAGTGCTATAAGGTTCACAAAGCACCTTCCTCACCACAGTCCTGGCAAGTGAGTAGCAAAAGGAAGATGATTTCCATTTTTCTCAAATGGGCAAATGAATACTCTAAGAGATACTGAAGTAACAACAATAACAACATTTATATAGCACTTACCGTGTGCTAGGCACTGTGCTAAGCTCTTTTAAAAAATGTCATTCAAATCTCCCAACAACCCATAGAGGTAGGTGCTATTATTATTCCCATTTTATAGATGAGGAGACTGAGGCAGAGGTTAAGTGACTTGCTTAGGGTCACAAGGCTTTGATCCTAGGTCTCCAGTCTCAAGATGCAGTACTCTTTCCATACTGTACCTCTGTCTCCCTTCTGACCTCTCTCTGTGTCTCTGTCTCTGTCTCTGTCTCTCTCAGCTTGAGTTTTATCTTCAACCACCACCTTGCTAGATAATGGTAGGAAAGTCATGTTCCTTCCTTTCTGAACCTAAGTTTCTTTAGGAGAGTAAAGTAGAGATAAATGACATTTACCGAGTAGACGTCTTGGGGGTGTGTTGTGAGGATTAAATTAGGAATGAAGAGGAATGGGAATTGGGGCACTGCTTAACCTATACATATAGGCTCTATTATTACCAATCAACTAACCAGTGGCCTCTAGGGGCTTCGGTTTCCCCTATCTGTCAAACGGTGTTTGCTCTACTTGTCTCACAGGACTTTGTGGAAAGGAAATTCTTTGTAAACCTTAAAATACTATATATTTTGTGGGATGTATGATAATCTTCAGTCACTACTAAGAACTGTCTGAGGTGTGGACCCCGTACTAGGAATTGCTACAGAGAAAGTAGCAGATAAGTCCCATGGCCATGAGGAAGTGGGAGGGGAATAAGCATTTATTAAACATCTAATACATGTCCAACATTGTGCTAGGTGCTTTACAAATATCTCATTTAATTCTTACAACAACCCAGTGAGGCAGTCAGGATTCTCCACCTTACAGTTGAAGAAACTGAGGCATACAGAGGCGAAAGGGTCATATAGCATTTGAGGCTAGATTTGAACTCAGGTTTTCCTGACTCCAGGCCTAGCTATCTAGCACTGCTGCCTCCATGTGGTGCTCACAATATAGCTAGGAGGGCAAGACTCAGAGGAAGCAATCGGCAAGTAGTACAAGTGGAGTCATAACTAAGTCTTTAATTAGGTAGTGCGAGCTGTGAATGCTATGAAGAAGTTACAGAATCACAAAATTTCAGTCTCTGAGGAAAAAAAATCAGAGGCCACTGAGTTCAACCTAATTCTTTGACTCAGAATGCCCTCTGTAATATCCTCACCGAAGGACTGTACATTTGAAGACCTTCAATGATAGGAAACTCACTATTTCCCAAGACAGGCCAATTACATTTCTAATGTTAGGAAGCTTTTTTTTGTTGTTGTTGAGTTGTTTCAGTTCCATCTGACTCTTTGTAACCCCATTTGGTTACAAATGGCAGACACACTACCAAGGAGATTTCCTTCTCCAGCTATTATTATCCCCTGAGGCAAATAGGGTTAAGTGGCTTACTCAGGGTCACACAGTTGAGAAGTGTCTGAGGCCAGATTTGAACTGAGGTGTTATTCATTCCAGGCCCAGATTTCTATCCACCATATCACTTAGCTGCCCCTCTTCTCACTATTCCAAGCTCCTTACTAGATGTGGAAGTTTGCTTAACTTTTCACTCTCTGGTACCTCCTAGGAGTTTTGTGGAGAGAGTGTTTAAGTAAACAAAAAAGTACTGAAGAGTTCTGAGCCCTCATTGTTATGAATACTGTATACATAAGAAACTTTGTGGCTAGGGCAAAGAGCCAGGGATAAGAGAAGATTTAGCCGGTCCTCTGTAAGGATCCAGCTTTTCCTAACCAAGGAGGTCATTCCCTGTTCCCAGATTTCAGTCTGAGGAGACCACATCTGTGTGGGCAATTAATTGCAACCTGGTCATGAGAGGGTCTAGGGAGGACCAGAGAAGTGGGGTTTGTAGTAGCTGAGCTGAACAGTCCAAACCACACCCAGCTAGGTTTCTCTCCCTGGAAAAAGCTGTGAGGGTGTTTGGGGGCTGTGGCTCCCATCAGGGGCTATTTTTGGCCCTCCTGATGAAAGACTTATCGCTGCTTTGGCTGGGAAGCAGATAATGGGGCCACTTGTCTTCTTTGGGTGGGGAGAGAGATCCTGAATCTGGAGGGCTGTCGTTGACTGACAAAAACCTTTGAGGTTGAACGGTGCAATAGAAAGTGTTCAACCAGCAGCCAAGGGAGTTCTGTTCTAATCTTAACTCCACTGCTGGTTTATGCTATTCAGGTGGAGGCGGGGACAGTTTCTTAACCTCTCTGGGTCTTATTTCCTGTACAAAAACAATGCTCATGCAAAAATATGATAAGGAATGAAGTAATGTAGGTATTGTGCTTAAGAAGAAGCTTCTAGCTAAGTCCACATCAGTACTAAAAAGAGCACCTGAATTTGGAGCCAGAGGGTCTGAGTTTGAATCCTGGATCTGCTGGTTAACAGCTGTGTGACTTTGGGCAAGTCACTATGTCTCTTGGTCTTAGGTTCCTTACATGTAAAATGAAAAAGTTGGTCCATATGACCCCCTATGGCCTTCCAATTCTAAATCTGTGATCTTAGGATCATTAGTGCTCCTCACAGTTATATGGAGCTTTCCTATATACAAAATGCTTTTCCCACAATGACCCTGTGAGACAAGTGGGGCAAATGTAATTACTCTACCAGATGGGGAAACTGAGACTCTGAGTCTAAGGTAATTCAGCCAGCAAATTATCAGAGGTAGGATTCAAATTCAGGTCTCCTGGCTTCCATTCCAGTGTTCTTCCTACTATAATAACAAGTTGGCAGGGATTTATTAAGCTCCTACTATATGCTGGGCACTGTGTTAAGGATCAAGAATATAAAGAAAGGCAAATGAAGTCTCTACTCTCAAGAAGCTCACAGTCTAACAATTATTAACCTATGTTCAATAGTTAGTTGTATTAGCTATTATGTTAACATTATTAAGAGGAGAGAATAAACATTTATGTATCACTTACTATATACCAGGCACTGTGTGAAGAGATTTTTTACAAATATCTCATTTTGATCCTCATAGCAATTCTGAGAAATAGGTCTTATTATTATGTCCATTTTGCAGTTGAGGAAACTAAGACAAATAGGTTAAATTACTTGGCCAAGGTTACATTGCTAGTATAAGTGTCTGAGCCTGGATTTGAACTCTGGTCTTCCTGGTTCTAGACCCAGTGCTCAATCCACTCTGCAACTAGCTGCTTCTGATTAACATACATATTTCTCTGTGTCTGGAGATGTTTGTTGGTTTAGAGTTGGAAGGGACCTTAGAGATCACCTAATACAACCCCTCAATTTGCATCTGAGGAAACCCAGAGAAATTAAGGGACTTGGCCAAAAGCTCATATGCTGAAAATAGCAGAAGTAAGATTGAACTCAGACCACCTGATTCTAAACCCAGTGATCTTTCCTCTGGACCACAAAGCAATGTGGTGGAGGCTAGATAGAGTACTTGACTGGGAGTCAGGAGCCTTAGGTGCTAGTCCCAGCTGTGTGACTTTGGATAAGCCACTTTCCCTCTTTGGTCCTCAGTTTCCTCATCTGTATAATGGAGGCTCTGTGTCATTCATAGGGTTCTTGTAGGGATAGAATGATACTCTCCCCCATTAGATTGTAAGATCCTTTAGAGCAGGGATTGTTTTGCCTCTTTATCTGTCCCCAGCTCTTAGTACAGTGTTTGGCACATAGTTGGTGTGTAGTAAATGTTTAGTGATTAGTTGATATATAATGCAAAAACCCTTGGGGAATAAAAGTCACTGCAGAAATGCATATTATTTATTCATGGGTTGATATTGTTCTTTCTGGCCTGAAGTACTTCTCTGAGCCTTGGTTTCCTCATCTGTATAATAAGGGGGTTGGAATAAATGTTCTCTCAAACCCCTTTGAGTTCTAAATCTATGATCCCATGTTTACATGCCATTTGATTACATCAGCATTTCTTTCTCCCAAAGCCCTCCGTAGAGGGGGCATACTCTTCAGCCCCATCCTTATCTCTGAAGGACTTGGTGCTGCTGGGAATTCCCCTTTGCCTGTTCAGCTCTGCCTGGTCACTAACAGGAAGGAGCTGAAGCCCAGGGGAAGTCTTGGGTTCCTACTTCTCACCCCATGATCATCTGCAGTCCTGGAGCGGATGACAGATGCTCTGGGAGGGCTAATTTAACCCCGGATTGGCAATAAATTAGGGCCAGGAGTGATGTAAGAGGATGCTGTCTCTTGGGCACAGGGAATGGCTGAAATCGCTCTAGGACATCACTAGACCTCAGATGATTATTTCGCAGTGTTTAAAACTGGAAGAGGCCTTAAAGAGCAGCTAGGCCAATGTCCCTAATTTTATGGATGATGAAACTGAGATCCAAGTTAAGAGAAGTGATTTGCCCAGGGTCACACAGGTGGAAGAAGTAGGATTTGAATCCAGTCCTTCTTACCACAAATGCAGTGCTCTTTCCACTGCAGGGTACATGAGAGATCTTGTTTGAACCCTAGAGAACTAGTTAGAATGGGGCAGGACACACAGGAGGTGGTGAGAAGATACTGTTTCCGCCAGTACAGTGCCTTTACATCCCACTTCTGCCATTCTTACTACCTGTGTGACCCTGGGCAGCTCACCTAACCTCCCAGGGTCAGGGCCTCATTTTCCTCATCTATAAAATGGGGGGGGATTCTAAATGACTTCTCAGGTCAAAAGCTAGTAGTACCCTGTGCTTCTGTTCCTTCATTTAGCTTCAGAGCAGCCCTGGGAGGCAGCAGGGCAGATATTAGTTTTCCCGTTTTACTAACTGGGAAACTGAAGCCCATAGAAGGGGGATCGGATTTACCTGGGGGTTACCCAGCTAATTGGTAGCAAAGCCAGGGTCAGAACCCTGACCTGCTGACACTGAGTAGGGCTTTCCCCCAATTCTGTTAGTACTGTTGTATTCTTGTAATCTGGTTGCTTGGGACCACAGGGTGAATGGAGATGGTACTGGACTAGGAATTAGGAGACCTTGAATCATCCTGGCTCTATCACCAACTGACTGTGACTTTGGGCAAGTCGTGTCCCTTATTTGCACCTCGGTTTCCCCATCTGTAAAAGGGGCATAACATAACTTCCTCACAAGTTTTTGGGAGGAATGGGAACGAGGGAATCCTCAGAGTGTAGTGGAAATAATAGTGGCTGACATTTCTATAATCTTGAAAGTTCACAAAATGCTTTATACCTTATTACCGTTTGATCCTCCCAACCCTGAGAGTACTAGTTTGGGGCTGGAGTACCCCCTCGGAATCTTTGCTCTGACATTTACAATAGGTGTGATCGTACCCTTTCCATCCTCCGCAGGAAAATGAACGAGCTGGACTAGAAAGGATTTAGAGCTAAGTTACAGACTAAGATTTTTTTTTTCTTTGCAAAGAGGAAGAGGAAGAGTTTAAAACTTTGAGCCCACACACCGCCACCCACTACCCGTCTGGTTTTCCGCACAATGCCTAGGTCTCCAGCTTCCTGAGTCTTTGCTACTGTCCTGGAGGGGGGCAGAGGCGAGATGATCAGGGGCTGTTGGGAGAACGGGAACTGTCCAGCTCCCCTGGGGCTCCCACCTTCTCGTGTATGCAGGGACAACCGGTTGGCACCCAAGGACGCTCACCTTTGGTCATATTCTTGGTTCTTCGGAGCTCCTTAGGGATTCGTCTGGGACAGAGCTAACACGCGCTTCAAGATGCACCCACGGGCGGCACTAGCAGCAGCGGTCAGAAGAAGCCAGCGGCTGTTTGAGCTGTCCCGTACAGCACATTTATACCCACGGTGGGCTGGCGGGAGACCAACCTTCCCTCCCCCAACATCCGCCTGAGGTGGGACGTAAGGCTGCCTGGGTAAAAGCCCAAGTCGGAGAGGGAGTGGGACAGAGCAGAAACCACACCCACTTCACCAAGGCCAAGTGGAGGCCGAGGGCCCCTTTCCGGGCGTTCTTACTCCCGTTACTTCCCCAGTCAGACCCGAGATGGTCACAGACCGACCCCCGCCTTCGTCCCCTCCCTAGTTTCCTGCAGCATACTGTAAAGGCAAAAGCCTGAGATTTGGAGCCTATAGACTTGAATTTGAATCCCGTTCGCTGTTCAACCTTAGGCAAATGACTATATCTCTCTAAGTCTGTTTCCCAATCTGTAGAATGAAGGGGTTGAACTAGATGGCTTCTAAAATTCCTTTTAGCTGTGAACTTATGATTCAGTGGAATGGCCAAACACTCATACAAAGCGTGGGTGCTCTCCATAGGGTGCTCGCTCTGGATCGCCCCTACAGCTTGGGGATGGGGGCTAACGGATTAGGGAAAGGGTGAAACCTGGAGGGAGGGAATAAGGAAAGTATGCTTGACCTCTCCGGAGGACTCCACTTCCTCCCTCTCAAAGAGCTGGGGCTCTGACTTCATTTAACCCCTTGTCAGGAAGCTCTCAAGGTAGAATGCTGTGGGCAGGTCATCAATACATGAACATTGCGCCTCCCTGCGTTTAGAAATAGAGCCCCCATAATGTGACTATGCCCCTAGCTCGAGGCTTTGAGCTATTCCATGAAGTCAGCTGATTTAGCGACAAGTCAGTTCTTCTTTTCGGACTCTAAAAACATGTGGATTGCTGGTCTTACCTACTCCTATGACTGAATGTATTTGAAGTCACAGGGATGGTGGGTGAGCCCAGGTCCATGCAGCTCACTTGGGGCCGTAGAGTGAGTGGAGAAGCTGCTGGACTAGGAATTAGGAGACCTTGGATCAGCCTGGCACTGTCACCAACTGACTGTGACATGTCCCTGTTCTGCACTTCAGTTCTCCCATCTGTAAAATGGGCATAACATAACTTTCTCACAGGTTCTGTAAGGAGGAATGAAAATTGGAGAATCCTCAGGGTGTAGTGGAAATAATGGTAGCTGACATTTTGATAATGGTTGAAAGCTTGCAAAAATGCTTTCTCAAGGAATAAGTTGAGCACTCTGCCAAGTTGCAGCATACCCTCCAGGGCCAGCTACAAGCACATTGTGAAGTCAGCCCACAGAGCCCCAGCTGCCTTTAATAATAGGGACCCTTTTGTTTTACAGAGAAAGAAACTGAGGCTCAGTATGCTCAAGGTCATAGAGCTAGTAAGTAGCATATCTAGGATTCAAACTCAGGTTCTCTTCCAAATTCAGTGCCCCTTCCTCATCCCCCATATGAATTTCTCTTGACTCAGAACTTTCAAAGCTCTTTGCTCATATGTCTCACTTAACACGTAACCTATTTTAATTTGTATTATTTTATTATGGGACTATTTTGGGGTCATGAGATTTAGAGCAGTAAAGGACCATAATTTGTATTTTAGTGCAGTGGGAAAAAAAAAACAACTCTGGATTTAGAGTCAGAGGACTCGGGCTGCAATCTTGGCTCTGACATTAATTACATTGGGCAATTACTCTCTGGGCCTCAGTTTCTTTTATCTGTAAAAGGAAGGGGTTAGTCTACATGATCTCTAGGGTCACTTCCAGCACTAAATCTATGCTTCTGTATATCCATGTCCCATTTCCTCCACCCCAGTTCTCATGAATCCATAAATTCATGAGGGCTGGGATTGCTTCTGATTCATCATTGCGTCCTCCGCACAATGAACATGTACCACTTCCTCTAAGGAGCTTTCCCTGATATTCTCCACTACCTCAAACTGGAAGGAATCTCTTCTTCCTGGAGGCTTTTCTAGCACTTTATCCATGTGGCTATTTCCTCCACTAATATAGACTATAATCCTTCTGCCACTTAATAGATGGTACCTTCCATGTCCAGAAGTATTGATCACCCTGCAAACAACTTGGTGATGAGTTTTTCAGCACTTAACTACACCTGCATACCAGTGACAGATACAGTTTATGGAAGGTCCATACTTCATGCCTTTGCAGCTTGGTAGGAGCTCTGAGAACTTTCATTTTCCTGTAATAGCTTTGCAAAGTGCAGCATCACCTCCACCTTTCATTGACGCTTCAGAGAAGTACATCAGTAGAAGATGCTTATTATCTAATTTGTATTATTGCTACTTGTACTCATGTCTCATTCTTCCTTCTGGACTCCCCTGAGTTCTTTGAGACCAAGGACTGTGTCTGGTTTCATCTTGGCGTCTTCCTCTTTGTCTAACTCAGGGTCATGCGTACAACAAGTGCTTAGTAAATATTTTCTAAATGAATGAATTTTATTTTTATTTCACCTCATCATCAGTGGTAATAGCTCAGAAGGGAAAACTGAAAGCATTTACCCAAGATTCTGGAGAAGCTCTCTCTGCAAAAAGGAAAGAATTCACTCAGGTCATCAGAATCATCTCCCCACCCCAGCCCATTTCCCCTGTAATTAGAATCTTTGGAGAGGAGTTTTCCATCCTCTGACCTTGCATATCGCTTTGAAACCTTTCATAATCTCATCACATTTTATTTGGAATTGTAGTAAAAGGCAGCCACCTTGGCTTGATAATAGCAATTCTTCTACCAGGAGTCAGAGTCCTTCATTGCCTCTCCTTCACCATCCCCCACTCTAAATCAGAGAACAGGCTGCTGGAACACAGACCCTGGGCAGGGGAAACATGCACTGAGAACGATGAGTTTGATCAGAATAGGGTGTGATGGGGTAAAGGGAAGAGTTCAGAGGGAACTGGGTGAAAGTTGGGGGTAGTGGTGAAGTATCGGTACCAAGGTCACCAGATTTTGGATCTAGAGCTGAAAAGGACGTCAGAGACTGTTTCTGGGGCACGGTGGGGTGGGGTGGGGACCTTCAGCCTTGAGGCCACATGTGGCCGTCTAGGTCCCAAGTGTGACTGTTTGACTGAATCCAGACTTCACAGAACAAATCCCCTTAATAAAAGGTTTTGCTGGGGCATGGTAGATAAAGCTCTGGCCTTGGAGTTAGGAGGACCTGAGTTCAAATCTGACCTCAGACACTTGACACTTACTAGGTGTGTGACCCTGGACAAGTCACTTAACTCCAATTGCCTCACCAAAAAAAGCAAAAAAAAAAAAAAAGTAAAAGGTTTTGTTCTGTAAAAGTTGGACTCAGTCAAAAGGCCACACCAAGGACCTAGAAGGCCACCATGTGGCCTTGAGGCCACAGGTTCCCTACCCCTGAGTCCAACCCCTTCATTTTACAGAGGAGGAAACTGAGGCAAAAGGTCATACAGGCTCTAAGTATCAGAGACTGGATCAGGAACCCAGGTGTTCTGACTCCAGAACCAGAACTCTTTCCAATGTACCCTAATGCCTCCTACCCAAATGTAAAAATGTAGTTAGGGCTAATCCTTCTCCCAAAGGCCCAGCTGAAAGAAAGAAGGATCACAGAATGGACTTCAGAGATCATTTAATCAAGTGATATTTATCCTGGGTTCTGTGAACTAGTTTTCTATATAATTGGTTTCTTTTTTAAACCTGCGTGCTTTATTTTGCTCATTTAAAAAACATCATTCTGAAAAGGGGTTAATAGGTTTTGCCAGACTGCCACAAGAATCTGTGATACAGAAAAAAGTGAAGAGCCCTGATTTAGTCTGACTTCTCATTTTATAGATGAGGAAAGTGAGGCCCATAAAAGGTAAGGAATTTGGTCAAGGTCACATGGGGAGTGGGTAGCAGAGCTGGAATTTGAACCTAGGTCCTCTGACCCCAAACTTAGTGTTCTTCTCATTATGGCATTAGGTCTTCAGGATGCTGGGCCAACTAGCTCCCAGCAACACAAGAGGCAGGGGAAATGGGGCTAAATAATTTTGGAGCAGCAGCCTTTGTATGGGGTTTTGGTCCTTGTATGGCTTAGCATGGGGTAGGGCATAGTAGGTACTCAGGACTTACGTAGTTTAATATCCATGAATACTGCACATTGGTCTGTAACCTATGTAAGAAGGCTCCATCTTTGGGGTGACTTGAGGGAGTAAATTAATATCTCTAGGGTCCAGTGGTTTGGTATGATATTTGATGGGGTAGAAGATCAGCATAAGGGGTTAGAGTGGTTGCCTCCTTTTGCTTCCAAACAACAGCCTGTTGACTGTTGTTACCTGTTACTCCACCATGCATTGCTTCCATTTTGGAAGAGTTTTTTTTTGACTAGGATGAGAGTAAGAAGCAGTGTGGTATAGCGGTAATCTAGGCTTCACTACGCACTACTTATATGACCTTGGACGAAATACCTGGACTCCTGTTTCCTTACTTGTAGAATGAGGGGGTTAGGGTAGATGATCCCCGAGGTTCTTTCCAGCGCTACATCTTGTGACCTCAAGATAGAGTCCCATAATAAAATATATATGAGGGAGAGCTGGGAAAGGGAGGGTTGTCATGCCTGACATGTTGGCATTTCAGGCCAACAACTTAGGTAATCATGGTAATTTTCTCAGCTATCACCTAACACTATTTCTCAGCTATCACCTTAGATATCAACTGACATAATAATTATGTTGATCCCTTATGTTTCTTCTTTGCCTTTTCATTCATTCATTCATTCATTCATTCATATTTCTATAGAAGAGGAAACTGAGGCTCATGAAGGTAAAGTGACTACCAGGGCTACATAGTTAGTGAGTGTCAGAGTTGTGGATCTGAACTCAGATTGCTTAGTTTTCAATTAATACTAAGACAGGAATAAAAAGATATGACACAGAGTAGAGAGTTACCTGGAATGGGAGAATGATTAGAATGGGGAGGAAGACCCCATTCTAATCATTCTCCCATTCCAGGTAACACTGATTGAGATGTGAGATGATGCCTTTTTTTATGTTTATAACTTAATCAGATAGTAGAACTGCAATGCCTCAGAACAAAAATGAGACAACAGAACTAGAAGGGTCCTTGGAACATAGAATGTCAGAGCTAGAAGGGCCCTTAGAATATCAGAACCAGAAGGAACATTAGAACATAGAATGTTTGGGCTGAAAGGGATATGAACATTAGAGCATAGAACGTAGAAAATTAGAGATGGAAGGATCCTTAATAATCCAACCCCTTCATTTTACATATGAGGAAACTGAGACCCAGAAAGGTCATTACTTGCAAGATCTCATAGCTAATGGATTACAGAGCTGAGACTCAAACCCAGAGCGACTGATTTTGCCAGGGACTAGCTCTGCTGGGAGCTGTGGGTACTTGGAGGACTGCCTCAGGTCCAGATCTACACCATGCCCAACTGGGGCATATCTTATCAGTCCTTCCTCAGTGACTTACTACTCCTGAGACTTTAGGCAGGGGAGAGGGAAAGGCAAGCAACTATAGGCACCATTTGTTTAGTTGTTTCAGTTGCGTCCAGCTCTTTATGGTCTCGTTTGGGGTTTTCTTGGCAAAGATACCAGAGTGGGTTGTCATTTCCTTCTCCAACTCATTTTACAGATGAGGAAACTGAGGCAAATGAGGTTAACTAATTTGCCCAGGGCACACAACTAGTAAGTGTCTGAGGCCAGATTTGAACTCATGAAGATGAGTCTTTCAAATTCCAAGCCCAGTGTTCTATCCAGTGTACTATCTAGCTGCCTATAGGAACCATATTTTCCCAATTAAAAATTAGGACACGTTTTGACAAGATCTATTTGTAGGATCATAGGATTCAGAGCTGGAAGAGATTGTAGACATCTAACCTATCCTACTCACTTTACAGATTGGGGAACTGAGGTCCAGAGAGGTTAAGTGATTTGCCTAAGGTCACACAGGAAGCAAGGAAAAGGACCTTTGTCAAGGCTCAGTTCTCCTTCCTTGGGCAAGAGCTTTGGAAACTTTCATTTTCTTTTCTTGATATTAGTGAAGGTCTCTGTGCGGGTATATCACAAAGCCACTCATCCCCTGGGGAAATTCTGGCCTGCGTCTCTGAAATTCATTAAGAAAAAAGTTCCAGATTTTGACACAAATAAACTCCAGATCCCGGATATGACATAATGGGAGATCCGTCTCGGGTGAACCCCACGTGTATGAATATGGATCCTGGCCAATGGATTTACCTCCAGAGGGAGAGAGCCAAACCACATCCCTCCCCTGGCACATTCTGAACTTCTCATAAAGTAGCCACAGCGTCTATGGGCTCAGAATAGAGAGGGCTCATAAAACTGTAGACCGTTAGTGTTTGTCCGAAACAAGTGTATTCAGCTGCGTTCCCTGATTGTTCAGGCCTCCCTCTTCCATCCTCAAGCCACCTGTTTGTTGAGGGGGTAGGAGTAGGGGTGGAGCAAATCACGGACCTGGAAGACAGGAGATTTGGATTTTCCTTTGGGTTTTGCCGCTGCTTTCTTATGTGATTTTGAGCAAGTAGTACATGGACCCAGACACAACCCAGGTGGGAATCCTTGCTCTACCCACTGACTCACTGAGTAGTGGAAAGGGAACCAGATTTGATGTCAGGAAAATTGGGTTTTATTCTTGGCTCCAACAGTTACTGTCTGTGTAACAATGAGGAAGTCGTATCTCCCTGGAACTTACTCAGTTTTCTCATCTGTGAAATAAGGTTATAATAATTACCATCTTCATATATTTAAAAAGCTATTATGCTGAAAAGGGGCCATGGGATCATAGATTTAGGAGAACCTTAAAGTACAGGTAGGTAGCACAGTGAATAGAGCGTAGGACCTGGAGTTCAGAAGACTTATGTTCCTGAGTCCAAATCTGGCCTCAGACACTTACTAGCTGTGTGACCCTGAGCAAGTCACTTCACCCTGTTTACCTTAGTATCATCATCTGTAAAATGAGCTGGAGAATGAAATGGCAAACTACTCTAGTATCTTTGCCAAGAAAACCCCAAATGGGGTCACGAAGAGTCAGACACGACTGAAAAACCATAGCAACACAAAACCTTAAAGATCATTGAGTCCAGCTACAGATGAATAAATTGAGGTTCGCAGACAGAAAAAGATTTGCCAATGGTCACATAGATCCTAAGTAGCAGTGCAGGGATTAAAACCCAGATCCTCTGACTTCAAATCTAGTGCTTTTTTAAAATTAATAATAACTAGTATACAGCACTTTAACATTTGCAAAGCTCTCTACAAATATTATCTCACTCGGTCCTTGCAACAGTCCCTAGAAGTAGATGCTGATGAGGAAACTGAGGCAGGCAGAGGTTAAATAACTTGCCAAGGTCACACAGCTAATAAGTACTTGACGCTAGATTTGAGCTCAGATCTTCCTGACTCTAGGTCCAGCTCTGTATCCACTGTATCACCTAGCTGCCTCTCAACACTCAGTCATCAAGCATTTATCGAACATTTTCTATGTGCCAGGCACTCCGCTAAGGCCTGGGGATATGAAGAAATATAAAAACACAGTCAATTCCCTCAAGTAGCTCCCATTCTAATGGGTGAGACAATGTGCAAATAATTATATAGAAGGTTCCATAGACAGGACGGTAGCAGTGTGGGAGGGGGCAGAGAAAGGGGAGACCAGGAAAAGCTTCCTTCAGCAGAAAGGTGGTCTTGACATGAGTCTTGACAAAAGCCAGTGAAACCAGGAGCCAAAAGTGTGGAAGGAAGGCATTCCAGGCATGGAGGACAACCAATGAAAAGCCAAGGATATGGGAAACGGAGTGTGTGAGAAACAACAAGGAAGCCAGTATAGCCAGATCATAGAATACATAGAAGGGAGAAAAGTGTAAGAAGACTGAAAAGGTAGGATGGGGCCAAGTTGTAAGGGGCTTTGAATGCCAAACAAAGGATTTAATATTTGGTCTTGGAGGTAATAGGGAGCCACTGGAGTTTATTGAGTTGGGGGGAGGAGGATAGAGGAGCTGTGACATCATCATTTCAGCATTTTAAGGAAACTTCTTTGGCAGTTGAGTGGAAGATGAATTAGAGTGGGGAGAGATGAGGCAGGGAGACCATCCAGCAGTTGACTGCAGTAGTATACACATGAGATAATAAGAGTCTGCACCAGGGTCGCAGCTGTGTGAGTGGAGAGAAGGGGATGTATATGAGAAATATTGTGAAGGTAGAATTGACAAGACTTGTCGATGGATTAAACCAGAGTTGGAACTAGTGGGTGGGCAAGGTAGGTGGCTGCTGAGGTGAAAGACACTGGGAGAAGGGGAGCTAGAGGATGCCTCATAAGGTAGTGAGTTCCTCATCACTTGAAGTCTTCAAGCAGAGGCTGGATCCAGCACCATTATCAGGCATGCTGTAAGAAGGGATTCCTGTTCAGATCTAGTGATAGCTTGACCTCTAAGGTCTCCCCCAACACTGAGATGATGTGATTCTGATACACTGCCTACCTCCCTGGCTTGATGTGAGGAAAGTAAAGCTTGGTAAGCTTGAAATAATTCTAGAATGTGACTTATAATAATCAAATTGAAATTATAATGAAAATTAGAATAATAATAATATATTCCATGTAAAATAATTATATTTTTTTATATATAATAATTAACAATTATTATAATAGCTCATATGTCTATCATACTTTAAAACACTTTTTTCATAAAAAAAGTCAGTAGTCCAAACATGAGGAAGTGTTGCATAGTGAAAAGAACACCAGATATATAAGGAACTGATTCAAATATTCAATTCAAGAATAAGAGCCATTCCCCAACTAATAAATGGTTCAAGGATATGGATAGGCAGTTTTCAGAGGAAGAAATCCAAGCTATCAACTGCCATATGAAACAATGTTCCAAATCACTATTAATTAGAGAAATGCAAATTAAAACAACTCTGAGGTTCCATTTCACACCTATCAGCTTAGCAAAACTGACAAAAAAAATGACAAATGTTAGAAGGGCTGGAGGAAAACAAGTATACTAATGCACTCTTGGTAGAGCTATGAATTGGTCTAGTTTGGGAAAGCAACTTGGAGTTATGTCCTCAAAGTTACTCACCTGTACATACCCTTTGATCTAGACAATTCACTTCCTTCTTTGAGCCTCAATTTCCTTCTCTGTCAAATGGAGATAAATGTCCTGATTCCCTTATAGGGACAGTTGTGAGGATCAAATTAGATGATGGAAAGGAAAAAAGCTTTATCCAATTTACCTTTCCGGTTTTATTATACCTTACTGACCTTTAAGCTAGCCAAATTGGCCTTCTTGATTTTACTCACACACACACACATGCACACGTGCACACATGCACACACATACATACAACATACATACAAATACATATTCACACAGTACATACACACAGACACACAGACACACACATAAATATACACAGACACACACATACATACACACAGACACACACATACATACACAATCTCAGCTCCCTTCTTGTCTTTGCACAGTCTGACTCACATGCTTATTATCTCACTTCAGAATCCCCAGTTTTCTTCAAAGCTTAGCTCAAATACCACCACCTATGTGATATCTTTTCTGTTCCAGTCTCTAGGTTTTTCCTTCCCCCAAAATTATATTGTGTTATTTTGCATATATTTATATTTATAGATGTACATGGGCAGCCAGGTGGTACGGTGGATAGAACACTGAGCCTATAGTCAGGAAGACCCTAATTCAAATTTTACCCCATATACTAGCTGTGTGACCCTGGGCAAGTCACTTAACCCTGTTGCCTCAGTTTCCTCATCTGTAAAATGAGCTGGAGAAGGAAATGGTAAACCACTTCAGTATCTGTGCCAAGAAAACCCCAAATGGAGTCACAAAGAGTTGAACACAACTGAAATGACTAACAGCAAAATAGGTGCACATGTTGTCTCTTCATATGGAATATTAGCTCTTGGAGGGTGGGGTCCATTTCATTTTTGTCTTTGGATTCCCAGTGCCTAACAGTTCGTGGCATTTAGTAGGTGCTTAATAAACACTTGCTAATTCATTATTATCCCTTAGTGCCCCCATGGTAGGGGGCCTAGGGCTGAAGAAGGGCAGAGAGAGAAACACATCACTGCAATGATGTTCTTAACCTTGGAAAGTGTTAGGTTCAAGGAAGATTCTGATACTAATAATGGCTTTAATTTTCATTTCATTTCACTTCCCTAATTCTTCCCATTCCCCATTATCTCTGCATCCTTATCCCCAGACTGCAGTTCAGAGCTGGCAAAATTAAGAAAACACACTATTTACAAAGAATTTTGCTAAATTCCACAGAAGAGTCAATACTTGTATGTTTGGGACTGAGTCAAAGACTTGGGTAATAGGACCTGAAGCAGACATGAAGCGAACTGTCTTGTGCAATTTCTAAGAACTTAAGGTGAATGTATACCAGTTTGTCAATGTCAGCTAGAATGGAACACAGCCCCAGATGTCATGGGCCCCATTTCCTCATCTGTAAAATGTGTATAGAGCTTCCTGTCTTGCCTCCCTTCCTGACAAATCAAGAGGTTCCAGTGAGGTATTGCTTAGGCAGGTATTTTGAGGAGGATGGCTTGGGAGTGGGCAGTATTTCCATTCCATCCAACCTGGTTCTTCTCACTTTCATCTTTCACCTGCCATCTTTCAAGAGCCAAGGCTGCCCTTTTGTGGACTGAAGACCAGGAGTAGATGAACCCCTCAGTTCTGTGCCATGTTCTACACATATTAGGACTTACCAGTCTGTTTTAGCAACCTAGAGTAGAGACACACACAATTCCTTAGCCTGGCTTTTGAGGCTCTCCACACACTACTTCTGCTGTCTGTTTTCAACCTTGTGGCCCTTCACACCACCTATACTTGGGCTACACTGAATTCCTTACTCTCTTCTTAAGTCCTTCTCCACTTTTCTATCCCCTTGCTTTTGCTTATGTCAATATTTCTGCTTGGAATACTCTATAACCACTGGTGAAAATCCTCTCAGTTCTTCAAAGCACAGTTTGAGAACCACCTTTTCCATTAAGCCTTCCCAATTTCCCCCAGCCAGAATAAAGTATTCTTTCTCTTAACTCTCAGAATGATTTATTCTCCTATGCACACCTTACATTCTTTCTTGTGCTATAGTTATTTGCATACATGTCTTATTTCCTCTGTTAGATTATAGAAACTGAAAGTCAGAACAGTGCAGTGGGAAGTGCCTCTGAAGAGAGCACTGGCCTTTGAGTCAGGAAACCTGGGTTTGAATCCTAGCTCTTTCTAGCTGTGTGACCTTGGGCAACTCCTTAACATAAGCCTCAGTTTCCTAATTTGTAAAATGAGGGATTTGGACTAGAGCAGAAGTTTTTTCATATATTTTCTTTTTATTTAAAATTTAAATTTTTTCAATGAACAAAAATCTGTTTTTTCCTCCCTTTTGCCTTCCTCTGTTGGACAGAGAAAAAGAAAAAAAAACATGTCATCCCTTGTAACAAATAGTCATAGTCAAGCAAAACTAATTCATTCATTGGTCATGTCTCCCCAAAATGTCTCAATATGTACCTTGAGTCCATCACTTGTCTGTCAGGAGGTGGGTAGACATTTTATCATGGTCCTCTGGCATTGTGATTAGTCATTGCATTGATCAGAGTCTTTACGATGCTATTCCTATTATATAAATTGTTCTCCTGGTTTTTCACACTTCATTCTACATAAGTTCATCCCAAATTTCTCTGAAACCATTCCCTTCATCAGTTCTTACAGTACAATAGCGTTCCACATTCATTTACCATAATTTGTTCAGCTATCCCCCTATTGATAATCCTTCAGGTTCCAGTTCTTTGCTACCACACAAAAGCTGCTAAAACTATTTGTGTTTATTTGCATCCTTTTTTTCTTTCTTTGTAAATCAGGAGTTCTCAACCCTTTTTTGTGTCACAGGCCCCTTTGGAAGTCTGGTGAAGCCTATGGACCTCTTCTCAGAATCATGTTTTTAAATGCATAGAATAAAATAAGTGGAATTACAAAGGGAGCCAATTATGCTGAAACACGGTTATGAAGATACTAACCCCCCAAAACCCGAAATTCCTTTGATTCCAAAATCAGCACTTTTTTCAGTGTACTACAAGGAGGAAGGAAATAAGTATTTATTAAGTACCCATTGGGTGCCAGGCTCTATGCTAAGTACTTTACAAACATCTCATTTGAACCTCCCAACAACCCTGTGAAGTAGGTGCTATTATGATTATTATCGTTTTACATTTGAGGAAACTGAGGCAGGCAGAGGTTAAATGACTTCAAAGAAGTATCTTAAGCTGTATTTGAACTCAAGTCTTCCTGACTCCAGGATCACCTAGATGCCGTGAAATGCTACAAGTGATCCAAGTTTGGCTCCAGGAAGATGACTGGGGCAGCATATGCAAGATGACTTGGCTAGATGAACTCCTGGAGTCAGAGAGACCAGCAAGGAGGCTGCTTATTACCAGAGTTAAGGGAGAGGTGATAAGGACCTTTGTGAGGGAGCTGCTATGGGATCAGAGGACATGAGTTCAAGTAACATATAGATAGAATTGACCCAACTTTGATGTGTAGCATGAGAAAGAGGAAGAGAAAGGAGTCAAAGCTCCCCAGCATTAATCTACATTTAAGAGCATATTTTATGACTACAAAGCCCCATTGATAGAAATAGGGAAGTCATGAAGATGAGCTGGTTTCAGGAAAGGAAATGATAAATTTAATTTTAGACATTCTTTCTTCAAAAGAGGTATATCAACTCGCTGTTGGACTTTATAGAGAAAAAAAATCTGGCCAAGGCTGTATCTGAAGGAAGTCATGGAATAAGGAAATTGGACTAGGTGGGGAGGAAGAAGAGGAGAAGGATAATTATGTGTCATTTCTATAATACTTTAAAGTTTATAAGGCACTTTCCTTATCATAACCCTGAGAGATGGGAAAGGCAAGGGTTATTATGCCCATTTTATTGATAGGAAAACTGAGGCTCAAGTCAAATAGTAAGCTAGGGTCAGAGCCAAAAATTTCTAAGTGATCTTTCACTTATAATAATTATAATAATTCCTCATACATAAAATATAAATACATAAATATTTCCAAAGCAACCGTAACACATTATTTTCATGATCTTCATAATAGCCGTGTGAAGAAGATTGAGCAGGAATTATCATTTGCATTTAATAGGTAGGGAAACTGAGCCAAGGAGAAGGGGAGTGGCTTGTTTCTTATTTGATCTGTCCATTAGGTACCTTGTCCTTGACCTCGCCCAGTTTTCTTGATCAATATTCTAATCTGCTCCCAAAGTCCAAGTATACACTACCCCCTGCTTATGAGTTTGCTCTCTCTTCCAGGGAACATTGAAAGTATGAGGAAATAGTGAACTCAACAACCACCCTCCTCTATGGTGGGTTGTCTTTTTTTTTTTTTTTTTTTTTTTTGGCTATTTACTGCCTATATGACCTTGGGCAAATGACTTAACCTCTCTGGACATCATTTTCCTCATCTATAAAATGAAGAGATTGGTCTAAATGACTTCAAAGGTCCCTTTCAGTTCTAAGTCTATGGTCCTACGATCCTGGTTTTGGTTCTAGTCTTATAAATAGGCCAGAGTAGATGGGTGTGTTTTGGTTTGAGGTTAAGTTCTCCTTCTCCAGAAAATGCCTATCACTGACCTTCCTCAGCACTTGAAAGAACCCCATTCATACATCATAAAATATTGATGTCTCATTTGGTAACTGATTCTGTTCTGGTAACCATATGGTGAATGAAGAAAGGGACTTTTATTTGGCTTCTCAGTTGGAATTGGGTTGTATTCAAAAGGAATCCACCAAAATAAGCCTCTCCTAACCTGTGTGGCTGTTACTCTGTGGCATCAACACCCTACTGTTGCTTCTATGTTGTGCCTATGTTTTCTTGCCTTAGCTAAAGGAACTTTGAGAGTGGTTATGACCTTGTGAACTTTGAAAGGTTGTAATGATGAGCTGCCAGAGATCTATGAGCTTGAGCCCATGGCTAGCCAAATCCACCAACACAACCATGAGGTCTAGCCCAGCAGTGGATTGACCCCACCCTTCTTCTGGCAACATACTGGATCCTACAAGCAAGAGAGTGACCCTGTCCATTGGCCATGCCAAAGGGGACATGTTCTGTAACTTCTCATCTTACATCTTTATAACTTCTCTCCTACATCTTCGTAGTAAATGTGATTTAATTTTTTTATTTTTAGGATTGATGTCTCCAAGTTCTCCTCCTATCTGCCAATTCCGTCAAGACAGGGGCCCTCTCAGCTGAATGGGTCTTTAGAACATTGAGCATTAGTGCTGAACTTTAAAGACTGTCTAGTCAAACCCTCTTTATTTACATAGGAGGAAAATGAGGCTCAGAGAGAGGAAGAGATTTTCCCAAGGTTCAGTAGCAGAGTTGGGACTGGAAATCAGGATTACTGATTCCAAGCCCATTGGGCTTTCCATTGTATCACCCTACCTTCTCTGTGACCCTATACCATGAAGGGGCTGAAGACGGGCTGAGTAAGGGGGAAGAAGTCATGTCAAAGACCACTTGTGGCCCCTTTCCCAAGGTTCTCCTTTTCAGTGTAGCTCCTGAGACCCTCAACAGTGCCTGACACCTAGGTTTTACACCTAGATTTCCACCTGACAAAATATGGTATAAACACAAAGGACTCATACTTGAATACATAAACAGCCAATACAACTTTCTTGCTCTCTCTAGCTCTATCTTTCTATGTACCCTGGAACCAGGGTAGGGTTGAGGCCTCCCACAAGAGGTAAGTACTCAGGTTCATGGGTTCTTTGCATGGACATATATATTGTAGTCTTCAGACCTGGGTTCAAATCCCACCTCAGATACTCACTTAGCCAAGTGATTCCGGGTAAGTCCCATAACTTCTCTGGGCTTCAGTTTCCTCAACTGTGAAATGAAAGGGTTGAATGTGATAACCTCAAAGGTCCTTTCCAGCTGTAAATCAATGAACTTGGTTGAATCCCATGACACGACTCTCTGCCCCCTGGAAGGGAAATCCAGGCTAATCTTCCTTTGGAGAACCCTTCCCTTCCCAAGGTCCTGTACTCTGTTTCATAGTACTAGCCTGGCCCACCAGAAGGGGAAAGAATTGAAGGTCAATAGAAATCTTGCTTCTGGGAAACCTGCATAGTCCACACAGTTCACAGGACTAATAAAAGGCAAGGTCTGGGGACTGGAATTCTCCTTAATCTAAACCCTTTCTAAGCTCCAAACATAAAAAAATCTATATACCAAAGGTGCTTAATATGTGCTGTCATTGCTCTGGCTCTCAGTTCTTGCCATCTGCCCTCAAGATCCTGGTCCCCAGGGTTGTTATTATGGCCCTATCTGCCCACCACACCTGCACAGTGGCCTGAGAACAGTCAGGTTTGATGTCCTGTCTCTATCCAAGGTGGTTTTGTGCAGTATAGACCAGACTCTTTCTTAGCAAATTATTTCTCCTCTCTTGGGTATGTGCAGAACAATTGGGTTTGAGTTCCATCTTGGCTATTTATTAACTGTCTGATCTTTTCCTCTAGGATCCTTAGTGTACCTACCTGTAAAATGGGGAGCCTCCTTCCCAGAACTGTTAGGCAGATCCAGTGGGATAATAGGTGGGAAGCAGATCACGAACAGCCATCCTCCCAAGGCAGTCTCTGTGCCTTGCCAAGGTATGGGTATTATTGTTGTTGTCATTACGGTAAGTGATGGGGTTAGGAAAGAGATTTGGATGATTTTCTAAAATTTTCCCCCACAACAGAAAGGCTGCATTTGGTTAGAGCAATAGCCCATCCAGAGACTCGTATGTCCCAAGGAAGCCGCATGAGGTCATTGGGCATCTGGAGAAGGCCAGAGCAGGAGATGCTACTGGGAGGAGGGGAACTGCAGAGAGAGGAGCTGAGGGTAGCACACAAGCTCTACTCTTGATGCCTGCTTGCATCTGGCCCTGATGAGGGAACTAGTGGACCCCAATCCATTTATAGACTGAGGGTACACATGATCACTGTCTTTAAGACCTTGAAGAGCCATCATGCACAAGAGGGCTTGGGCTGGCCAACTTGACCCCAGAGAACAGAATTAAGAACAGTGAGTGGTACTTGCTAAAGCAGATTTTAGTTTGATGTCAGGAACAAATCAGAGCTGTGTATAAAAGGAACAGGCTGCCTTGGGAGACAGTAGTTTCCCCTTCACCAAAGACTTTCAGTGGGAGCCTGGATACGTCCCCATAGGTCTCGATCTAGCTCTGAGATCCTGTGATCGTGAAACAGACCCTTGTGAAACAGTGCTGAGCCCTGGCCTTTGATAGTTTCCATCTGAACCAGAACAGGAAATGAATGAACGAAAAAGTGCCTACTATGTATAAAACACTATTCTAATCACTGAGGATACAAATATAAAAAGAGAGACAGTCCCTGTCCTCAAGGAGCTTATATTTAATAATAAATAGCCAACATTTATATAGCTCTTACCAGGCATTATGCTAAGTGTTTCATGATTATCATCTCATTTGGTCCTCTAAATAACCCTGGGAAGTAAATTCTATTATTGTCCTCATTTTACAGATGAGAAAACTGAGGCAAACAGAAGTTAAGTGACCAGTCGCACACCTAGTGTCTGAGGCCAGATTTCAGTTTGAGTCTTCCTGATTCTAAGCCTGATGGTCTATCCGTTTAACCACCTAGCTGCCTCAATATCTATTAGGGAAATGGTGATGAGGGAAGGGACTTTTGGTCTGAGAAGTCACAGAGATGGTAATTTGATGTATGTGACATATCAAGAAAGATGGAAACACCAGGAAAGATCTTCCTGTCTTTTTCATTCACACAGTATAGTGGGAAGAGTACCAGCCTTACTATAGTCAATATCCATTCCCCTCATTGCAGCCAAGAGATCTGCCACCCAATGTATAAACTCAATGTAAGTAATTTCTTTCTTCTGGGCATTAGTTTACTCTTTTGTAAAAGGAGAATTCATTCACTCATTCATCATTTGGACCCTCTGTTGCTTAACCTAATTTGAGTATCGACTCACTAAAGAGCAGAATGTACGGTCTTATATTCCGTTTCCATTTCTGCCCCAAACAACAGAGCTTTGAACTCTCCCCACCATCCTGTCCTTTTCATTTACCAGTCATGATCTAGTGGGATCCAGGTCTGAAGGCAGCTGAGCTGTCTGTTGTCCATCTATTCCTATGTGACTTGCAACATTTTTTTATTACCTTTGATCATCAAAGTTTATCAACATCTTCATTTGTAGATGAGGAAGTTGAGGTTCAGAAAAGGGAAATGACTGGTCCAAGATCACTTGGTATAGGCAGGACTACATGACATCAATTGAAGTTTTTTTCCCCATTTTGTTTTAGGATAGCTATTTATTTCCTGAACTCCTTAGCATGGTGCCACATCCAATTACAGAGCAGAAGGGAGTATTCAGAATAAAAGAGGAAGAAGAAGTAAAACCAAAAGACAAGATGTCACAGAATCAGCATATTATTTCATGAAGCAAGTCATCAGTAATGCCTATGAAACAATTTGACTATGCACTCCATCACTAACAACAAATACAAAATGAATTTTGAATCTGGATCAACACTAAAAAAGTTCTTGGAAGAAACTCTAAATATGAGTCCTGAAGAAAGAGCCAGATACCTAGAAAAATAGCTTCATAAAAAAATGGGACAACCATTTATTTCCATCATCACAGAAGAAATTAAAGACTCATAAGTGCACACTAGCAAATATAGACCCTCCTTGCTTTATGTAGAAGTACACAAAATTGATTAAGCAAAGAATTCTGAAAGAAATCTGCATTTAAAAAAAAAACACCTGTTAACTTTACTGGGCTCTCTCTCCACTTCTGCCTCTATGGGCTCTGCAACCTCCCACTTTCCCACCAAAAACAAACAAACAAGCAAAAACCCCCTAAATTAAAAAAAAAAAAATCCCTCCACTTGAAAGCAGAAGAACCGATGTGTAAAGACAGCCACTGCTGGATGTGGACGTGGCTCGAGACCTCCAGAACCTGGAGAGGGGACTTTTGGCCTGCTCCACCCACCCACTTGCTTGTCCAGCCCATGTCTGACTTCAGAGCTCTTGGGTACCAGGAGTCTGTGCTGCCCCCGCTCCCCTTTCTTCCTCTCCTTCCAATCAGGGGCCAATGTGGCTGGCCCCAGGCTGGAGTATTTTGCCTCCTGCTTTCGCTTCTCTGTCTCTGGCCCCCCAGTGTCCTTGAACTGTGTGCCCATCCCCTCCCTTCACACAAAGAGGCCCCTTCCCTGTCTCTCTTCTTCCCTTCTCCACATCCATTCCTGGGCAGTTCACATTAAATAAAAATTGCTTTAGGCAGAGGTTTGCAGAAAGGTCCACTTATGTAAAACGAGAACTGTTTATACTTAATGATACAAATATAGAATATTATATTATGTTATGTTATATCATATTATGATATTATGTCATATTATTTTTTGAGGGTAAGGATTTTAATTTTTATTTTTATATCCCAAGCATTTAACAGTGCCTGGTATATAGAGGGCACTTAAGAAAGGCTTGTTGATTTTTTTTTTTTTACTAAAAATGCAGATCTCCTGAGCCACTGCATGATTCTGTCTCCATTAATGGTGAGCTGAGAAGCAGGGTGGGGTGGTGGAGAGAATGGAGTATGTGAAGCCAAGAAAACCGGGTTTGCTTCTGGATTGTGTCACTTGTTATGTGTTCTCTTTTCTCTGAGAAGGTCTCTTCCCTCCTGTGTAAAAAGAGGGGGCTTGGACTAGTGGGATTCAAAGGTTCATTCTGGCTCTAAATCCTAAGCTGGTGGTGCCTGAAGGCTGGCTTGCTGGTTTTCACCCAGTCTTCTTTAGAGAGGTGCAAGAGAAAAACCACAGCCAATTAAAAAAAACCACAACTTTTCTGCCTGTAGTCTATTACCCTAGCTCCTCCTTGGGTATCAGAGAGCAACCAGCTCTGTAGAGAGTATAGCTTTCCTTGGGCACTGGAGGAGATGAACAAACTAAGCTCAGCACCCCTGGTGTTCTCCCCACACTTTCCACTGCAACCCCCCCCCCCTCCATTTTGTCTGCTCGCAGACAGACCATCCATTACTCTCCTTATGGGAGACTGGGATGGAGAGGGTAGACTCTGGCTTGGTCATAAATCCTCAGTCTCATAAGAGCTCCACTCCAGCAGGGGACCAGATGGACCTGTCTGCCAGCTACCAGCCTTCATTAATCCTACAGGCCAGTAGACAGGCCGGAGACTTAGGGGTCTCAAAGGGGGAGGGATTCAAACACCCAGGCAAGGACAGGTGAAGACTAAAAACGGCCCTGATATCCTAAGCACACCTTGGTAGCTGTCCTGGCCCATCACTCCCATTGCAGTGCTGTCTAATGACTGGGCCCACTATCCCTCCCTGTTCCTACCAATCAGGAATCTATTGTCCCCAGTCCTTGTTGGTTCTTTTCTCTGATGTCTGCTAGCCCATGGTATCAGGCTATCCTTTCCCTTCCCTCTTTCCTTCCTGTTTGGCTAGTAGGCAGGACTTTGTGATTTGCCAATGTTTGGGGCTTCCCATCCCACTTACAGATTGAAATGAAGGAGACGGAAACCTACTTTTGTCATTTTATCTGTGATACTTTCAGCAGAGGAAAACACACAAATACATATTTAACAATCTGTCCTTAATACAAGTAGATAGACAAAGGTCTACCTTCCCACTGACTTTTCTGACATTTGACTAAATTGCCCAATAACCAATTCTATCTTCTGTGTTGCATTTCTTTCTTTTCTTTCTTTTTTTTTTTTTTTTTTTGGTGAGGCAATCAGGGTTAAGTGACTTGCCCAGGGTCACATAGCTAGGAAGTGTCAAGTGTCTGAGGTCAAATTTGAATTCAGGTCCTCCTGACCCCAAGGCTGGAGCTCTATCCACTGTGCCACTTAGCTGCCCCACAATTCTATCTTCTGGAGCCTCCTGTTTCCACCATTTATAGGCATGAGTGATGCAATTTTACAATTGATAAACTATTTTCTTACTGTGGCTCCTTTTTCCAGAACTGTTCTTGCTCCATCATTCCCACCCAGCATTTGTCCATTCTTGACTATCTGTTAATCCCTACCCAGGTGTTAATTGAGAATTAAGATGTTAGCTGCTAACTAAGGAGTTTTCTGGTTGGTCAGTGACCTCTCCCAAGGGTAGCTGCATTTTAATAGGGTACCCTCGAAGAATGGCTTCAAGACTCAATGGGAAGGGACTCTAGTGGTGGAATGAGAGACAGCTGCTGGCCATGATCTCTCTTCTGAACTCCTTTGTGCCTTTCATTCTCCCAACTTTAAAATGACAATAGCATTTGGCTCACAATCTTCCTTTTCACCCAATCCTCTGCCATCATTCATAGGGACATCAATATTCATGTTAAAGGTTCAACAACTATACAATTTCTCAGTTTCCTCAGCCCCACCAACCTCCCTCTTCACTCCATTTTAGCCACATCCTGACATGATCACATTTTAGTCCTTACCATCTTTTGAAATTGTACCATCTCATCTCCAAGATCCTGATCATAGTCAATAAATGCTTACTGATGACTTGATCAATTGAATAAGTTAATGGATGGCTAGACACTTTACTGTCTGATTAGTTATCCTAGAATCTTTTATACCCATGACCTTCTGCCATTCTTGGCTTGCATATCTTCACCCTGAGTAACCTCCACAATATAATTTTTCAATTCCTCTTCTAGGGCCCCTGATGATCACTGGAGAAAGTCATAAAGTTTTTAACTGAATTCATACAAGATAAATATTTTATGAATACTCTCAGCTCAATACTCCCTTTCTGAAGTTCTACATTTGACTCCTTATCCCATTCCCCATATCAGATTTTCTAAAACTTTTCCCTCTCCCCTCAAACCTCTTACTGCACTAACATCCTCCACACTTATGACAGATGACTTAGATGAATGTGTTACTGAGAAGATTGAAGCCCTTTGACTTGAGCTTCCTCATGCGCTCAACATTTCTCTGTATTATCCCCATTCTTCTCTGCTCCAGTCCTACATCCTTGATCTCATCCCCAGTTGCCTCCTCCAGTATCTTGCTCCAGCAGTCATCTCTTTTCTACGTACCTCCTATCTCTTCCTTTCCACTAGATGGTCTCCTTCCCATCCATGTGCAAACACGTTTGTTTCCTCAAATCCATAAAAGCTCTTCCCTGGCCCTTTCATCCCATTCAGTTAGTGACCTTATCTTTCTTCCCCTTCACGTCCAACAATTTTTACAAAAATTAGTATTTAAACCAAAGACTTTGATTTCCCTACTGCCCACTCTTGCAATCTGGTGTCTCCTCCGTGGTTCTACTGAGTCCTTTTCTGATCTGCCCAATTGTTTCACCTTCCCTGAAATTATTCTGAGTGTCTTTGTGTATACTTGCATTTACTTGTCTTTGTACGTGTTACATGCTCCCCAGTATGACACAAACTTCTTAAGAGCTGGGACTGCTATATCCCCTTTGACTAGCATAGCACCTTGTGCATAGCAGATTTTTATAAATGTTTGTGGAATAAAAAGGTTACTTTCTAGTTGCCAAATCTAATGGCTTCTTTTTTCCCTAGTCATGATTTTTCTTGACCTCTATACAGATTTGATGCTGTTGACCATGCCCACTTACTGGAAACTCAATTTTCCCTTGGCTTCAGAACTACTTTCCTAGTGCTCTTCATATTTCTCTTACTCTTCCTTCTCTGTTTTCTTCACTGGCTTCTGGTTCTCTTCCCTTAATATGGGCACTCCCCATTCCTTACACTCCTCCCTCTCCTCTTCACCTTTTTCCTCCCTCTCCTACCTTCCCCTTTCTTTCCTCTTCCTTTTCCCTTCCCTTCTCTTCCTCTCCATTTTCTCCTTTATCAATTCCCTTTTATTTTCTCAGCTGTAGTCACCACTTCCATATAGATAACTCACAGATCCATATCCCTGGTCCTGTCTTCTTTTCTGAATGTCTTGCCCCCCAACTCCAAACATCAACAGGCCATCTCTACCTAGATATACCACTGGAACCTCAAACTCAACATGTCCAAAACCTGACTCATTATCTTTTCCCCTTTGAATCTTTCTTTGAATTCCCTATTTCTGTCAGAGGTATGTCAAATCATGTATCTATTTTGATCGTATCTTGTTATATGGTGTGAGATGTTGGTCTGTGCCTAGTTTCTGCCAGACTATTTTCCAGTTTTCCCAACAGTTTTTGTTGAATAGTGAGTTCTTGTCCCAACAGCTAGGATCTTTGGGTTTATCAAACAAAGTTACTATATTCATTTGCCTCTGTATGTTGTGTATTTGTTCCAGTGATCAGCTTCTCTATTTCTTACCCAGTACCAAATTGTTTTTATGATTACAGTTTTGTAGTATAATTTGAGATTTGGTATTGCTAGGCCTTCTTCCTTCCAATTTTTCCCCCTTTGATTCCCTTGTTATTCTTGACCTTTTTTCCTTCCAGATGAATTTTGTTATTACTTTTTTTTTTTTTTAGCTCTACAAAGTAATTCTTTGGTAGTTTGTTTGGTATGGCACTGAATAAGTAAGTTAATTTAGATAGTATTATAATTATAGTACCTATGTATAACTAGAAATATAACTATATAGTTAGACAGTATTATAATTATGTATAATTATAATAGATAGTGTCTGCCCTTGGTTTTAGAGAGATATTACTTGTTATTTTTCAGGAAAGATTCATTTATTTCTGTGTTTTTAGTGTTTTTTTAAAAATAGGAATGGCTATTATATTTTAGAAAAAATTATTCCTGCATCTGTTGAAATAATCATGTGATTTTTATTGTTTGTTTGTTTGTTTTTATAATTGATGTGGTCAGTTATGCTTATAGTTTTCCTGCAATTGAACCAACTCTGCATTCCTGGTGTAAATGCAGACTGGCTATAGTGTATGATCTTTGTGATATATTGCTGTAGTTTCCTTGCAAGTATTTTTTTTTGCACCAATATTCATTAGGGAAATTGGTCTATAGCTTTTTCCTTCTGTTTTGATTCTCCTTGGTTTAGGTATCAAGACAATATTTATGTCATAGGTGGAATTTGGTAGGACTCCTTTACCTATTCTTTATCTACATATCTTTACTTATGTGGTATTGAAATGAATTGTTCTTTAAATATTTGGTAGAATTCACTTATAAATCCTTCTGGTCCTGGGATTTTTTTCTTATGGAGCTCATTTATGGCTAGATTAATTTCTTTTTCTAAGATATGGCAATCTAAATATTCTATTTCTTGTTCCATTAATCTGGGCAGTTTATATTTTTATAAATATTAATAAATTTAATTTAGGTCATTGATTTTATTAGCATGTAGTTGGGCAAAATAGCTACTAATAACTGCTTTTATTTCTTCTTCATAAGTTGTGAATCAAACTTATACATTTTTTGATACTGATGATTTGATTTTTTTTCTTTCTTTTTAAAAAATTAAATTAGAAAATGGTTTTATTGTCTTTTGGTGAGGCAATCAGGGTTAAGTAACTTGCCCAGGGTCACATAGCTAGTAAGTGTCAAGTGTCGGAGGCCAGATTTGAACTCAGGTCCTCCTGACTCCAAGGCCAAAGCTCTATCCACTGTGCCACCTAGCTGCCCCTGCTTTTTATTTTTTTTAAAGATCCTTTATTGGTTTTATTTATTGGTTTCAGTGTTTTTTTTTTTTTAACTGTCAGTTTTGTTTTTTATTCCTTTGATTTTCTGGATTTCAATTTTGGTATTTAGTTGGATGCTTCCAATTTATTGTATTTTAGTTTTTATTTTTAGTTACATGCCCAGTTTGTTGATCTGGTCTTTCTTTCTTTTATTGGTGTGAGCATTTAGAGATATAATTTTTCCCCTAAGTACTTCTTTGGCTCTGTACCATGAATTTTGTTATGTTGTCTCATTGTTGTCATTATCTTTAATGAAATTATTGATTGTTTCTATGATTTGTTCTTTGACCCAGTCATGTTTTAGGATTTGGTTATTTAGTTCCAAACTCACTTTTAATCTGTGCCTCAAAGACCTTATATTGAATATATTTTTATTGAATTGTAGTCATTAAAAGGTATATTTAATAGTTCTACTTTTCTTCATTTGCTTGTGGGGTTTTTAATGCCCTAATTACATGGTCAATGTTTATGAAGGTGCCATACATGGGTATGCTCCTTTTTATTCCCATTCAGTATTCTCCAGAGATCAATCATGTCTAATTTTTTGAAAAAAATCTATCTCCTTAACTTCTTTCTTGCTTATTTTATGGTTAGATTTATCTAGGTGTGAGAGGGGGTAAATTGAGGTCCCCCATTAGTATATTTTTACTGTCCATTTCACCCTATAATTCATTTAAATTTTCCTTTAAGAATTTGGTGGATTTGGAATTCCTTTAAGAGTTCAATATTTCTATTAATTCATTGTCTATGGTACCTTTCAGCAAAATGTAGTTTCCCTATTTACCTCTTTTAATTAGGTCTATTTTTGCTCTTGCTTTGTCTGAGGTCATGATTGCCACTCCTGCCTTTTTTTTTAAACCTCTATGTGTATCTTTCTGTTTCAAATGTGTTTCTTGTAAACAACATATTGTTAGATTCTGGTTTCTAATCCATTCTGCTATCCTCTTATGTTTTATGAGTGAGTCTATCCCATTCAGATTCACAGTTATGATTGTCAACTGTTTATTTCCTTCCATCCTATTTTCTCATACTTATCTTGTGAAGAAATCTGGTCATGTCACTTCTCTCCTCAAAAATTTAGCTCTATTGACTTCTAAGTAAAGTTCAAACTCTTCTGCTTTGAAGACGTTCTTCAGTCTAGTGCCATTCTATCTTTCTAGTCATATCTCATGTTACTCCTCTTTACTAATACTATGCTCTAGTCAAACTTTATTATTTTGTTTCCTCTAAACATGGTGTTTTTCTGTCTTCATACTTTTCATTCTCTATGCCTCTAGAATGTCTTCCTTTCTCCTCTTTCTTTTACTGAATTCTTATTCACTTTTCAAAGCCCAATTTAAATCCTGTATCTTCCAGGAAGCTTTCTTTGATTTCTCCAGTCAGGAAAGAAGCCCCCCTTCAGACTTAATATACTATAGCACTTTGTGTTGAATCTGTCTAGTGTTCTTGCCATTAAATATTATGTATAATAGCTATCAATGTTTGTATCTTACCTCTCTAATAAACTGCACGCTCATTATGGGAAGAGACTGTCTTAGCTAACTTTTTTGTATCTCCCCACACAGTAGGTGCGGTACTTAATTAATGTTTGTTGAAGATGTTATAGATGATGTCATTTCTGAGTTCATGTGGTAGGTAATTCTTACCAAAATATATTTGCCACAACAGAAATTATAAAGGTAAAGGCTAGGTTTTATTATTATGCTCAAGCATGGGTTCAGGCTTCATAGAAAACCTGAATTCCAATTAGGACTCTAACAAGGCTTCTTGTAGGCAAAATTATGTCAGAGTGACAGAGAAATAATTTCTTTACATATTGCAATCTTGTACATTTCTTAAATGGTGTCTTCCTTAAAATGATAAGTAGCATCTACCTAAAACCTTCAGCAAGCATTATATGTAATGAGGATAAGCTAGAAACATTTCCAGTAAGATCAGGGGTGCAACAAGGATGTCCATTATCACCACTGCTGTTCAATATGGTACTAGAAATGCTAGCTTTAGCAATAAGAGAAGAAAAAGAAGTTGAAGGTATCAGAATAAGCAAAGAAGAAACAAAGCTTGCAGATGATATGATGATATACTTAGAGAATCCTAGAGAATCAAGTAAAAAACTACTTGAAATAATAAACAACTTTAGCAAAGTTGCAGGATATAAAATAAATCCACATAAATCATCAGCATTTCTATATATTACCAACAAAACCCAACAGCAAGAGATAGAAAGAAAAATTCCATTTAAAGTTACTGTAGACATTATAAAATATTTAGGAGTCTACCTGCCAAAACAAACCCAAGAACTCTATGAACACAATTACAAAACAATTTTCACACAAATAAAGTCAGATCTAAATAATTGGAAAAACATCAGTTGCTCATGGGTAGGCCAAGCTAATATAATAAAAATGACAATTCTACCTAAGCTAATTTACTTATTCAGTGCAATATCAATCAAACTACCAAAAAATTATTTTATAGAGCTAGAAAAAATAACAACAAGATTCATTTGGAAGAACAAAAGGTCTAGAATATCAAGGGAACTAATGAAAAGAAATGCTAGGGAAGGTAGCCTAGCCATACTAGATCTCAAATTGTATTATAAAGCAGCAATCATCAAAACTACTTGGTACTGGCTAAGAAATAGGGTGATGGATCAGTAGAATAGGGTAGGTACACAAGACACAGTAGTCAATGACTATAGTAATTTACTGTTTGATAAACCCAAAGACTCTAGCTTCTGGGATAAGAACTCACTACTTGGTTAAAACTTCTGGGAAAACTAGAAAGCAGTATGGAAGAAACTAGGCAGAGACCAACATCTTATACTGTATACCAAGATAAGGTCAAAATGGATCCATGATTTAGATATAAAGGGTGAAATTATAAGCAAACTGGGAGAGCAAGGAATAGTTTACCTGTCAGATCTATGGAGAAGGGAAGAATTTATGACTAAACAAGAGTCAGAAAACATTATGAAATGCAAAATGGATAATTTTGATTACATTAAATTGAAAAGTTTTTGCACAAACAAAGCCAATGCATCCAAGATTAGGAGGGAAGCAGAAAACTGGAAAAGAGTTTTTACAACTAGTATCTCTGATAAGGGCCTCATTTCTAAAATATATAGATTTATAAGAATATATAATTTAGATTTATATATATAATTTAATATATAATTTAGATTTATAAGAATATATAAATTTATAAGAAAACAAGTTATTCCCCAATTGATAAATGGTCAAAGGTTATGAACAGGCAGTTTTCAGATGAAGAAATTAAAGCTATCTATAGTCATATGGAAAAATGCTCTAAATCACTATTGATTAGAGAAATGCAAATCAAAACAACTCTGAGGTACAATATCACACCTATCAGATTGGCTAACATGACAAAACAGGAAAATGATAAATGATGGAGAAGATGTGGGAAAATTGGAACATTAATGCATTGTTGGTGGAGTTGTGAATTGAGCCAACCATTTTGGGGAGCAATTTGGAACTATGCCCAAAGGGCTATAAAAATGTGCATAACCTTTGACCCAGTAATACTACTTCTAGGGCTATATCCCAAAGAGATCATAAAAAAGGGAAAAGGACCTTCATGTACAAAAATATTTATAGAAGCTCTTTTTGTGGCGGCAAAGAATTAAAAATTGAGAGGATACCCATCAATTGGGGAATGGCCGAATAAATTGTGGTATATGAATGTAATGGAATACTATTGTACTATAAGAAATGATGAACAGGCAGACTTCAGAAAAACCTGTAAAGACTTGCATGGACTGTTGCTGAGTGAAGTGAGCAGAACTAAGAGAATGTCGTATGCAGTAACCACCATGTTGTTCAATGACTAACTTTGATAGACTTAGCTCTTCTCAGCAATGCAAGGATCTAAGACATCTCCAAAAGTCTTATGATGGAAAATGCTATCCACATCCTGAGAAAGAACTGTGGAGTTAGAATGCAAATTGGAGCATACTATTTGCTCTTTTTTTCCCTTCTGTTTTGTTTTGTTTCTTCTTTCTTATGGTTCCTCCTATTGATTCAAATTTTTCTTTACAACATGACTAATGTGCAAATATGTTTAATAGGAATGTATATGTACAGCCTATATCAGATTGAACACCATTTTAGGGAGGGAGAGAAAATTTAAAACTCAAAATCTTATGGAAGTGACTGTTGAAAACTAAAAATAAATAAATTTTTAAAAAAGAAAAAATCTTGCACATTCCTCTTAGGCCACAAAAATTAAAGAAAAGACAGATTCATAACCCTATGCTTTCTTCAATGTCATAAAAGTTGAACAACTTAGTTAAACAGAGTCATAACCTCATACATCCCCTAAGGAAACAAACTTTGTCAAACAAGCTATAGATAAGCTAAGTCAGGTTATAGATTAAGTTAAACTTAGAGGGTTCACAAATAGGCTCATTGAGGAGGAAGACTTACATGTTGCCATGGATTCAAGGACAGCTGAGATTCTTCTTCTGGCTTCTTATCTAAAGAAAATTTAAAGCTTTAAGTACATTTTCACATCCCATGGGACAGGTTTTGCTCAATAACCTTCAGCTAGGAGAAATGGCCCAGACCTTCCCTTAACACTATTATTCCATGAGTCAGGTTTTAGTCAGGTGAGGTTAATATCAACAGAAGATAGGCTTTTAATTAACCAAAATTTGTAGGAGGAATGACCCTGAGTCTTGAATAATAAAAGAAAATAAAAAATTCCCATAACAAAGCAATGAATGAATGAATGAATGGTGAATGAATTAAAATTTGAGGTAAGTAGAATGAATCTGATATCCCCTCAGATTGCATAATGTAGCCTATAATTTGTTGGATCAGTCCTATCAGTCTAACCTTATGACACTAAGGCTATAGTCTGAAGCAGGGTCAGTCAATAAGCACTTATTAAGTATCTACATCAAGTACTGTGCTAAGGGTTGCTGAATGGAACAATCTCTGGCCTAGATTTAGGAAATAGAGTCCTTTGCTGATTGTCTGTGCTTATCCCTGAGCCTCAAGTCTTTCCACCTATGAAAGGGGAATTATAATGCAGTAATGAGTATAGTAAGAGTGTGGATCATACTAAACTCTACCTGGGAAGGGATGGCAGACTTCAATTCAGCCTCAGAAGACCTGGATTTGAAAACCTGACTTTGCTATTTATCAGCTGTGAGATCTTGGACTAGTGACTTCCTTTCTCTGGATCTCAGTTTCTTTCTCTCTAAAATAAAAGTATTCAATCAGGTGATCTCTAAGATTCTTTCCTGCTCTATGATTCTATAAATCCTAAGAAAAATCCTTCCATGAACTAGTGAGCCTATGAGGCTGGGACTAACCCTCCATCCATGATGCCTGCTTTACAAAAGGCTCCCTCATACCTTTGCTCCACCCAATCGCCTTTAGAAAGGATTTATGGGGAGACAGGCCAAAATATAGTTACTTCTCAATTATCTGCCTAACTGCAGGGGAGCCTAGACAATCCCCAAATTAAATTTCAAAATGTCTGCAATTGGTCTAGCATTGAGGCCTTATAAAAAGTAAGCATTCAACCAATAGTTTGTTAAATGAATGAAAATTTTCCTTCCTAATGTTATTTGGCTTCCATTATTAAAAAAATGAATTTGTCAAAGGAGCCAAGATGTCAGATTAGGGACAGCCACCCAGCTGAACCTTCCTAACATTTACCTCCAAACAACTTTAAAATAATGCCTCAAATCAAATTTTGGAGCAGCAGAGCCAAGAAAAGGTCAAGGTGAGACATTTTTCCAGCCTAGGAAGACTTAAGAGGTCAGGAGGAAAGCTCTCTGTCACCAAGATGAAGGTCTGTCCTGAGTTCACACACACAGTAGTGGCAACAGTGGCCATAGTAGCAGCAGTAGCTTTGGGAGATCTCAGCTCAGAGACAGTAAAGGGAGTCAGACAACTGGTCAGAAAGAGATTTCAGGGGACTTTTGCTGGTACTGGGTACAGCTGGTGCTGATTGGCAACTCTATTGCCCATACACAGTTCTGGGTTGCAGTTTCAGGGCAAAGAGGACCACAGGTGGTCAGTCACAAGGAAGAAGAGACCAAAGCAAAGAGGAATATTAGTGCTTGTAGTTGCAGAGGACCAGAGGCCCTTTCTGAGTAAAGACAAGAGCATAGAACAGGACAGCAGTGACCACACCTTTCCCAGGATCACATCACCTTGGAAGTACCAAAAACTTTCAAGCTCCTACAACTAGTTCTAAAAACAGCAGCACAAAAAAGTCTGGAGCTTGGGTGAGTGCCTGCCTCCCCACCACTAGGTGAACAGAGCCCAACTTTAACATAAAGTTCAAAGTAAAAACATAGGTTGGAAAAATGAGCAAGCCACAAAAAAGAATCTGACCATAAAAAACTAATATAGTGGCAAGAAAGACCAAGATGTAAACCCAGAAGAAGACAATAATGTGGAAACAGCTACAAAAAAGCCTGAAAGAAAAATGCTAATTGGACCCAAATCCAACAAGAATTCCTGGAAGAGTTAAAGAAAGAGATAAGAATGGTAGAGGAAAAATTGGGAAAAGAAATGAAAGTGATGCAAAAAAAATTAAGAAAGGAGAATTAATAGCTTGGTAAAAGAGGCATACAAATACAGAAGAAAATAACACCTTAGATTCTACCTAAATTAATTTACCTATTCTGTGCCACACTAATCAAACTACCAAACAATAGATCCAGAATATCAAGGAAATTAATGAAAAGAGATGCAAGGGAAGGTATCCTAGCCATACCAGATATAAAACTGTATTATAAAGCAACAATCATCAAAACTACTTGGTACTGGCTAAGAAATAGAGTGATGGATCAGTGGAATAGGGTAGGTACACAAGACACAGTAGTCAATGACTATAGTAATCTACTGTTTGATAAACCCAAAGACTCTAGCTTCTGGGATAAGAACACATTATTTGATAAAAACTTCTGGGAAAACTGGAAAACAGTATGGAAGAAACTAGGCAAAGACCAAGATCTTATACTGTATACCAAGATAAGGTCAAAATGGGTACACAATTTAGACATAAAGAGTGAAACTATAAGCAAACTGGGAGAGCAGGGAATAGTTTACCTATCAGATCTATGGAGAAGGGAAGAATTTATGACCAAACAAGAGTCAGAAAACATTATGAAATGAAAAATGGATAATTTTGATTACATTAAATTAAAAGGTTTATGCACAAACAAAGTCAATGCAACCAAGATTAGAAGGAAAGCAGAAAAATGGGAAAGAATTTTTACAACCAGTGTCTCTGATAAAGGCCTCATTTCTAAAATATATAGAGAACTGAGTCAAATTTATAAGAATAGAAGTCATTCCTTAATTGATAAATGGTCAAAGGTTATGAACAGGCAGTTCTCAAATGAAGAAATTAAAGCTATCTACAATCATTTGACAAAATGCTCTAAATCATTATTGATTAGAGAAATGCAAATTAAAACAATTCTGAGGCACCACATCACACCAATCAGATTGAGTAACATGAAAAACCAGAAAAATGATAAGCGTTGGAGAAGATGTAGGAAAATTGGAACATTAATGCATTGTTGGTGGAGTTGTGAATTGATCCAACCATTCTGGGGAGCGATTTGGAACTATGCCCACAGGGCTATAAAACTGTACATACCTTCTGATCTTGCAATAGCACTACTAGGTCTGTATCCCAAAGAGATCATAAAAAAGGGAAAAGGACCCACAAGTACAAAAATATTTATAACAGCTCTTTTTGTTGTGGCCAAGAATTGTAAATTGAGGGGATGCTCATCAATTGGGTAATGGTTGAACAAGTTGTGGTTTATGAATGTAATGGAATACTATTGTGTTATAAGAAAAGGTGAGCAGGAGGGTTTCAGAAAAACCTGGAAAAACTTGCATGAATAGATGCTGAGTTAAGTGAGCAGAACCAGGAGAACATTGTACACAGTAACAATAACATTGTGTGATGACTGACTTTGTCAAATTTAGCTCTTCTGAGCAATGCAACAATCTAAAACAATTCCAAAAGACTCATGATGGAAAATTCTATCCACATCCAGAGAAAAAACTATGGAGTTTGAATGCAGATCAAAGCATACTATTCTTTCTCTCTCTTTTTTTCCTTTCTCATGGTTTTCCCCTTTTGTTCTGATTCTTCTTTCACAACATGACTGATGTGGAAATATGTTTAATATAATTGCACATGTATAGCCTATATCAGATTTCATGCCATCTTGGGGTGGGAGGGAGGGGGAGAAATTTAGAACTCAAACTTTTATGAAAGTGAATGTTGAAAATGAAAAGTAAATAAGTATTTTAAAAAAGAAAAAAATAACACCTTAAAAAACAAAATTGAGAGAGGATTCTGGGAAGATGGTGGAGTAGGTGAGAAAATTCCAAGCTCTCAAGATTTTCCCCCATAAAAGAGATAAAATAGCACCTCAGGAAAAACATAGAGTGGTAAAAATAAATAAGAGTAGGGGCAGAACAGTGGTCCTTCTGGAACAATCAGAGATCTGAAGAAAAATCCCAAGAGGAGGTTTGGTCCCTTTGAAGAGTAAACATCTCCAGGCTAGGGACCACTTAAACAACAAGCTGATTAGCTGGGTTGGGAGGCTGCCTCAGCCTCAGCCACAGGAACTTTTATCTCTATCATAGTGAGGTGAGTTGGGCATCTGAGCCAGGGAAAATTGAGGAACCTCTGCTGACAAGTAAGCCATACCCAGCTGTGCTTCTGAGACATGGCAGGGGCAAGAAGGAACCAGCACATGGCCAGTGAATGCAGAAGCAGTGGGACAGGGATGTTGCTGGCTGTGGGCACTTATAAGAGGTTGGAGGTCTTGGTTTAGGTTCCAGGCCAGAGGGGTGAACTGAAGGATCTGAGGCCAGAGACACCTTCCCCCATACCCCAGAACTAGAAGTGATTACAAATACCATGCTATTAACAAATGAAAAAAAAAATGCAACACAGGTAAAGGAGAAATAATTCAAACATAGAGAGGTACTATGGTAATAGAGAAAACCAAAATTCATCTTCAGAGGAGGATACTGAACCAAAGAAATCTTCTTCTACCCCAAAGAGTAATGTCAAATGGCACCTGCCCAAAAAGAATTCATAGAAGAACTTAAAAAAAGACTTTAAAAATCAAATGAGAGAGATTGAGGAAAACCTCAAAAAAAGACAAAAAAAAAAAAAAAACAACAAAAAAGAACAACAATCCAAGCAAAGCAAGAAGATTATAAAAAGAAAGCCAACCAATTAGAAAAGGAGATCCAGAATCTTAAGGACGAAAATGACTCTTTGACAATCAGAATTGGGCAAAGGGAAGCCAGTAAAGTTATGAGAGATCAAGAAATAATAAAACAAAATATAAAGAATGAAAAAATAGAAGAGAATGTGAAACATCTCATAAGTAAAACAACTGATCTGGAGAACAGATCAAGAGAAGAAAACATAAGAATAATTGAACTACCTGAAAGCTATGATCAAAAAAAATCTTGATACAAAAAGAAATAATTAAAGAAAATTTTCCTGAAGCATTAGAACAAGAAGGGAAAGTAGAAATAGAAAAAAAATCCACTGATCACCACCTGAAAGAGATCCTACCAGGAAAACCCACAGGAGTATTATAGTCAAATTCCAAAACCCCCAGCTCAAGGACAAAATATTACAAGAAATAAAAAACAAGAAAAAAAAACAATTTAAATATGGTGGTGCCCACAATTAGAACCACATGACCCAGAAGTGGTGACACTAAAATATTGCAGGTCTTGAAACACTGTATATCTAGAACTGGGGTTCTGGCTGAAAATATCATACCTAGCAAAGCTAAGCATAATTCTGAATGAAAAAAAATGGGCATTTAATGAATCATCAGACTTTCAAGACTTTGTTAAAACAAAACAAAACAAAAAACTTGAACTTAATAGAATATTTGACATACAAGAGCCAAGAGAAATATAAGGTACATACCAAAGACTAATTACAAGGGGCTCAATAAAGACAGACTGTTTACCTTTTATGTATGCAAAATGCAAAACGTATGTCTAAGATTGTTATTGGTAATTGGGTAGTTCGTAAGAAAGATTGGGGTAGACATGAATATGATATGACTTTTAAAAAGCAAAATTGTTTAGGAACAGCCAAAATGAGTAATTATCTTATACACAAGAGGTGTAAGAGGAAGAACTGACATAGAGGAATTGGATGGGGGAAGAGGGCTGTTAAACCTGGAACTTACTTTCATCAGGAATGGGTTCAAGAGGGAACAATACATACATATCTAGAAGAGTATAAAACTCTTCTAGATTCAGGGAGGTATCTTTTGTGGGGAGGGTGAGAGAATAGGTCAAAGGGGGGTATAGAAGTATATTTAGATTTATGGGAATGGGAGGATAAGGGAGAGATCCTTGGAAGGGGAGGTAGGTTAAGTAATGGAAGGGCAAGGTAGTGAGTAGAAATGAAATAGAACAGTTAGGAGGGATAGGAAATTGGAGACACACACAAACATTAAACAAAGATCAGGAGTAAAATTTGTTAGGGAAAGTATCTGTTTATATATGTATGTATGTATGTATATATATGTATGTGCATATGTGTATATGTGTATATATATATATATCTATATCTATGTCTAAATATATCCATGCTTACTTGCAACCTTCTTGGGGTGGGAGGGAGGAAGAAGGGGGAAAAAAGATCAAAGTAAAAAGTATACAACAGAGAACAAAAGAAAACTTACAAGGAAGCAAAAAAAAATTTATTTACAAAAAAAAGAATTTATTACATAGGCCAGGGGTGGGGAACCTTCAGCCTCAAGGCCACATCTGGCCCTCTAGGTCCTCAAGTGCAGCCCTTTGACTGAGTCCAAGTTTCACAGAACAAATTTGTTCTGTGAAACTT
>NW_020954563.1:510575-544741 GCF_900497805.2 Vombatus ursinus | reverse complement strand
AAGTTTCACAGAACAAATTTGTTCTGTGAAACTTGGACTCAGTCAAAAGACCATACTCAAAGACTTAGAGGGGCACATGTTCCCCACCCCTGACATAAGTTTTCTTGAAATGGAAACTTATTGTTAGGTATATTTGAATCCTCTCTTATGTTCTGCCGTGCACATGACATGTTTTTTTCTTTCCTTATTTTGTATTTAAGTTTCAATATTTAAGTTTACAATGTTTCTTTTTTTTTCTTATTGTGTACTTAAGTTTAATTTTTTTTTTAAAAAAAACCAGAATTGAGCAAATGGCAAAAGAGACACGAAAATCCACTGAAGAGAAGAACTTCTTAAAAGCAGAATTGGTCAAATGGAAAAGGAGTTTAAAAAATCTTACTGAAGAAAATAATTCCTTAAAAATTAGAATTGGGCAAGTAGAAGCTGATGACTCCAGGAGACATTAATAAACAACAAAATAAAGTCAAAAGAATGAAAAAAAAAATAGAAGAAAATGTGAAATATTACATTAAAAAAACTGGCCTGAAAAATATGAGGAGAAATCATTTAAGAATTATTGGACTACCTGAAAGGCAAGATCATATAAAGAACCTAGATATCATATTTTAAGGAATTATCAAGGGAAATCACCCTGGTATCTTAGATCCAGAACGTAAAATGGAAATTGAAAGAATCTACCATTACCTCCTGGGGGAGATCCTGAAATGAAAACTCCCAGGAATATTATGGTCAAATTTCAAAGCTTCAGAGGTCAAAGAAAAAAAAAAAACTTCAAGCAGCCAGAAAGAAACAATTCAAGTGTTGTGAAGCCACAGTCAAGATCATGCAAGATTTAGCGGCTTATGTGTTAAAGAAGTGGAGGGTTTGGAAAATGATAATATGGGAAAATAAAGCAGCTAGGATTACAACAAAGAATAACCTATCCAGGAAACTCAGTATAATCCTTCAGGGGAAAAAGGAATATTTAATGAAATAGAGGAATTCCAAGTATTCTTGATGAAAAGACCAGAGCTGAAGATAAAATTTGACATTCAAACACAAGACTCAAGAGAAGTATAAAAAGGTAAACATGAAAGAGTAATCATAAAGGACTCAATAAAGTTCAAATGTTTACATTCCTATATGGGAAGATGATACATATACCTTGTAAGAACTTTATTACTATTAATGTAGTTAAAAGGAATTTACATAGACAGAGGACATGGGTACGAGTTGGTTATTTTGGAATTATGTCCAAAATAAATGAAAGGGTATGAAAAAGGGATGCACTAGAAGAAGGAGAAAGGGAGAAATAGAATGGGAAAAATTTTCTCATTTAAAAGAGGTGCACAAGGAAGAGCTTTTACAATAAAGGAGAAAATGGTTGGGGAAGGGGGGAATGTCAGGCAATGCTTGAACCTCACTCTCTTTGGAATTGGTTCAAAGAGGGAAGAACACACACACACACATTTATATAAGGTGGACACACATTCAGTTCTGTATAGAAATGTAACTTACCCAATAGGGAAATAGGAGGAGAAATGGGTAAGAGAAAGTATGGGGGGAATGATAAATGGGAGGGCAGATCAAGGGAGACAGTGGTTAGCAGCAAGATAGACTTTTGAGGAGGGACAAGAGAGGGAGAGAGAGAGAAAGAAAGAGAGAGAGAGACAGACAGAGGGACAGAGACAGAGAGAGAGACAGAGAGACAGAGACAGAGACAGAGAGACACAGTGAGACAGAGATAGAGAGAAAGAAGAAAATGGAATGGAGGGAAATACACAGTAATCATAAATGTGAATGTGAATGGTATGAGATCACACATAAAATGGAAGCAGATAATAGAATGGATTAGAAATCAGAACCCAACAATATGTTGTTTACAAGTGACACACTTGAAACAGAAATACACACACAGAGTTAAAAAGGGGGGTGGGGTTGTAGCAGAATCTAATATGCTTCAGCTGAACTAAAAAAAAGGCAGGGATAGTAATCATGATCTCAGGCAAAGCAAAAGCAAAAATATATCTAATTAAAAGAGATAATCAGGGAAACTATATTTTGCTAAAAGGTACCATAGACAATGAAATAATATTAAAAAAAATTTATCTCTGATAAAATCCTCATTTCTCAATATATAGAGTATAGAGCTTAATCAAATTTACAAAAATAAGAACCATTCCCCAATTGATAAATGGTCAAAGGATATAAACACACAGTTTTCAGAAGAAGAAATCATAGTCATATGGGGGAAAAACGTGCTAAATCACTATTGATTACAGAAATGCAAATCAAAACAACTCTGATGTACCACCTTACACCTATCAGAAATTACAAATGCTGGAGGGGAGGAGGAAAAAAAATAGGTGCACCAATGATTTACTGGTGGAATTGTGAACTGGTCCAACCATTCTGGAGAACAATTTGGAGCTAGGCCCAAAGGGCTATAAAACTGTGCATACCCTTTGATAGGGCAATAACACTACTAGATCTGTATCCCAAAAAGATTAAAGAAAAAGGAAAAGGACATATATGTACAAACATATTTATAGCTACTCTTTTTGTGGTGGTCATGAATTAGAAATCGAGGGAATGCTCAGCAATTGAGGAATGGCTGAAAAAGTAGTGGCATATTATTGTGATGGAATACTATTGTGCTATGGAAAATGATAAGGGGGAGGGTGGTTTCAGAAAGACCTGGGAAGACTTATATGAACTGATGCAAAATGAAATGAGAAGAACCAGGTGATCATTGTGCACAGCAACAGCAATGTTGTTATGATGATCAACTATGAAAGATTTGGCTGCACAATACACAATGCACAATGATCTAAGACAATTCCGAAGGACTCATGATGAAAGAATTCTATCCACCTTCAGGGAAAGAACTGATGAATTCTGAGTGCAAATTGAAGTATAATTTTCTTGGTTTATTTTTCTCGCTTTTTAAAAATATAGCTAATATGAAAAAGTGTTTTGCATTATTTCACATGTATAATTGATATCATATTACTTCTGTGTGATCTAAGACAGAGTGCTAAATCCTTCTGTACCTTAGCTTTCTGTTCTATAAGATAGAAGGGACGACCAGAGATGACCAGATGACCAGTATATTAGTCCTGGCTTGGGTTTCTCTGATATGATTGCTTTTGGCATAGCCTCAAAAGAGCCTCAAGGTATAGTGCCCAAGGGCTTAGACATATGTTTGCGGAACCCTGGGAACTAAGGAAACACTGACTTGCAGCATTTCACTCCCCAGGGTAACTCCTCTTCTTCAAACTGGACCCTTTCCAAGGTTGACTATGAAAATTCCATTGGCCTTAGAACTTCTTGTTGAAACCATTATAAAATCTTGTCTCTACATTATCATGTTTGGTCCCCACAAAGTCCCTAATAGGTGGGCTGGGAAGGGTTTGGCTCAGAACCTTCCAGAAAGTTATTGTTTAGTGAATGCTCGTGAATGATAACAAGAAAGAGGTTGAGGCACAATATGGGAAAGTGATTTGCCCAAGGTTGTGCAAAAAAGTTTTCAGTACAACCAGGACTGGAATCCTGATTCAATGGAAATAAGAGCTGAAAGGGTCCTTAGAGATCATCTAGCCCAACTGCCTCAAGTTACAGAAGAGGAAAATGAGGCTTAGGGAGGACAAGGGACTAGTCTAAGGTCATACAGTGAGACAGTTTTAAAGCTGGGGCTAGAACACATATCTCTTCATTCCTAGATCAGGATTATTTCCACTGCATCCCTCTGCTGCTCAGAATGACAGCAAAAGACTGAGCACCTCTGTATACATGCTAAGTCAAATAGGGACCACTAACTGTGCCACCTTAAGCAAAATATTTTCTCTCTCTGGGACTCATTGTCCTCTCTTATCAAATGAGGTGATGAACCTTATGGTTTCTAAGGTTCCTTCTAGTTCTCAAATTCTTAGCTCGTGAGAAAGAGACAGAGACAGTATCAGAGACTGATAGAGACACACAGAAATATGGTAGAGAGAGAAACATTGCCAAAACCACAGAGGGAGACAATTAGTGGAGGCATTGCAGAGACACTGAACACAGAGAGACATTGAACACAGAGACGGTGAGAGGATTCTTACATGGCCACATGAAGCCAGTAATTTCTGTGGTTTGCTTGTGTCCAGCTCAGGTAGAGAGCCCTGTATCTATCATGTAGGTGGCTATAGACAAATATTGTTATTGTTGCTGTTTGTCCATTTTTGAAGAGGACCATGATATCAGGAAATGATGCCATGACTTACAAGTGAATTGAATTTGAGTGAGGTAGAGCTGTGCAGGGTCACCAGCTCCAGAGTCATCTGGGTTCAGTGGCAAGATATAGATCAGCAGAACTGGATATGGCCCCATCATAGACAGAGAAGGAGCCTGGGGAAGGATGACTACAGTTCTAGGGCCAGACCTTCTTCCCATTTAACAGTCTGAGCCATCCCACTACCTTTGTTCTTTCCCCTTAGAGGTGGAGTCATTCTCCAAAGGCAGACAAATCATCCTACTGAATCCCCTTTAATGTCATTTGGCTAAACAGCATAAGATTGTGGATTTAGAGCTGGAAGGGAATCTTAGAGGTCAAAGTCTAGTTCTGGTGAGCCATCATCTTGATAGGATGATGTAGCTAGCAGGAATGGTGGAGAGAGTGGTGGATTAGGAGTCAGGAAGACTCAGAGTTTATCTCCTGCCTCAGATATTACTAGCTGTGTGTCTCTGGGCAAGTTACCTAACCTTTCTTGGCTAAATTTCCTCCTCTATAAAATGGGGATTATATGAGCACCTATCTCACAGAATGATTATAAGACTCAAATGAAATATTTACCAAGTGCTTTATAAACCTTGAAGTATAATATGAACACTAGTCATTTTTTATTATATTTGTTTCTCAGCCTCAGTTTTTAAAATCTCCAATATGTGCATGTTAATAACACATACATCATAGGGATGTGGTTATAATAAAATGAAACAATATATACAAGATGCTTCCCAAACCTTAAAGTTACATAAATGCCAAGTATTATTACTATTGTTATTGTTGTCTGTCTCCACAAACCCTCATCTGACTGGTGGATCTGGTAACTGAATCATTCCAGGCATGAAAGCCACTCTGAGTCAACAGTGACTCTGGGTCCAGGGTGTGCCAGGGTGGGCCCTGCTCAATGCCCTCAGTGAGGGCCTCAGAGCCTGACTGACCATTAGAAGTCTCTGGAGCCTGATGTACATTTGGAGGAATAGAGCTCAAGATGTTTTAAGTGCTTGGGAATCTTAAGAAAGAAAAAGTTATGTATGGATAGTGGTTAATAAATGATTATTGAATGAATGAATGAATTGAAAGGAACCAGTTTTGTAGTCAGTCCCATCTGTACCCAATCCACTTCAAGGCAGATCATGAAACCCAGTCTTCAAGAAATTCTCATTCATACATTAAACATGGAATGCTTTCTACCTACAGAACCCTATCCTAGGGCTCAGGGAGAAGGTGAAACAAATTGTAGAATCCCAGAGTTGGAAGGACCTCAAAGTTGATCCATTCCACCCTGTACTTAAACAAAAATCTCCTTTGCTCTAATAACAGTGTTCATTTAACTTCCACTTGAAGATCTCTAGTAATGGGGAACCCAACAGATACCTCCAGAGGGATACCTCCAAAGAGGTATCTTTGGACCTTGGACAGCTCCAGTTGTCTAAGGAAATGTTTCTTTACATGTTGCAACCTCTCAGTAGAGTGTAAGCTCCTCAAGGACAGGCACTGTTTCTCTTTTTTAAATTTCAATAACCTAGTGTAGTGATATGGACATAATAGTCACTTAATGTTACTTGAATTAAACTAAATTGAATTGTGTCTAAATCTGCCTCTGTACAGCTTCCACTAGCTTCTTCTAGTTCTGCTCTCTGGAGCCAAGCAGAAGAAATCTAATTACTCTTCATGGTATATGTCTGCCTCCATAGAGCTTGGTCTAATTCAACTTTTATTTTAAGTGATCTGGAGCCATCTTTCATATAGTTGTTAATGGTTTGCAATTCTTTTGAGAACAGATTACTCATATCTTTTGATCTAATTTAGTTCTAACTGTAGGATAAGAGCAGGCAGCATACCATAGTGGAAAGAACAGTGGATTTGGAGTCAGAGGACCTGAGTTCAGATCCTGATTATGCTTCTTACTACTTTTGTAGCCTTGGGCAAATCATTTCATCTCTCTAGTACTCAATTTCCTTGTCAGTAAAATGAGGGGGTTGGATTAGATAATCTGTAGGGTCCCATCTAGCTCTGAACCTATTGTAATGGGGATCTGGTGCATGTGCAGACCACATCAGTTTGATAACATAGCTGAAGAATATTAGGGAGTTGCTTTGGGAGAATGTATGGACTGGTTGTATGCTCAACTGAGTCCAAGAATCGAGGAAAGGTATAGCAGCCAATTCAGCCTCAATGCATAGGTATAGGACTCCAGTTTAGCAGTGATGTTGGCTTTGGATAGGAACTTGGTGGGACCAGTACTGTGTAGAAACTGAGCTAAATTATGAGTTTAATCTCCCTCTTCCCCAATTTGTCTAGGAGAAGGATTATATTCCAGAGTTGAAGGGGAGGAAATATTTGTATGTTCATTCTTGACGTATCTGTGAAGTACATGTCACTTTGTAAAAGTCACTGCATGTTAAATGTTTAAATGGAACTAGGGTGATAGTCACTGGCTCCCTAAAGATAATGGCAACACAGATGGTAGGAGTTTAAGCCAGTGACAGAGAAAAGAGAATCTCTAACCACCTCAGGGTACCTGAGAGCCCTGGGTTGGGGTGGGGCATGTTGAGATGGAATGGGCAAGGCCTTGTGATAGTGGGGCCAGAGTCAACCATGTTACACTATGATCTTATGAAGGAATGTCTAGCTCTGAGGAGGGACTTCTATTTGGCAGGCTCACTGTAGCTTTCTGAGGACTCCTTAGCTCTGCCCACCTACAAAACAGAAGGTCCCAGGTCTCACTTCCGCAGGAGGGAAACTCACAACAGCCATCATTGTTCCCAACTTTTCCATTGGAATCTTGGACTCCAGCCCCAAGAACTACCTGGAAATTTGATATGTGGGCTTTCACCCTATTTTATGAGGATCCAGGCCTTCAACTCACCTCTTTACACCCATTATGTATTATCTTCTATTAGAATGCAAATTCCTTGAAGGCAGGGGCTCTTTCACTTGCCTATATTTGTAATCCCAATATTTAGCATAGTGCCTGGGATGTAACAAGCACTTAATAAATGCTTTATCTTTCTGTCTAGGCCTTTCTGTCTATTATCTCTCTGCCTGCCTGTCTGTCTATCTGTCTATCTATCTATCTATCTATCTATCTATCTATCTAACAGTTAGGTGCCAGAAACCAAATCCATGGGGAATTTTCTAACTCCTACTCACTTCAAGGGAGACTAGCCAGACAATCTTTCATATCTTTGGTGGCAACAAAACTAAAAAAGTAAGCTGTAAAATGCCAAAACTGAGATGGTCTTTAGAGACCATTTAGTCCCCCACCACCACTTCATCTTCCTTTTTGGATAAGTTTTATCTTGTCTTCTCTTTTTTTTTATGCAGTTGTTTTCCAATGTACACCCATTTCCTCACTTTCAACTCTCCCTTGTCAGAAAGAAAAACATTTATGAAAAACTCAGGGACAAAATGATCAAGTCTGCCAATATATGAGACCTTTGCTACCCCCCCCCCCATACCCCACCCTTTGCCTTGGCCACAATCCTTTGGAGGGAGGGAAGAGTGTTCCATCATTACTCTGGAGCCAAGATTGGTCATTGCAATTAATCTGAGTCCAGCTGCGTTTTAGTGCTGATTCTGTTTACATAATTGTGATCACTGTGTATGCTGTTCTCCTGGTTCTTCTTTCTTTGCTTTGCATTAGTACAAACATGTCTTTCCATACTTCTAAGGTCTTCATGTTTGTGGTTTCTTAAGGTGTCATAATATTTCATTACATTCACATATCACATTTTTGTCTTTCTCCTAATCGATGGAAACTCACTTTGTTCCCAGTTCTTTACTACCATAAAAGTCTTGCTATAAATGTGTGTATGTTGACCCCTTCAATTTACAATTGAAGAAACTGAGGCTTAGAGTATGAAAGCAACCTAGCCAAGACAACAAGATCTGATATAGTCATTAAAATCTAACCCCAGTGCCCTGAGTACAATTTTCTGTTCTAAGACATTTCTCCACCTTCTTCCTCTTCCCTTTAAGAATAACTCAAAGGTATATAACACTTTTAGGTTTGAAAAGTGTTTCTCTGAAAATAGCTCTTGAGGAGGGTAGTTCTAATATTATTGATCTTCATTTTCTAGCTGTGGAAACAGATTCTGGTAGATTAAGTGACTAATCTATGGTTGCACAATTAAGTAAGGATTTCAGACAAGATTTGGACCAAGTGTCCTTACTATATTCAGTGCCCTCTCCCCTACCCTAGGCTGCTTCTCAGACATCCCTGTGCCTCACAGATACCTGGCACCCTCTGTGCTCTCTCCTCACCTTCAACTCATCATCAAAACCTGTGATGTAATTAGTAATAATAATAATAATAGCTAGCATTTAAATAGCACTTACTACATACCAGGCACTGTGCTAAATGCTTTATAAATATTGTCTCATTTGATCCTCAAAATAACCATGAGAGATAGGTGCTATACAGTTGAGGAAACTGAGGTGGCCAAAGGTTAAAAGACTTGCCCATGATCACACAGCTGGTCACAATCTGAGGCCAGATTTGAACTCAGGTTCCTGACTTATAGGGAGGTTGAGAAATTTCTATTCATCCAAATGGTATGAGTGGCCATAACTTTCTTTCTTTCTTTCTTTCTTTTCTTTTTTCTATGCAATGGGGTTAAGTGACTTGCCCAGGGTCACACAGCTAGTAAGTGTCAAGTGTCTGAGGTTGGATTTGAACTCAGGTCCTCCTGACTCTATCCACTGTGCCACCTAACTGCCCCCATAACTTTCTCAAAAAGGAATTAGTGGAGGGGCCATAGCAGCACTGTAGGGAAGGATTGGAGTGGAGCAGGAACTCTTTAGGGGAAGGGATGAGGGGGCTGGAGGGAGGTCAGTATGGATCCAGAAAGGAAAAAGGGAAGGGAGAATTAGTAGGGATGTTGGGAGACTTTCTGTACACTTGCCCTTTCTGATCCGGTAGGGATCAGGGCCCTAAGCAAAAGGTCTAGAGCCATCAGCTATTTATCCATTAGTGTAAAATAGTTTCTGTGCTTGGGGTTCTTGATCCCAAAGGCATTTATGCTTTTAACCTTATTTCTAATAGGGCAATGAAAGCCCCTGTATACGTAAGGGGGACTTAGGGCACCATCAAACAGGTGGGTAAGCATTTGAGGGGCAAGGAGCTTTTCAGAGCTGCTGACACACCACCACAGAAGCCTTCCCCCTTCTCCAGGAGTTAAGGCCATACCAGGCCCCAGAGGGAGGTGCAGGCTTCTGTTTTAGGGGACTGTTCCAGTTGTGTTTCAGCTTTATGGCCAGCTTGAACCACTCCTTGGGAACAGGGCCCTAGCCAGGAAATGAAATTCCTTCAATTCTTAGGGTTCTTCTTGGTTTTCTTAGAGCCACCATGGCTGCTCTAACCTTGCCTAAAATGGGGTGGAATCTAGGCACTTTGCTTTCTCCCCTCATCCCTCAATCAAAAGCCATAGGAAGTGGAAGCTTATTTCTGGATTTGGCTCAGTCTTTAAGCAGAGTGTGTCTAATGGTGGAGCAGACTGCAAAACAGAGAGAGTGGTAAGCAGCTCAGAGACATGGTGGGGCAGGGGGCTGCCTTGCCAGGCTGAGTGGAGACTGAACTTAAAATCATGGGATTTAGGACCTTAAAGATCATCTAGTCCTATTCCCACATTATATACATAAGGAAAGAAGGTCACGAAAGTGACTTGATTTATTCAAGTTCATGTAAATAGTAAATAGAACAGAATTCGATTGTATTTGTGCTATTCCTCACTACCCCTCAGAGGCACAGGAACCTGGCTTGCAAGGCCTGTTTAACTTGCAAGCTTCCCTTTCTTAGTGAGTCTTTGTCAGTGTCTTCAGATGGTCCTGTGCTAGGTCCTCGAGTCTGGGATCCTTACTGGGCTTGCTGCTGGGTCACTGGCTCAGAGGTGAAGTGGGGCCTTTGCCAGAGCTAAGGAAAGACAGTAAGAGCCTCTCGAAAAAACAGGCACCTGGGTTAAACCTGGCCCCACCACTCACCTGCTGCAGGCCCTAGTAGTCCTCCACATATTAGGAAGAATGTCAAAAAACTCAAGCAAACCTAGAGGAAGGTGACTAGAATAGGGGAGGGGGCTGGAAGGCAGACAATAAAAGGTTAATCGAAGACATTGGAAATGTTTAATTTGGAGACAAGTTAGCAAAACCACAATTTTGTGCTTTCAGTATCTGAAGGGGAGCCATAGGTAAGAGAGATTAAATTTGTTGTTTCTTGACAAACAGAGCTAACAATTCATTTAAATTCAATATTCACCAGCCACTGGAGGTAGTGAGTTCCCTACCAATGGGGATATTAGAACGGAGGCTAGCTGAATATTCACTTGTTAGAGATAGTGGAGTCAAGGTCTCTGCACTGACTGGAGATTGAGCTCAATCAGAATCTCTGAATTAGTTTTGAGGCAAATTTTTCTTAATGTACAAAATTTCTATTACCAAGGATTTGTATTTCTTAAAGACTATAAACTTAAAAAAAAGACTTATTTTCTCCCCCTTCTTACTCTTTCTCCCTATTTATTGTATGCCTATGAAAACTGGACAATGTACCAGAGCCATGTCAGGAAATGGAATAGCTTCCATTTGAATTCTCTTAGGAAGATTCTGAAGATCACCTGGCAAAGATACCATACACAGAGGTCCTTCCATGAACTAAACTGCCAAGAATTCAAACTCTGCTGCAGAGAGTGCAACTCCAATGGTCTGGCCACTTTGTTCAATGCCAAACATATGCTTTCCTAAAAGATCATTTTTTGGAGAACTCACACAGAGCAAGCACTCATGTAGTAGTCAGAAGAATTGATACAAGGACACTCTCAAGGTCTCTCTTAAGAACTTTGGAATTGATTGTGTTTCATGGGAGACACTGGCATAGGACTGCCCAGTATGGCATGCCCTCATCAGAGAGGGTGCTGTGCTGTATAAGCAAAGCAGAATTGAAGCAGCTCAAAAGAAACAAGAGATGTGTAAATTTAGAGGATCCACCCTGTTAGGGTGAATGTCACATGGTCTCATGAGTGCTCTGTTGAGGGAACTTTCCCATGGGAGTTCTAGCTTCTATCAGTAGAAGCTGAGGGTCACAACATAGTTGCGTGGCAAAAATAAGGAAGTCTCCCAGGACCTCTCCACATGCAGCCCCCACGGTTGGTTTGGTTCTCCTCTCAATGGGAGATGAGCTCAATGACACGAGCTCCAGCAGACCTGATGATTGGCTATCACAGGGGGATCACGCTTTGAACATGCATCACTAGGGCCATAAAAGACAGCTAACTGCACTCAATAAATGGAGCTTCTGCCACCTTGCTGTCTCCTGCCTCATCCATGTGTCTCCAGGTCACTGAGCACTGAGCTGGTCTCATGCTCTCCACTGCAGCAGCCGCGACAACTGGCGCCCAACGTGGGGCAGATCGATGACAGGCCTGACAGATACCCCATGGGCGGAGTCTAAACTCCATGAATAGTGCGTCAGCAAGCTTCGAGCTTTCAGCCCAATGGAATCGGGTCTCCGATTCCTTCCTTGGGGGGTGGAGAAGGTAAAGGTTTCACTTTACATAATGGGGCAAAATATAGGGCTTCTCCTTCCCACAGATGAGGAGAATTATGCCAGAGCTTTATATACGATAGCAAAGAATGAGGGAATAACGATACACTTAAAAGATCTTAGAAAATTTGTGAGGGTGGCTTTTCAGGTATCCCCCTGGCTCCCAGAACAGGGTTGCTTTGAGCTAGGGAGATGGAAGATTTTTGGGGAGCAGCTAACCTCGTATGATGGTACTTCCCCTGGGAAAGTTAGGCTTTTAGACTATACCATCTACAATCTTGTAAAACAATCTCTGACGAATCAAAAGCAAACAGAAGTCTGGAATTTTCCAGTCTGTACTCAGACAGGTCCCTCCCTCCCCTCTCCCTCTGCGAGTAGACCTTGCTCTCCTAAACTAAGAGAAGGTCCCGCAGACCTCCCTCCCTGGCCACCCCCAGGACACTATTCAAACTTGTATCCCAACTTGAGGGAGTTAGAAGACACTTTAAAAAACTTGGTAGTTACCCCTCCCGAGAAACGAGGATTGCGGGAGCAGGATAGTAAGAAGTGGGTGTGGCCACCTTGGTGCGCACACAACAACTTCCAGTGGTGAAGAATCACCATTACAAAAGGGCATTAGAGAAGCAAAAGAAAAGGGTGAGGATGTTAGTGAATGGGATATTGGCCTCTATCCGGTAATTGAAGAACCTGATCCTTTTAACCCAGGACAGGTATGGAGGAGGCATGAAAGTATTCCTTTTAAAACCTTACTGCAACTAAAACAAGCAGTTGCCCAATATGGACCTACTTCACCTTTTGTAATGTATCAATTAGAGGTTATCTCTAACTCTATTTTGTGTCCAAATGATTGGAAGGCCATAGCCCGTGCAGTTCTGACGCCGGAGCTGCTGTCTTTTGGATGGCTGAATTTGTAGATTTGTTGGCACCTGGACAGCAAGGAAAAGCACTCTTTGAACAGATGAGTGGCACAGGGGATTTTGCTACTACTGCCCAACAGCTAGGATATGCTGAGAAGGGCTATCATAGAATTGCAGTACAAGCTAGAAAAGCTTGGTCTAGGATACCAGAAAAGGGTCAGGCAAAGGAGTCTATGACCACTGCCCGGCAGAAACCTACTGAGACTTTTGTTGATTTCGTGGCTAGAATTCAAGAACTAGTCGCACGAACAATGGGAGAAGTAGAAGGGACTGAAATAGTCATAAAATCACTACTTAGAGAAAACTGCAATGAAGACTGTAAGAAAGCCATGCTAGGTTTGCCTAGGGACACGACCTTACAGGAAATGATAAGGAGATGTGAAAAGGTAGGGACTCAGTGTTTTCACTTTGAGCTAATGAATCAATTTTTAGCAGATCATAAGTCAGGGGAAAAAACAGGGAAAACATGCTATCAATGTGGGAGAGAAGGGCACTTTAAGAAAGACTGCAAGTCAAACAAAAGATGCCCTGCCGTGCCCTGTCCAAAATGTAAAAAGCTAGGGCATTGGGCTTCTGAATGCAAGTCGGGAAACGGGCGCAGGGGCTCTGCGGGAGCCCCTAATACTCGTCCCATGGGGATGACAGTACAGGAATCAAACCCTCTCACAAACGAATGGGGAAAGAAGTACATGACTCTAGCTGCCCAAGAAAAACAATTCGAGTATTGAAACTGAGAAGCTTAATTTTAAACTGCCACCCCATGCTGTCTGTAATGTCCCACTCATGGACCAACAGGAATTGGGGCCAGAATTTTCCTTAATTACCATATCACCCCCAGATCAGCACTACTCACATGCAGTTCCAGATATTCAAATGTATAAAGGCTCCCTCCCTCACCTCACCTTGATTAACACTAACAATGATGTTACCTATATTGAAAGGGGGCAGTGTGTGGCTCAAGCCATCGCTATCACTGCAGAATTCCACATAGAAGATCCTACCATAATAAAAGGCCCACAGACAGGCTGGAGGTCAGGAGCATTTTTTACCCAAGCTGTCTCTATGGACCGTCCCTTATGTACTATAAGTGTAGAAAAACATAAATTTACAGGGTTAATTGATACTGGGGCTGATAAATCAGTATTCCCTGCAGACCAGTGGCCACCTTGGTGGCCTAAGGAATTGGCTTATACCGTTTTATGAGGTGTAGGAGGCAATCAAGAAACAGAAATCTCTACACGTCCTCTCACATGGGAAAGTTCCCTCAACAGAGCTCTCATGAGACCGTGAGACATTCACCCTAACACACCCCAAATATTCACATGGACTATTTGCTCCCAACCTGTGGTAGAACGTTCCAAGCTCGTATTGGGTGCGATCAACCACAGTCAAACACACTGTAACTTGACTCTAACATAGTGATGTCATTTTGGTCCTCTTCAAGAATGAAGGCCAACCATACATCTGACTGTCCTCTGGGCCCCTGAGAGCCACCTGCCTATGGCCAGAGTAGTCCAAAGAGACAGTTTAGGTATTTTACACATCTCTATTGTAATTCAGCTTCAGTTGAAAAACCCTGGACCAGCAATCTTTGAGGACTAATTTTCTTTAAAGCCCAGACTAAGTGTCAACTCCCACATGAAACCTTCTGTTGCCGATGCTCCCGTATCCCTTCTCATTACCTTACATCTTGTGTATATTGTGCTTGTATTTGTATCTCTGTATAACAGAGGTGAGCCCCATGGAACATGCACTCTGGCTCATAGACACATGCCTTTGGTTCCTGTGATGGGGCAGAAAGGTGTTGGGGCTGAGTGTATGTTCTGCCCACTTCTGATGTCACAAATGTTTGATGACACCTGTGCTTGGCCCCTTGGCATAGGAAATGTGCAACTAGAGGCAACTGAGGGCTGGATCAAACTGAGAAGGAAGAATTACCCACGCAGTGGGCTTTAAAATGAGAAACAACTTCCAGCTAGTATGTAACAGTGTATATAGCATTGGACCTAGAGTCTGGAAGACCTGAGTTTAAATCCAGTTTCAAACACTTGCTATGTGACTCTAAGCAAGTCAATTAATTTCTGAATGCCTTAGTTTCCTCCTCTACAAAATGAGGATGATAACAATACTTACCTTCCAAGATTATTGCAAAAATTAAATGAGATAATATTCATAAAGCACTTCACAAACTTTAAAGTAGTTCACAAATGCTAGCTATTGCTGCTGCTGCTGCTGCTACTACTACTACTACTACCACTCCTCCTCCTACCACTTTTTCTTCCCATTTGTAGAGCATTCAGGGAAACTCTGAACTCCTTCAGACTTCCATTAAGGTGGGAGAGAGGAATATCACTTCACTCTTCTCTTCTTCCTCTACTCCCAACAATGGTGACTGAAGGCACGTGACATTGAGCAAATGCTCTGGCCTAAAAGAGCCTGAGATTAGATTGCACTTCTCCAGCTGCCCCTTTTGTTTGATGTTTCTTTATCTGAGCATAGATGATGAAATTGAGATCCTGAGATGGGTGTTTCTAGTTTTGGTGGTAACCTTGTGAGTTTGAGTGATCAGCAGTTCCTGGGTCTGTGTTCTGTTTATCTAGCCAGAAAGGATCCCTGAAACCCCAAGTTCTCAGGAAAAAATGAGCCCAAACCACATCCTGACTCACCCGAAGACCCTGAGCAAGCTGATCTGACAGGGCTGAGAGTGGTGGTAGAGTTGAGATGGTGGTGAAATGCCTATTCACCAGTCCCACAAAGTGTTCCATGTTTTAGTATTTTAAGTATCGACCTCCAGGGGAAATATAACATGATGGATTACTGTATTTTATTTAAAGTATTTGTCAAGATATGCTTATGAGTCTTTTGTGCTTTAAATATTGGTGGAGAAAGTAAATAGCTGTTCTATACCTGATATACTTTATACATTGAGTACCCTTCTAGAAGTAACCCTGTTAATCCCTTTTGGGAGAGACCCTAGACAGGGACCAAGTCTAAGTTTTGAGCAATTTCCCCTGGGGGCACATGAGGGCATAATGAACCAGAGGATGAATTTGGCCTATAACTTGGATCCCTTATTGGGAGAAGGTGCCCCCCAGGCAGTGGGTCTTTACTTGAGGGTCTCTGCCATAAAATGCAAGATTCTTAAGGATAGGGATTTTCATTCTTGCCTTTCTGTCCTCAGTGCCTAGCATAGTGCCTGGCATAGAGCAGGCACTTAATAAATGTCTGCTGATTGGTTTAACTCCTTTCCTACCCTAAGGGTCTATGGTCTGGGGCTTGCCCATGGTCCCCATGGAGTTTGTGGTAAAAAGGAACCCAAGTCTTCTGACTTTTTTCTTTATGGACCTAGAATCATTACCTCTGAAAGCACCAGCAACCTCTGCTTCTCTGCGGTTTTTGTTTTTTTCCTGCATCAGGTTTCTTGCGTCTCATTCAGTAGCCTTTTGAGGAACTTCCTTGTACTTTCAAAATCTCTGAAGCAAGAGAAAAGGTCTAAAAGACATAAATGCTATATCGTCATGAAAAGGGCAAAGGAAGTTCATATTTTTATCTTCTGTACTGTGAGGTTATCAGGATGTGGCTTCTTTCCCCTGCCTGTAGATAAAAATTCTAAGGTAGTAAAACAAAAGTCATCTTGGTTGTTGTAGTGGCAAGAACACGTTTAGAATCAGAAGAACTGAGTGTGAATCCTAACTGCTAAGCAATGGCCAAGCCTTGTCGATTCTCCCTCCACACCTTCTCTCAAATCTATTCCCTGTTTTAGGGCCTCATTGCCTCTTACCTGGACTATTACAATAGCCTCTTAATTAGTCTCCTTGCCTCAGTCTTCCCCTCTTCAATCTCTCCTTTATAGATACAACTATGAAACTGATATTCCTAAAACACATGTCTGATTATGCTTAATAAACTTCCCAGCTCAATGAAGTCCAACAGTTCCCCATTACTTCTATAATATAAACTTTTCTGTTTGGCATTTAAAGCTTTTTTCACAACTTGAATCCAATCTACTTTTCATGGCATTTACATTACCCCCTTTCATATACTCTATGGTTCAACCAAACTGGTCTTCTTGCTGTTCCTCTTAAATAGTTTCCATCTCTCATCTCTATGCCTTTGTATAGTCTATCTCCCATTCCTAATGTATATTCCCTCTTCACCTTTGAAAGTGAATTCTTAAAATTCTTAATTTCCTTTAAAGCTCAGTTCAAGTGCCACCTCCTACTTTTCTGAGTCCCCAGCTTTTAGCACCTCCCCCACTAAATTACCTTATATTTATGTTGTATGTATTTTGTATGTAACAACCCTTTTAGGTTATTCCTCCATAGGTTGGGTCCCCAGAGAATTGTTGCCATCTCTGGTCCTCAGGCAACTCTGTAGATGGTTAATACTGCTCTTGTAGCTAATAAGCCCCCACCAGTGCACTCGCATTAGAATTCAGCCAGTAGGTTCCATTGGCTCTTATCAAAGGCATTTATTCAAATGTCATAGCAAAAACTGTAGTTATAATAGTCTCTTAAGTATCAGTGGCAATAATTGTGAGACATACATGTAGAAAATATGTATGGCAAAGATATCTCACAGCTCCTGATACTTCAGGACCTAGTAGTCCTCTGTCCTTATAGAGTCCTCATGATGAGTTCCCAGGACTTGCTCCTTTCCACAATCTAACTCTTAATTGCTAGTTGTTATTACTAATGGGGGATAGAAAGAAATCCCCTCTCCCTCTTCCTTCCCCATAGGGGTCTCATTATCCAACTGTTCTGAGATTTGATTGCTGTGAGCTTCTTGGGGCTTAACTATTTAAAATCCCCAGAGGAGTGCTTAATTTGTTTTCACAGAAATCTCATTCTCTTCTTGACTTAATCACAGAGCTATTCACATTTCATAAAGGGACAATGGTATAGGTGCATCTTGTTTATACAGTAAAAGCTCATTTTGTACAACTATGTTCTATAATTTTATCAACTAAATTATATATGTAGGGGGCAGCTAGATGGTGCAGTGGATAGAGCATGGGCCCTGGAGTCAAGAGGACCTGAGTTCAAATCTGGCCTCAGACACTAGACGCTAGCTGTGTGACCCTAGGCAAGTCACTTAACCCCCATTGCCTCACCGAAATAAAAATTGTGTATGTGGAAGGACCCTCTCTCTTATGTGTGCTGTTGCTTTCTCCTATAGGATGTAAGCTCCTTGAGGGTACGGACTGCTTCACTTTTTTCTTTATATCCCCAGCATCTCCCATAGTTCCTGGCACACAGTAGATACTTGATAAATGCTTGTTGGTGGATAGAATTACTACCTTCCTGACCCTGGGGAAGTCACAACTTCTCTGGGCCTTAGTTTTCCCATCCATAAAAATCTTGGGACTGGACTAGATAATCCCTGTAAGGTCCCTTGGTATGATGGCTGAGAGCTAGACCTGGAATCATAAAGAACTGAGTTCAATCTGGCCTCAGACACTGACTAGCTGTGTGACTCTGGGAAAGTCATTTAACTTCCATCAGCCTCAGTTTCCTCATCTCTAAAATGGAAGTAATAGTAGCACCTGCCTTCCAGGGTGTGAGGATCAAATGACATCATTATCTGTAAAGTGTTTTACAAACCTTAAAGCACTATATAAATACTAGCTACTTTTATCCAATGAGGTTATGCTATGTGACTGAGGAGGTAAGGAGTTAACAAATGAGGTTAATGATCACATTTAAAGCTGAAAGAAAATATCAGCATTTGATATTGGACAGAGTTTAGTTGGGAGAGACCTTAGAGATGGTGTAGTCCAGGCATGTGCTTGAGCCAGCTCCAAGGGCTCACTAAAACAGGATATTAAATTTTCAGTGTGAGCATTTACACCTCAGAAATCTACAAATACTAGAAATCAGGGCTTGACTTACTGTTTTGTTGATTGTCTAGATTTTTAACAGTGTTAATGATGCAGGTTAAACTTAAAAGCGTGTGAATACATTTCCCCTCCAGAGAGCCCAATTGTCACACAGCTACTATCATACACCTGTATTACCCTAGAAACCCTGCTTGAGCTCAGCAGGCATGCAATAGAAGACTCAGGAAATAAAGTCATCCCCAGACTGGATGCCTGGTGACTGGATGTTAACAATACCAACAATAGACATTTATGTAGCATTTTGAGGTTGCAAAGTGCTTTCTATTTATTATCTAATTTGAACCTCACGAATCCCCTCTTAGTTTTTTATAGATGAAGAAACTGAAGCCAAGACTAATTCAGTATCTTGAATAAGGTCGCACAGAGAATAAGAAGCAGAGCCAGAAGTTGAGGCTGGGGTTCTTTGACGCCATCTCTCCAGTGATCTTCTCCCTATACGCTGTGGTGCTGGGATATAGGCAGCAGTAGAAAGGTTCAAATTAGGCAATGATTAGAAGTACCAAAGGCTTTAGAACAGAGACAGCTAGGGGGTTTGACCTAGAGTCAGGAAGGCCGGAGTTCAAATCTGGCCTCAGACACTTATCTTCATAACCCTGGCCAAGTCATTTAACCTTTCTCAGCCTCAATTTCCTCAAAGGTAAAATGGGAATAATAGGGATAATGATAGTATTACCTTATAGGATTGTTGTGAGGCTCAAATGAGATTGTATTTGTAAAGTGCTTTGCCAGCCTTAAAGCATCATATACTTGTCAAGTGACTGAGCAAGAACTCAGATCCATTCTCTGACTGACTCTATCACTACATGCTGTTTCCCCAAAGGAAAAAAAAAAGTTAGAAGTCTGTGTGAGCCCAATCAATTAAGATAAAGTTTTTGAAAAGGACCTATATGTACAAAATATTTATAGTAGTTCTTTTTCTGGTGGCAAAGAACTGGAAACTGAAGGGATGTCTAGCAATTGGGGAATGGTGAACAAGTTATGGTGTATAAATGTGATGCAATACTATTGTGCTATAAGAAATGATGAGGAGGGTGGTTTCAGAAAAATCTGGGAAGACTTACATAAACTGATGCACCGTGAAGTGAACAGGACCAGGAGAACATTGTACATGTAACGACAGTATTGTTAACAATGGTCAACTGTGACAGGGCTTAGCTACTTGGATCAATACAATGTGATCCAAGACAATTCCAAACGACTCCTGATGAAAAGTGCTCTCCACCTCCAGAGAGAGAACTGACGAACTCTGAGTGCAGATTTAAGCATGTTGTTTTCCCACTTTGTTTTTCTCACTTTATATATTTATTTTGGCAATATGACTAATATGGAAATATGTTTTGCACGACTTCACATTATAATAGGTATCATATTGCTTGCCTGAAGAGACTCTGGAACTCAAAATAAAAAACAATGAATGTTAAAAAATTAAATAAAAAATTTCAAAAAGACAAAAAGTTTTTTTTCTTTTCTTGCTGATAAAACCTTCCCTCTCCCTTCAGAGTATTTGGCAAATTCAGCTCTTAGATTCTGTCATTCTATGCCTATCACTTCAAAGACATGCACTCATATCATATTAACCTCTGCCTCCAGATATATATGATGATATAATATTTCATATCATATTAACTTCTGCCCCCATATGTCAGGCTATTGCTTAAGAAACTTTTCAAAACAGGCCAACCCTGATCCAGTAGTTAATCCTTCCCCAGGCTATGCTTTCCTCTAATTACCAGCCTCTGCTTAGGCTGCTTTTCAAAGGGTTTGGGCAGGGGTGAGAAGAGAAGAGAATCATGGAATTATAATAGCGCTGAAAGGGAACTCAGGCTATGAAGTCCAATTCCCTCATTTTACAGATGAGGAAACTGAGGCTCAGGGAGGTTAAAGTCACATAGCTAATAAGTATCAGACCTGGCATCTGAGCCTGGGTTCTTTCCACCATACCATACTAACTCATCCCAAGGGGGAAGGGCACTATTATCATAGAGTGGAACAGGCATAGGTTAGGTAATCAGATCAGGATTCTGCCAACAAATTCCTACCTAGATTCCTATATCTGTCAATGGGTTTCATGGTAACCTTCAGCAAGTCCCTTCTTCTTTCTGGGTCTCAGTTTCCTTATCTGTAAAATGAAGGAGTTGGTCTCTAAGGTCTTTTCAGCTCTTCTAAGGCCTTGATAGACATATTACCGAGGCTGGGGATCCTACCCTAATATACAATTAAGGTTTAGAGACCTTAGAGGTCATTTAATCTTAGGCTAATACCCTCATTTTATTGGTCAGGAAACTGAGGACAAAAAAGATTGTGAGTCAATCAATGAACATTTATTAAATACCTACTATGTGCTAGGCACCATACTAAGCATTGGGGATACAAAAAAGTCAACCCCCCCCAAAAAACCCCAAACAAAAAATAATAATCCTTGCCCTCAAAGAGCTCACAATCTAATGGTGAGATAATATGTAAATAATTATGTACAAACAAGCTACCTATAGGATAAATAGGAAATAATCAACAGAGGGAAGACACTAGAATTAAGAGGGATTAGGAAAGGCTTCCTGTAGAAGGTGGAATTTTATTTTATTTTTTTTAGGCAATTGGAGTTAAGTGACTTGTCCAGGGTCACACAGCTTATAAGTATAAAGTGTTTGGTCTGAGAACAGATTTGAACTCAGGTCCTCCTGACTTCAGGGCCTGTGCCCTATCTACTGTGCCACCTAGCCACCCCTAGAAAGTAGAATTTTAGCTGGGACTTGAAGGAAGCCAGAGAAGCCAGGAGGCAGAGGAGGGAGAATATTCCAAGCATGCGGGAATAGCCAGAGAAAATACCCAGAGTGTGGAGATGGAATATCTTATTCAAGCAACAGCAAGGAGACCAGTGTCACTGGATTGAAGAGTATGTGGGGGATGTGAGGTGTAAAAATATTGGAAAGTGGGTGGGGGCTTGGGTTACCAAGGGCTTTGAACTTCTAACAGAGGATTTGATATTTGATCCTGGAGATGATAGGGAGCCACTGGGATTTACTAAGTGGGGTGTTTGTGACATGGTAAGATCTGTGCTTTAGGAAGGTCACTTTGACAACTGACTGCATTGGGGAGAGACTTAGAGCAGGCAGACTAACCAGCAGGCTATTGCAGTAGTCTAGGTATGAGATGAGGGCCTGCACCAGGGTGGTGGCAATGTCAGAGAAGAGAAGGGGATATATGTGAGGCAGGTTATAAAGGTCAAATTGACATGTCTTGGCAATGGATTAGATATGGGAGGTGAGAAAAAATGAAAAGTTGAGGTGAAACCTAGGTTGCACATCTAGAGCACTGTGCGGATGGTGGTGCCCTCAACAGTAATAGGGGAGCTTAGAAGGGGGAAGGATTTGGGAAGAAAGATAATGAGTTTGAGTTATGGACATATTAAGCTTAATATGTCTATAGGACATTGAAAGTGAGATGTCTGAAAGACAGATAGAGATGCCAGATTGGCATTTAGCAGTTCTAAGTTCATATCCTATCAAATCCCACCCCCTTAGAGTAAAAGACACAAAATCACAAAATCTCAAAGTTGGAAGTTATGTCAGAAGGCATCTCACCTAATCCATGGTTGAATAGAATCCCCTTTGTAATATCCCTGATTCCTCTCATGTATAGGTTGGGCTAGAAGGCTGCTGAGGTCTCTTCCAACCCCCAAATATTGTAATTCTGTGATTTTGAAGGACATAGTGTTGGGGGTGTGGTTGGGAAAGAAAGATGACCCAGGGGCTTTTGCAGAGACCAGTCATGCGATAGTCCAATAACTTCAAGTTTGTCATGTAGAAGATGAATGAGATTTATTCTGTTTAGACTCAAAATGGCAGAACTAGGACCCTAGGAGGTGAAAACATCTGTATGTCTTTGATCTAGTCACTTTTCTCTATAGGCTTTCATCTGTAAAATGAGAGAGCTTGGACTAGGTCTATAAGACTCCCCCTGGCTCTAAATGTTATGATCTTATTATCTGCCAGAGATCCTGTATAAACAAGAATCCCAAGTGGTAGGGCAGATGGTAGGTAGGAGGCCTGGAGCTGAAGAGGACCTTAGATGCCACCTACTCTAACCCTTTCATTGTATAGATGAGGAAACCAAAGCCAGATAAGTAAAGTAACTTCCCCAAGGTATTACTGCAGGTACTAAGTGTCTTCAGGATCTGAATCCAGATCCTTTGACTCCAAATTCACTGCTCTTTCTACTACCCCACAGAAGACTCCTCAACTAAACTGTGATTTTACTGAGGGCAGGATCCTGTCTTCCTCAGTGACTAGGATGGGCTGGGCACACAGGAGGTGCACAAGAATTATATGGTGAGTGATTGACTGGAGTTAGGAAAGTTTTTCTAGTTGAGTTACTCTACTATCTTTTAGGTCAGAGAGGTGGCACAGTGGATAGAGTACTGTCCTGGAATCAGGAGGACTCATCTTCCTGAGTTCAAATCTGGCCTCAGAGATTTCCTAGCTTTGTGACACTGGCCAAGTTACTTAACCTTGTTTGCCTGAGTTCCTCATCTGTCAAATTAGCTGGAGAAGGAAATGGCAAAACACTCCAGTATCATTGCCAAGAAAACCCCAAATGGGGTCATGAAGAGTTGAACGTGACTGAACAACAAAATGCCTTTTAGAGTCTGCTGTGACTGACAGGGGACTAACAGCTGGGGTAGGGAAGCAAGGGGCTCTCAAAGCAGACTTCCCCTGTTTTGCAATCATGCTGGTGGCAAGATATCTGGGCAGGGAATTCTTTTTTTTTAAATTTAAAATTTATTTATTTTTAGTTTTCAACATTTACTTCCACAAGATTTTGAGTTCCAAATTTTCTCCCCATCTCATCTCTCCCCCTACCCCAAGATGGCATGCATTCTCAATACCCCTTCCCCTAACCTGCCCTCCCTTCTATCTCTCCCCCCCTTCTCTTATCCCCTTCCCCTTCTACTTTCCTATAGGCTTTAGAATTTGTTTGGAGCCATTTTTTATGGGTATTTGGAGGGGTTTGGGGGAGAGCTCAAGCAAGTCACTGCTTTCACTCCACCATCTTGGCTCCACCCTCTGGGCAGGGAATTCTAATGACTTCAGGCCTGCCCATCATTCCTTAATAGAAAGAGGCAGAGACACAGAGACAGAAAAAAGATAGAGAGATAAGAGACTTAGGACTCCATGGCAAAGAGGTGAGATGGAGTTTAATTAAATACAGGTCAATTACATTTAATATCAGAGCCATGAGTGACCCTAGAACATAGATCACAGTATGTTAGGGCTGGAAGGAACTATAAAGCTCAACCCCCTCCTTTTATAGATGAGGAAACTGAGTTTCAGAGAGGAGTGACTTGCCCCAAGTAATTTGAGATTTTGTATCTAGAACCCCAAGGATGGTGTCATCCTTGTGCCAAACCCCCATTACACCAAGGTCATGTACAGAGTCAATGGTTGTAGTCTCTTGGATGTAGTCATACTGTTTCTATTCCCATTACCTTTCTCCTGGCTAGGAAAGTGGGTGAGCTTAAGACAAGAACAAGATGAATAATAACAATAATAATAACACCTCATTTCAATGGCTTTTAAAGGCTTATAAAGGACTTGCCTCCCAGTGTGTAGTCAAATAGTCCAAGTATCATTACCCCCATTTGATGGATGAAGAAAGTCAGGCTTGGAGAGGTTAAGGGATTTGCACAAAGTCACATAACTGTTTGCTGTCAAAGTGAAAGAATGACTCTGGTGACCTGGGGTCTTTTTCTGGACTCTGCCACGAATTTTCTGTGTGAATAAATGTTTGTTGAATTGAATTGAATTTCCTCTTGGCAAGTCATTTTCTCAGTGTCACCCTGTTCACAGTGAAAAAGATTGGACAAACTCAGCTCTAAGGTTCCTCCCAGATCTGACAATTTAGGGTCAGTAATGGGCTTTATCCATGCCACCCCTGGCCATGGGGAAGGGCCATGCTCTCATCAATTACCATACAGTAGACTTTTGGTCAACTAGCACAAAGAGTGAAAGGTGCTTTTAAGGGTAGATTTGGAAGCATTGGAGGGGTCCTTAGTGGTCCTGGTGAGTGACATTAGTCAGTGCCAGAGATCATGCCCCCATGACAGTGGTAGCTTGGGACATATAGCTTTGGTAACCTGGAGCATGGTAAGACACAGTCCCCATCCACCAGTAAAGGGTGAGGTGATAGATCACTGGACTCCTCCTGGGAGGGCTCAATACCATGAACAGTGGTCTGTGCTTGGTGTGGGCTGCTGAGGGCTCTTTCTTGAGCCCTGTGACAAATTAAGAGGGAAGGCAGATTTTCTAATCTCTCAGCCAGTGCTACAATATCACAAATTTAATTCCTTTTTGATAAACATTTATTATTGCATTCACGTATAAAGTCATGGTTTGCATAGCATCAAATAAACAGAAATGTGGCCTCCTACTTTAATGTCAGCTGGAAGGGGCTTTGGGGATTATCTTGTACAATCAATCCCCTCATTGCTGAAGAAGAAACTGAAGCCCATCTAGGGGAAGCAACTTGTTTAAGGTTACTCAGTGGTGGTAAGGGCCATGCTGGGTAGTAGATAGTGAAGCACTCTCTTCACTCTGCCACACTTGACCAATGTCCACATTAGGGGATTTTTTTCATAAGATCTAGAGCTGGAAAGGGAATTCAGAGATCCTCCAGTGGAGAGGTTTTCCAAGTGTTGACCAAGTGGAGTCCCTGTGAACCTCAGAGAGTTTATGAGGTCGAAACTACTTCCTCTCCTCTTACTTTCCTCTAACTCTTTTGCAATCTGGCTTCTGGCATCATCATTTAATTGCAATTGTTTTCTCTGGAGTCACCATCGGTCTCCTAAATGCTAAATCTAATGGCCTTTTTCACACACCTCATCCTTCTTGACCTCTCTGTAGCCTTTGACACTGTTGATCACCCTCTTCTCTCTAGACTTTCATTTCACTGCTCTCACCTGGTTTTCCCCCAATCTATCTGACTGCTCCTTCTCATTCCCTTGCTGGATCTTCATCTAGGACACACTCATTAACTGTGCATGTTCCCCAAAGCTCTGACCTAGGCCCTCTTCTCTTCGACCTCTCTTCTGTCTCATTTGGCTATCTCATCAGCTCCCATGGGTTCAATTATCATCTATATGCAGATGACTCCCAGAGCTATATAGCCAGCCCTAACATGTCTCCCGAACTCCAGTCCTGAATCATCAACTGCCTCTTGGACATCTCTTATTAGAAATTTTATCAGCATCTCAAATTGAACGTGTCCCAAATAGAATTCATTACCTTTCCTAAAAAACAAAAAAACAAAAAAACAAAAACCTTTCTCCTCTTCCCAAGTTCTCTATCATTGTTGAGGGTACCACCACCCTCCCAGTCACCCAGGCTTGCAATCTCAGTGTTATCCTTAACTCTTCTCTCAGCCTATGTATCTTATCTATTACTAAGTCTTGTTGTTGCTACCTTCATAACATCTGTCATTCATGTCTCTTTCTCTATACTCCCTTAGCCACTCCTATGGTGCAAATTCCCATCATGTCATGCCTGGACTATTCAAATAGCCTTTTGGTTGATTTCCCTGCCTCAAGTCTCTTCCCATCAGAGTCCACTTAGCTGACTTGCCCCAGGACAGTTTCTGTCTGAACTCCATTGAAAAAGATGAATAATAATAATGATAATAAGTAACAATAATACCTCATTGCAATGCCTTCTAATGGTTTACAAAGCTCTTGCCTCACAATGTGTAGTAGAATAGTATAAGTATTATCACTCCCGTTTAATGGATGAGAAATAAAGGGATTTGCACAAGGTCACATGACTGGTTACTGTCAGAGTGAATGATGGGTCTGGTGACCTGGACTGAATTTTCTGTGTTAGTAAATGTTGGTTGAATTGAATTGAATTTCCTTTGGGCAAGTCATTTTCTCTCTCTGGGTCTCAGTTTCACCCAAAGTGATTTTCCTAAAGCATAGATCTGACCATATCACTCTCCTATTCAATAAACTCTAATACCTCCTTATGCCCTTTAGAGTAAAATATAAATATAATAATAAATAATAAAAATATTATGTTAATATAAAATATATAGTTATATAATTATATAATGTATATAATATAATAATAAATAATAATAAAATATAAACCTTCTCTTTGGCTCTTATAGGCCCTTTATAGTCTTCTTACACCTTACTGCCTTCCACATATACTGGCATCACTGGCCTCCTGCCATTCCTTGACCTCAACTTCTATCTTCAGAGCCCAGGCCTTTCTACTGCTTCTCTTCATGCCTGAAACGCTCTCCTTCCTTAGCCCCTGCCTCCTGATTCCCTTGGCTTCCTTAAAAACTCATTTCAAATCCTACCTTCTGCATAAGGTCTAACCAGTCTCCCTCCCCTCTCCCTCTCCCTCAATGCCTAGCTAGTGCCTCTTTTGATATTATTTCTCATTTATACTTACACGTTCATGTGCATGGCTGTTTGCCCACTGTCTTCCCCATGAGAGTGTGAGCTCCTTGAGGGCAGGGGCTGTGTGCAGTGAGAATGTTCAACTTGCTATCCCAGAGGTGGCTGCTACATTTCCTTCCTCCTCAGGGTTTTAGGGGTATTGAGAGGGATTTGGGGATATCTTTTCACTAATGCCATCAACTTAAGTCCCCATCATTTGTGCTACTTCTGCTGTTAGGTGTCAGTGATTAGCAATCCATTTCCATTTATCTACTTAACATCAATTAGTTTTAAAAAAGGGATATTTACTTTGAAAATATGGTAAGAACAAAAGTATAAACATTTTCCCTCAACGTCTCAGGAGCACATTGTTCCCTATCCTCTATTGAGAGAGGGCTCAAACTTAGCATGGTTCCTGCATCACATTGGTCCCAACTAGTTCATGTCCAAAGGCAGCTGGATGAGTCCTTGCCTCCACTATTGCTAAGGTGGGTCCTGAAGGTCACTCCCAAAGGTCACTCCTTGCCCCTCTGGGCATCAGTGCTGAGCTGACTACAAACCCTAGATGGTGAGACACTAGAAGCCTCCTCTGTTGATCTTTCAAATCACAAGATAGGAGGTTCCAATCCCTTAATCTAGAAGGGAAAAATACAATGCAGAGGCATAGGACCAAGGCCTTATTTTCATGGGGTCACATGCTGACTTCAGCAGGGAAGGCCCAAGGCTTCTTTCCTTACAGGATTTTCTCTTGTGGGCTGCTATCAGTGAAGGAGTCCAATGATGAGCAGAGCAGTCAAGACATTGGCCAGAGCTGACTAGGGCCTTTTGAAGATATCCATCGTTTTGATTATGAAGCCAATAGACAAGACCTCCTAATCACATAGTTAGCAGACTAGAATCAGTTATGCCTATGCCTGCTTCGGCATCTCTCTAAAGTACTCTGATTACATGTCATCATGACTCTCCTGGAAGCAGGCTCTCTAGGGACTTCTACACGTTGAGAGGTTATTGAAACACATGTGCCTATTCTGTGTTTTTTGCTTTTCTCTGCATCCCCATTGCTTAGTATAGGACCTGGCATATAGTGAGCACTTAATAAATGCAAATGTTGATAGATTGGCTGCTCCTACAAGTTCAATTCCAATGTTATTTCCACTATAAGAATGGAACCCAAGATACCCAAGACAGTCTTGCAGAAGAACCCTGAGACTAGAGTGTGGCTAAGGAACCATCAAATCCAATAATTTTAGTGCCATCATCTGAAGCAGTGAGGAATGATCCTGGGCCCCATAGCCCCTAAGGGCAAACAGTCCTATATATGGGTCCTTAGATGACTATTATGGTGGTTCTGGAGAATTATTATACAGTCCCTATATCATGACACCTCCTTGCTTCCTCTTATTGTCTTGTTTTCCAGACTACTCATTTCATCTTCAAAATCCAACTTATTCAAACTCTCTCTCCCTCTTTCTCTCTCTGTTGTCTCCCCCTGTCCTTGCTCCCCCTGGGGCTAGTTCACAGATTCAGAGAATTTCGGGCTAGAAGAGACCTCCTAAATGATCTAGTCCATCCCTCTTCATTTCATGGAAGAGGAATCTGATGTCCAAAGAAGGAGAGGGACATGCTCAAGGTCTACTTAGTGGAGAATTCCTAGGGATAGCTGTGGTGTCATTTCCACCCTTGAGAAGTTATCTCACATTCCCATCTTTGGGGCCCCTGTCTAGCCCTGGCCATTCCAGGAATAGCCTGTTATTGGCCCTTCCACCCCATGAGTTCAGGAAAAAATCTGGGAGGGCCTGGCTTGGATGGGTTGAAGGGGCCCTGGAACTACATGACTGACATACTGAAGTCTTCAAAACAGGGGGCTCTCATGGAGGAGTTCTTAGCTCTCTCCCCTCCAAGACCCCTGAGATTGCATCTCCTTTCAGTCTGCCTTGTCCTCCTGATAGTGTGTGTATGTGTGTGCATGCATGCCTGTGTTTGTGTGTGTGTGTGTGTGTGCTGGTTATTCATGAAGTTCATGGTGGGGGGGGTAGCTGTTATTTCCTTTCTTGTCTGCATGAGCTAAGGGTTCAGTTATCGGTCTACATGTGTGGAGGGTCACATTTGCTTGTCCAAAGGGAGGCAGGATGTTGCCCAATTATCTAGGGAATTTGGGATCACAGCCAAGCAATACATTTGGGTAGTTGAAGCCAACTCCCTCAGGCTGTCTCTACAACACAAGGTTTTGGGTCTATCCTATCAGCTGAACAGTAACCACAAGGTATAGGGTTTTAGATTTTTAACAAAGCATTCCCCATCCATCAGGCCAGCTGGGAGATTCAATGACTGCAGAGTTCAGAGGCAGGAGATGTGTGTCCAAATTCTGGCCACAGTGGTAAGTAGGGTGGTTTTTTAGACAAATCACTTCTTCACTGAACCAAGGTTTCCATATTTATAACCTCCCTGAGCCTCAGTTTCTCTGATCTGTAAAAGGGGATTTGGGTAGGGCTTGTGGACTTCTCAAGTGTTTGATATTCTTTGGGAGAAAATACTTACATACAAGAGAGACAAGAAGAGGAAGAAAACCTCCAGGGTGTCAGGAAAAAAACATTTTATATACACATATACATATATATAATCAAATGGTTTAGATGTGCAAGAAAAATAAAATCCCCATGAAGACATTATGCAAATCTTTTAAATTAACATTACAAATTAGGAGAAGACCCTGAGGCCTTAATGCTAATTTTCCTGTGGTCTCCGCTCCCTCTCCTTGATCTGTTTCCTGCTAGGCTCCAAAGATGAGCATGAACTATAGGGGGAAGGTGGCCTTAGGGCGAGAGTTATATGACTTCCCGGGATCTAGCTATTGTTGGACATTAAAGCTGCAAGAGACCTTAGAACATAAAACACAGAATGTCAAAATTGGAAGAGATACTAGAGACCATCTCATTTTACACCCCTCATTTTACAGAGGAGGAAACTGGGAAAGGGACTTACTCAAGGCCATATCTCCGTCAAGGGCAGGGTTTGGATTAGAACCCAGGACTTTGAACTCTTAGCCCTAAGACTCTAAGGCTTCTTAGTCCAGAGGCCTAGTTGGGAAGTTGTTAGGTCTAAGGGAAGCCTCTACATGTGGGTTCTGAGGTAGGGACCACCAAGCAACCCTCCTTGTTCCCATACTTCTCCCCCAGTGCCTATAAATAAGTGATCTTCCGTTAGCCAGCCCTCGTTTTTGTGCAAAATTCTGCTCTCATCTGTCTCCTCTTTGAGATGGGCACGTTCAATTCTAGAACCCAGCAGTAAAGGTGCTAAGAGCTGCTTTTGTCCTCAGGGGCAACCTGAGAGTCCTGGGGTGAGAAGCAGTAAACCTGCTGGGACTTCAGCCTTTTTCACCACCTGGCTTGCTGGAACCCACTCTGTTTCCCGACCCAGTCCTCATTTAATCAATCACAGAATCCTGGAATCTAGAAACAAGAAGGAACCTTAGAGATCAACTACTTCAAGCTCTCCATTTTGTGGATGAGGAAACAGAACTCGGAGAGATCAAGTGATTTGCCCAAGGTGACATAGGGCTGAGTGGCAGGACCAGGATTCCAATCCTCTCTTTTCCTACTGCACCTGCTCTTATCCCCCAGGTAGTCTTCTTCCCTGAGGAAGGGGCACATGGAACACACACACTGTGGTGTGTGTGTGTGTGTGTGTATTAGGGGGAATGGAATTATAGGACTTAGAGCTCAAAGAGACCTTAGAGGTCTTCTAGTTCAATCCCTTGATTTGACAGATAAGGAAACTGAGACCTAGAGAGGTAAGATAACTTGCCCTAACTTTTACTGGTAGTAAGTGCCAGAGCTGGAGTAGGAAGGTAGACTTTTCTCTGAGTACAAGTCCAGTGCTGTTTGTCTGATCCGGTTTGCCCTTTTCTCTTGGCCTCTATTTTTTTCACCTATAAAATGGAGATGAGATACTTGCCCTGTCTCCCTCAACTCAAGTCAATAAGCATTTATGAAGTGCCTACAGTGTAGCTGCCACTAGGCTAAGTGCTGGGGAATACAAAGAAAAGAAATAAAAAATTCAAAACAATCCCTGAGCTCCAGGATCTTAAGATTCAATATGGAAACAACACGCAAACAACTCTGTATAAATAAGGTAAACACAAGATCCTTGGAGATGAACTCAGAGGGACAGTGCTAGTATTGAAGGGGATCAGCAAAGGTTTCTTGCAGAAATTTTAGCTTGTGGAGATTTTAACTGAGACTTGAAGTAAACTAGGGAAGCCAGGAGGTCGAGATAAGGAGGGGGAGCATTCTAGGCACGAGGGATGGACAGTGAAGATGGCCAATGGGGAGACCAGATGGAATGTTTCGTTTTGGAGGACGGTGTGGTTGTTCTAAAGTACAGGGAGGGGAGGAAGAGTAAGAAAACTGGAAAGATAAGAGGGGGCCAGGTCCTAAAAGGCTTTAAGAACTCAACAGAGGGTTTTATATTTGTTCTCAGAGGTCTTTGTGAGACAGTGGAGTTTGTTGAATAGGGGGTGACATCCTGCTTTAGGAAGATCAAAGTGACATTTGAGTGGAGGATGAGAGACTGGATTTGAAAAAGCTTTGTAGCCTTAAAGTTTGCACAAAAAGCATTATTATTAGTGGTAGGAGTATGATAGTTATTATTATTATTCATAACATTACCCAGTGTTGCTCCTCTCCTGGGGGCCTGGCAGGGCCTCTTCCTCGGGAGGCAGCATCAGACTGATGGCTTTCCACCACCCTTAAGGCTTCAATTAAACTTTCTCCCAGACAAACATTTACTATGCTAATTCCTTGATTTGAATCCAGGGCAAGCCTCAGAATGCTGCAGATGAAAGATTATGATTTCAGAGGAATGAACAAACTGCTGAAACGGCTCAATCTTGGTGCACCAAATGCAGCCCGCCCACCTACGTGCAAGGCTCATAGGGGCACACAGGTCCACGGGCCCAGTGCCCCTGCAGCCACACAAGCACACGTAACTAGACACAGGTGCACACATGCTGTTCTCTCTCACATGCATGGGCCGAGCTGAGATTTAACCCCCACGTCGTTTGGCTCTACATCCAGGGGCCTTTTCCATCACACCAGGCTCTGGTGTCATCTCCTCTGTAGGAGGATGTATCCTGTGGAGGGTAGCTACCAGGGGAGATGGGCACAGATAGGGAAGAAGAAGGAATGGTTTGTAGGATTCTCCTGATGACCTTTAGCAAACCTTGGGACTTTTCCGTCCTCGGCTGGGTGGAACCAGCCCGAGCTGAGCTGTCCCACCCCTACCAGCAGCTGCATTTTCTGGAAAAGTGGTTATAATAATTGGGAATGCTCACTCTGGAGAAGAGAGAAACTGGGATGCATGAGAGTGGAGTTGGAATAATTGAAAGGTTTCAAGGCAAAGGATGAACTAGATTTGCTACATATAGTTCTGGTGGACAGGACTGGGAACAGTTAGAGGAAGTTATAAGGAGGCAGATTTCTTACCAATTTAAAGGATTGTCTAACAATTAATGAGAACGGTCTAAACATGCGAATGTATTATCTTGAAAAAATAATGAACTCCCCATCACTGAACAGATTTAAACAGTCTAAATAAGCAGCCTCTCTTAGAGGTGTAGAAAGGACTGCTATGTGGACCAGACTAGATGTGAGGTACCTTCCAGCTCTAAGTCCCATGATCATGGAATCTTACTGCAGTTCACTGTGAGAGGAAGGGCAGGGATTATTGCTCCCATTTTAAAGATGAAGCAACTGAGGCCCGGAGAGGGAAAGTGAGATTCCCACCCTCCCCAAACCATTCCTCTGAAGTCACGTCAGAGACAGAATCCCAGACTGGAGGGATGAATGTGAATGTCTTCTATGGGGATTCAGGACACCCTTTGGTACGGCTAAGAAAGGCAGCATTGGTTGGAGTCCCACCTGTAGCTGCTCCCAGAAGATGATGGGCTTAAGTTGTCTGAGAAAAGGGAGCCAGCACGAGGATCTGCTGCTGCTCCAAGGCTTACACCTCCTTCCCTTCCTCCCCAGTGAGTCGGGCTGTATGGGTGTTTTCATTACTCATCCGAACTGAATCCCAGGGTGTGCCCGTGGAGAGCCAGAAGTCCTTACCTCCATAACATCTCCAGCCAGAAATTCTGCAGCTTTCCCTACCTTTTTTGTCTCTCCTACTCTTCAGTGCCCAGCCTTACCTTTCCCTGCCCCCTTGGTCTATCTCCCTGGCTCCAAGTCCTCTCAGTCCTCATGGTGGGGAGTGCCCTTCCCTCCTTATCTTTCCCTCTTTTCTCTCCAGAACCTCCGACTGTCCCAGAACTCATCTGGAATGGCTGACTGGCACTGGAGGTACCTTCTGCTGTTTCAAGATGTCATCTGGTCTCCTTATGTAAACCAAGGACCCCGGACCCTCAGGACTCTCCATCTTCCCTTAACTTGTATTGTCTCTCCCAATAAAAATGTAAGTTCCTTGAGAGCAGGGGCCATCTCAGCCTTTCTATTTGTATTCAACATGACTCAGAATAAGTGCTCAAGAAATGCTTTTTCCTTTTTTTTTCCTTTGAGACTGTCTAGAAAGTATTTGATAGACTCCCTACTAAGAAATCTGGATTCCTATGTAGAGAAGAAAATGCTTAACTCCAATGAATGAATGGGGAGAAGTGTGGGATCAACATAGGTCAGAAGGGGAGATTTCTCTCCTGTAGGACTCAGTTTCTCCTCTATACAATGAGTGGCTGTACTATATGGTCTCTCAGGTACCGTTCGTCTCTTAACATTCTATGTTCTGAGGTCTCTTCTAGCTCTAAAGTTCTATTACATATGCCCTAAGATCTTTTTAGCTCTGACGTGCTATATTCTATGTTTGAAGGTTCTGTCTAGTTTCTTTTTTGTGTATTATTTTTAATTTTAATTTTTTAAAAATTTATGGAATAAAATGAGTATTTCTATAACATAGTATAATTAAAAAGATGATTGCACATAAAACTGCAAATCTGTTATGCACAACTTGCTCTTCCTTTTAAATATATAATAAAGTTATCAACATTCTATGTTCTATGTTCTAAGATCCCTTCTAGCTCTGACATTCCAAGTTCTGTGTTCTAAGGTCCCTTCCAGCTCTGACATTCCAAGTTCTGTGCTCTAAGG